>NW_027271932.1:0-517690 GCF_040938485.1 Diadema antillarum | reverse complement strand
CTTGCTCTGAGCCCCACCCCCTGGGTCTGTGTACTCTTGCTCTGAGCCCCACCCCCTGGGTCTGTGTACTCTTGCTCTGAGCCCCACCCCCTGGGTCTGTGTACTCTTGCTCTGAGCCCCACCCCCTGGGTCTGTGTACTCTTGCTCTGAGCCCCACCCCCTGGGTCTGTGTACTCTTGCTCTGAGCCCCACCCCCTGGGTCTGTGTACTCTTGCTCTGAGCCCCACCCCCTGGGTCTGTGTACTCTTGCTCTGAGCCCCACCCCTGGGTCTGTGTACTCTTGCTCTGAGCCCCACCCCCTGGGTCTGTGTACTCTTGCTCTGAGCCCCACCCCCTGGGTCTGTGTACTCTTGCTCTGAGCCCCACCCCCTGGGTCTGTGTACTCTTGCTCTGAGCCCCACCCCCTGGGTCTGTGTACTCTTGCTCTGAGCCCCACCCCCTGGGTCTGTGTACTCTTGCTCTGAGCCCCACCCCCTGGGTCTGTGTACTCTTGCTCTGAGCCCCACCCCCTGGGTCTGTGTACTCTTGCTCTGAGCCCCACCCCCTGGGTCTGTGTACTCTTGCTCTGAGCCCCACCCCCTGGGTCTGTGTACTCTTGCTCTGAGCCCCACCCCCTGGGTCTGTGTACTCTTGCTCTGAGCCCCACCCCCTGGGTCTGTGTACTCTTGCTCTGAGCCCCACCCCCTGGGTCTGTGTACTCTTGCTCTGAGCCCCACCCCCTGGGTCTGTGTACTCTTGCTCTGAGCCCCACCCCCTGGGTCTGTGTACTCTTGCTCTGAGCCCCACCCCCTGGGTCTGTGTACTCTTGCTCTGAGCCCCACCCCCTGGGTCTGTGTACTCTTGCTCTGAGCCCCACCCCCTGGGTCTGTGTACTCTTGCTCTGAGCCCCACCCCCTGGGTCTGTGTACTCTTGCTCTGAGCCCCACCCCCTGGGTCTGTGTACTCTTGCTCTGAGCCCCACCCCCTGGGTCTGTGTACTCTTGCTCTGAGCCCCACCCCCTGGGTCTGTGTACTCTTGCTCTGAGCCCCACCCCCTGGGTCTGTGTACTCTTGCTCTGAGCCCCACCCCCTGGGTCTGTGTACTCTTGCTCTGAGCCCCACCCCCTGGGTCTGTGTACTCTTGCTCTGAGCCCCACCCCCTGGGTCTGTGTACTCTTGCTCTGAGCCCCACCCCCTGGGTCTGTGTACTCTTGCTCTGAGCCCCACCCCCTGGGTCTGTGTACTCTTGCTCTGAGCCCCACCCCCTGGGTCTGTGTACTCTTGCTCTGAGCCCCACCCCCTGGGTCTGTGTACTCTTGCTCTGAGCCCCACCCCCTGGGTCTGTGTACTCTTGCTCTGAGCCCCACCCCCTGGGTCTGTGTACTCTTGCTCTGAGCCCCACCCCCTGGGTCTGTGTACTCTTGCTCTGAGCCCCACCCCCTGGGTCTGTGTACTCTTGCTCTGAGCCCCACCCCCTGGGTCTGTGTACTCTTGCTCTGAGCCCCACCCCCTGGGTCTGTGTACTCTTGCTCTGAGCCCCACCCCCTGGGTCTGTGTACTCTTGCTCTGAGCCCCACCCCCTGGGTCTGTGTACTCTTGCTCTGAGCCCCACCCCCTGGGTCTGTGTACTCTTGCTCTGAGCCCCACCCCCTGGGTCTGTGTACTCTTGCTCTGAGCCCCACCCCCTGGGTCTGTGTACTCTTGCTCTGAGCCCCACCCCCTGGGTCTGTGTACTCTTGCTCTGAGCCCCACCCCCTGGGTCTGTGTACTCTTGCTCTGAGCCCCACCCCCTGGGTCTGTGTACTCTTGCTCTGAGCCCCACCCCCTGGGTCTGTGTACTCTTGCTCTGAGCCCCACCCCCTGGGTCTGTGTACTCTTGCTCTGAGCCCCACCCCCTGGGTCTGTGTACTCTTGCTCTGAGCCCCACCCCCTGGGTCTGTGTACTCTTGCTCTGAGCCCCACCCCCTGGGTCTGTGTACTCTTGCTCTGAGCCCCACCCCCTGGGTCTGTGTACTCTTGCTCTGAGCCCCACCCCCTGGGTCTGTGTACTCTTGCTCTGAGCCCCACCCCCTGGGTCTGTGTACTCTTGCTCTGAGCCCCACCCCCTGGGTCTGTGTACTCTTGCTCTGAGCCCCACCCCCTGGGTCTGTGTACTCTTGCTCTGAGCCCCACCCCCTGGGTCTGTGTACTCTTGCTCTGAGCCCCACCCCCTGGGTCTGTGTACTCTTGCTCTGAGCCCCACCCCCTGGGTCTGTGTACTCTTGCTCTGAGCCCCACCCCCTGGGTCTGTGTACTCTTGCTCTGAGCCCCACCCCCTGGGTCTGTGTACTCTTGCTCTGAGCCCCACCCCCTGGGTCTGTGTACTCTTGCTCTGAGCCCCACCCCCTGGGTCTGTGTACTCTTGCTCTGAGCCCCACCCCCTGGGTCTGTGTACTCTTGCTCTGAGCCCCACCCCCTGGGTCTGTGTACTCTTGCTCTGAGCCCCACCCCCTGGGTCTGTGTACTCTTGCTCTGAGCCCCACCCCCTGGGTCTGTGTACTCTTGCTCTGAGCCCCACCCCCTGGGTCTGTGTACTCTTGCTCTGAGCCCCACCCCCTGGGTCTGTGTACTCTTGCTCTGAGCCCCACCCCCTGGGTCTGTGTACTCTTGCTCTGAGCCCCACCCCCTGGGTCTGTGTACTCTTGCTCTGAGCCCCACCCCCTGGGTCTGTGTACTCTTGCTCTGAGCCCCACCCCCTGGGTCTGTGTACTCTTGCTCTGAGCCCCACCCCCTGGGTCTGTGTACTCTTGCTCTGAGCCCCACCCCCTGGGTCTGTGTACTCTTGCTCTGAGCCCCACCCCCTGGGTCTGTGTACTCTTGCTCTGAGCCCCACCCCCTGGGTCTGTGTACTCTTGCTCTGAGCCCCACCCCCTGGGTCTGTGTACTCTTGCTCTGAGCCCCACCCCCTGGGTCTGTGTACTCTTGCTCTGAGCCCCACCCCCTGGGTCTGTGTACTCTTGCTCTGAGCCCCACCCCCTGGGTCTGTGTACTCTTGCTCTGAGCCCCACCCCCTGGGTCTGTGTACTCTTGCTCTGAGCCCCACCCCCTGGGTCTGTGTACTCTTGCTCTGAGCCCCACCCCCTGGGTCTGTGTACTCTTGCTCTGAGCCCCACCCCCTGGGTCTGTGTACTCTTGCTCTGAGCCCCACCCCCTGGGTCTGTGTACTCTTGCTCTGAGCCCCACCCCCTGGGTCTGTGTACTCTTGCTCTGAGCCCCACCCCCTGGGTCTGTGTACTCTTGCTCTGAGCCCCACCCCCTGGGTCTGTGTACTCTTGCTCTGAGCCCCACCCCCTGGGTCTGTGTACTCTTGCTCTGAGCCCCACCCCCTGGGTCTGTGTACTCTTGCTCTGAGCCCCACCCCCTGGGTCTGTGTACTCTTGCTCTGAGCCCCACCCCCTGGGTCTGTGTACTCTTGCTCTGAGCCCCACCCCCTGGGTCTGTGTACTCTTGCTCTGAGCCCCACCCCCTGGGTCTGTGTACTCTTGCTCTGAGCCCCACCCCCTGGGTCTGTGTACTCTTGCTCTGAGCCCCACCCCCTGGGTCTGTGTACTCTTGCTCTGAGCCCCACCCCCTGGGTCTGTGTACTCTTGCTCTGAGCCCCACCCCCTGGGTCTGTGTACTCTTGCTCTGAGCCCCACCCCCTGGGTCTGTGTACTCTTGCTCTGAGCCCCACCCCCTGGGTCTGTGTACTCTTGCTCTGAGCCCCACCCCCTGGGTCTGTGTACTCTTGCTCTGAGCCCCACCCCCTGGGTCTGTGTACTCTTGCTCTGAGCCCCACCCCCTGGGTCTGTGTACTCTTGCTCTGAGCCCCACCCCCTGGGTCTGTGTACTCTTGCTCTGAGCCCCACCCCCTGGGTCTGTGTACTCTTGCTCTGAGCCCCACCCCCTGGGTCTGTGTACTCTTGCTCTGAGCCCCACCCCCTGGGTCTGTGTACTCTTGCTCTGAGCCCCACCCCCTGGGTCTGTGTACTCTTGCTCTGAGCCCCACCCCCTGGGTCTGTGTACTCTTGCTCTGAGCCCCACCCCCTGGGTCTGTGTACTCTTGCTCTGAGCCCCACCCCCTGGGTCTGTGTACTCTTGCTCTGAGCCCCACCCCCTGGGTCTGTGTACTCTTGCTCTGTCGTACAAAAAGATATAGAAAATATTAATTTCTTAAAAGACACAAACACTCAACCTGACATGACCCAGTATCAAAGAATGTGCCACACTTAGTGGATGGTTTGTAAACAAGAGTTTATCTTGTTTAAACTCCACCCCCTGTATGTGGCACATGGCACATGGTCTTGTCCGGTCGAGTCTTTTTGTCTTTTAAGAAATTAATATTTTTCTATATCTTTTTGTATAGTCTGTTTAGTACGTGTTATGGGACACGCCACCCAGTCACACCAACACACACTTTGTTTATTTTGAAATAATTTTGTATACTGTGATGTATACAAAGTGAAGTGGATGTCTCATTTCACACCTTCACAACACTCCCGAAATTACAAGCCTGAATAAATGAATTTTATTTTCCATTTCATATGCCAAAGTATATAAGATAAATATGTCAAAAGTGCAGAGTGTACAGACCCCAGGGAGTGTGCTGTCACAGTGCTGACTGGATAGGCACTGTGACAACACACCCCCTGGGGTCTGTACACTCTGCACTTTTGACATATTTCATCTTATATACTCTGCATACAAAATGAGATGGATGTCACATTTCAATCTGGGCACTCTGAAAATAAAGACAAACAGGTTCTGAAAATATTTGTTAAAATTTTAATTTCGTAACGTTATTTCATCTTTATTGCAATCAACTGTACAAGATATCTACAAGAAGTCCATGAAGCAATCTGCATTTCCACTAAAGATTTGATGCCTGAGCAGGTCTTGAGATTAAGCGATTTTCAAGTCTTGAGATGAAGCTGTCGTTATTAGAGGCTAAGTCATGTTATTCAGCTAAATGTCTCGAGGCAATGGTGAATACCGTTATAGGACATGCATCACAAAGCACGTCGCCAGCTATTTTGTTGGTTTCTTGGGAAGAAAATTAAAACCAAAAGAATATAGGGTCTAAAGTCATTTATTGGAGAGCCTCCATTCAGTCTTATGGTTTAATAAGATATTAGCAGATTTATATCGTCTGTCAGGAAATGCCAAAATGGATTGTGGATCTATCTAAATAATATCTAACCTTACTTGATGTACAAAATGGTTTTTAACAGCAGTTCCACCCGAAAGTATATACAATTAAAAGCGAAACTTGTTCGCAGTCATTTGCCTTCTAAGATCATACAGATTCTATCATAAAGGAATAAAGTTATCTGGGATGAAGCAAAGAAACAGCCAGTCCCCACAAAGACAGCCAAGTCACTTACTAAAAACTTTAGATGCATTACCCGGGATTGTAAAAGTCGTCCCCACCGTGCTGACCAATGTGAAGTGCGGGAGGGGAGGCCCCGGCCGTCGAAGATGGCTCTATGGTCAGCTCTAGTAATGGGTTGTTTGAGCGTGGACTAGTCTCGTTGGTTGTATGCCCTACTAAGGCAATGGGATGCTCGGCATTCTGGGTCGTAGACTGGACAAGTAACCTGTAGAAGTATTATTAACTAGAGACACAAAAACATGATATCAATCATAAACTTTTCCGCAATCTACATCTCACTACACTGATCAGAATCGGTATTACTTTTCACTTGTTTTTTTAGTTTTACCTTTTCAAATAAAAAGAAAACCAAACGGAAGTCGAGGATATAGATGATACGGTGGCATATGGCATGTAGTAGCATAGCAATTTTCTATAATTTCTGTCCCAAATATTGAATTCAAAAACCAAAGGCAATGAGAGCTTACAACCAATACATTATCACCGCTTAAAACCGTATTCTGCTAAAATGATGTCCACTTGAGCTAACTGCTAGATTCTATAAATGGTTACGGAACCTGTACAAGAGATAAAAGAGATAAAGTGGCATATTGGACACGCCCTATACCGTAACACAAGTGACACAATATATCGCAAGCATAGATTTAAAAGACACAGACTAAACTACTAATGGCCCATTTGTGGCGGGTACAGGTGGACTGGTGTCTATGCCGGGGATGGCTCCGTGGTCGGTCCAGCAGGTGTCCGAGCTTGGATTGGTCTCACTGGCTGCACGTCCCCCAAAGAGGCTTTTGGGCTTGTCGACTAGCATTCACCTTTGATACGACAGGTATAAAAAGTATAAGTAACCAGTTAATACAATTTCCACACAAACAATGTTACATAACATAACTTGTAAACATAAAAAAAAAGATTGGATGCACACATTGTGTGTAGTTTTTTCCTCACTAAGACCATAGATCTATATAGTCTACAGATGTTTCGTGAAGCAAATAAATAGATAAAGAAATAGAGTACTAAATGTGTTTTACTTATATTTGCTTTGAATGCCGGTACACAGGAGCCAAAGTAGACAGCTGCCCAACTCCTAGGAGAGATGATGTCCACGAAACGGCCGTGTGGTCCTCCCCGCTCCTCACCGGTATGATGTCGGATGCCTTGCTGCAGGGAAAAATGACTCGTTCCTCAGCATGCACGACTCCTCCATGTATATAGCATAGACCAAGGAGGTACTATACCTCCTTGCATAGACTCTCCTCCAGCGGTGATACAGGCTGGTCTCTATCCACGCTGTCCCCTTTAATACTTTTCACTGACTCTACCCCCTAACCAATGACAGGAGTAAAAACTCTCTTCAACGCCCAAATGAGAAAATCCCTCGTTTTCATTGGTGCTCACAAAATCAGCAGTTTCTCAATATATCCTGTCACGCGACCCAAAGTGGGTGCGGTTAACATTCCTAGTCAAGGGATTCCAATCATAAGTCTAATTTTATTCAAATGCATGCGAATTCCCGCCAACTGATGTTATGTGGGGCAGACTATACTAGAAACAATACAAAAGGGGCAAAATGTCCATTGACAAAATACCGTGTCTTCATTGGTGCTACGAACAAAATCAGCTGTTTCTTATAGGGTATAGGCCTGGCCTATCACACGAACCAAACTGGGTGCGGTTAACATTCTTAGTCAAATGATTCCTTTCAAAAGCTGAAATAAATTCGAATGCATGCGAATTCTCGCTAACTGATGCTGTGTGAGGCAAACTACTACGAACATCACAAAATAGGCAACCTGACCACTCGATCGATGCCTTATCGAGAAAATGCCGTGCTTTCATTGGTGCCAACAAAGTCAGCAGTTTCTCAAAGTAGGCGTAGCTTATCACACGACCCAAACTTGGTGCGGTTAACATTCTTAGTCAGTTGATTCATTTCAAAACCTGAATCGTATTCAAATGCATGCAAACTCCCACCACCTGGTGCTATGTGAGGCAAACTACTACTAACATTACAAAAGGGGCAACGTGACCACTCCCTGCCACATTAACAAAATACCGTGTCTTCATTGGTGCTATCGAAATCACGCAGTTTCTAAAAAAAAAAAAAGAAAAAAAAAGTCGCACAAGGATCCAAACTGGAGGAGGTTAACATTAATGTGCTTGCTTTCAAAACATGAATCGTATTCAAATACATGCAAACTCCCGCCACCTGATGCTATGTGAGGCAGGCTCCTATCTACGGACGGTACGAAGGGGCAACCTGATCACTCGCTGCCCTAATGACAAAAAATACCGTGTCTTCATTAATGCTATCGAAATCAGCACTTTCTCAAAGTCACCCAAGTATCCAAACTGGGCGAGGTTATCATTTTTAGTCAAGTGTTTCCTTTCAAAATCTGAATCGTATTTAAATGCATGCAAACTCCCGCCACCTGATGCTATGTGAGGCAAGGCACTATGAACAATACAGAAGGAACAAGATGTCCTCTGGGTGCCCTATATGGACAATTCCCCGTGTCTTCGTTGGTGCGATCGAAATCGGCCGTTCTTGAAAGATGCCTATCACGACGTCCGTCTGAGAGGTGTTATTTAAACAATCTATCCTTTCTTTTTTATACCCCCAGATTGCTCCGTATCGCTCAGATGTTACACGCTCTATCGTAGGTTTTATACTGAATTGCTTTGACCATGGACATTCATCACCCGTTAATTACAGTTTCTGTCAAAAGCGTTACAATAATATTTTAAACATGCTTTCCTACTTGGATCCCATCATAACCGCCGACAGCGTACCTGAAGGAAAACAGGGAGGCGTTATAGAGTGGATTGGAACATGAAACACCAAAGCCAGAAAAATGCTACTTTTTCAATTGTCATCCTACACATGTAGGGCCTACGCATAAATTTGCAAAATCGCGAAGAGATGTCACTTCTTTTCTAGTAACCACCTGCCTGCCAAACTGTGAGAAATTGAATTGTATACTCAGGCAATTATCGGCGCCTGTTGCCTTTTAGACCAACTTCTGTAGACATAACCAAAGGAGCAAGATGTGTAGACCTACTCCTCAAGGCCCTCTCGCTGTAATGGGCGAGCGAAGCGAGCCCAGCCGAGCGCGCCAGCGCGAGGGCCTTTTGAGATCTGCTTCACACATTATTATTCATGACACGTGAACCCTCTGAATACTCATTTTATCGGGTTCCGGTCAACCAATGGAATGGCGCGCTCCCCGAATCCTCAGTCTTGGACGTGTTGTCATGTCTGTTCGCATGCATCACTGACCACCCGCAGAGGTCTGCCACAGAACTCTACACACTCTGTGTGTGTAGAGTTCTGTGTGGTCTGCGGCGTGCATTCGCTCCATTCAAATCGGGTTCGAGCAGACAGACACGCTGATTGGTCCGACTTTTGCTCCCGAAATCGGGGAGCAAAACTCGGTAATTCAAAGGGCTAACAAAAGGATGCGAAGCAGATCTCAAAAGGCCCTCGCGCAACCCCACTCAGCTGGGCTCTCTTCACCATACAGCGAGAGGGCCTTGACAAAAGGCTAACCTACTCCCTGCCCTCATGACGAAATCCTTTTCTTCACCAATGCAAACTGAATCAGCAGTCCCCCCCCCCCCCCCCGCTCGTATTATATTTTTTATGTAATTAGTCGTAATACTGGTCTTAGCAGCCATATTGAAATTCAAAATGGCGGACAAACCGTTCGTCAGACAGATCACATTATTCCATTTCCTAACCAAGCGTGTTATAATATTTATGTGCAACCAATTTCAGCGACATTCGTCCTTTAGAACTTAAGATAGGGATTTTCAACTTTTTGATCGAGGCGGCATACTGAAATTCAAAATGGCGGCCATTCGATATGTTTGTCAGACATTTCAAATCCATCCGTCACATGAATTTGAATTTAGCATGTCCAAAAGCCATTGTGTACGAAATATTAATGCCACAAGTCATTTAGAAGCCAAGACAAGAATCTTTAAGCCCTAATTGTTTCTTCATGGCGGCCATCATATTGGAATTCAGGATGGCGGCCGACCTAGTAGTGGTCATGTCTCTTTGATCATGCATTTTTTTTAAATCAGCGCCCCCAAAATACCTCTAGAAACGAAATGAACTCATTAAGATGCACATAATCAGGTGTCGGCGACGATCATATACATCAAAGAAAGACTGCAGTGAACAGTCCATGCATATTAGGTCCATGGTAGGGCCAGCCTCCGGCAAGCTTTGCAACTTTTGTGAATCATAAGCATGCATGATCTGAATACATTACCTGTCTATTCATATCAACAAAGAAATAAAAACAGCGAACATTTATGCAGGAGAGGAATATGAGCTTTTACGAATTCATCATCTCATCTGATTTGTCTATGGTTGTTCATTATGACTTTGCTGGGAAATCATGAAAAAAAAAAGCCCTGATTTCCAAATTTTCCATAATTTAAAAAACATACATCGTTAACGTGTTTGGTTGATGTCATTATTTTACTGATCAAAAGTCATGTTGAACAAAGACTCGATTTTCCTGTAAATGAACTATAGGGCCTATAATGCAAATGCATGTGGACTTTGCGTTGATTCATGATACCCTCGACGGCATGTGCAATGACCAAATGAATGTCTAAATACATGTCATATGTTTCATAATAGTCTTCTATTATTTTTCTTATACGCCCATTAAAAAAAACCCACTTCAAAACCAAGATCCTACCAGTGGCCTTAGTCAGTCAATTAGGTACTAATGATTAATGAAAGAAATTGGAATGCAGCTTTCCCTAGCCTAACTGTCATGCTTCCATGTTCAAAAGACATTGCAGTTGAACACCCAAGTTATGTCCACTATACTGTGAAGATGCATTCCAATGTCTTTTGTTAATCAAGTAGTTCCTGAATTTGGGAGCGTTGTGAATGTCAGGGGGGCTGAGAAAATAGAGGTACATTTATGTACTGTATACAACAGTTTCGTAATCAAAACGTCACTCTGTTATGGCGATCGCGTCTAAAATAACAGCTAGTGCTCTCCACTACTATACCCCCCTCCCCCCACCCCCCACCCCCCCCCCCCAAAAAAAAATGTTGGAGAAAGAGTGGAGTCTCTTCGCAATTTGTGCGAATAGCATATGGGTTCTATAGCAAGACAAACCCTAACGCTTACACTTAGCATTTCACTGGCTTTGATGTTCCATGCCCCACGCCGCCCTTCCATAGTGTTTGGATATGGAGACCAAAGAAGAGGTTCTTGATTTATGGAATTTTGAACTGTATTTCAGAGGAAATTTTGAAATCTTGTATGCAACTTGGTGGTAATCGTGTATGGAATAACATTTTTTTTTCTTCTTCAAATCTCCTTGTTATTAATACCTCCGGACTGAATATTAATATCTCATAAAAAAAGGTAATACTTAACAATCTTGCGTATATTTAGTGCATAATATTGTTTGCCGGGTTTAACACTCAATTATCAAATCTTTCGAATTTAGTATTTGGCAATTGCGGGTTTCTGCCTGTTTAGTCACATTTTACAGTTAAAGAAGTACATATTTTACTACATTCCTTCGTGTGTCCTATATAGATTTGTATTCTTTGCACATTGTACAATTGCTGCTGAAAATATTGGAGGGGCAGCGCATTGCTACTGGCTAGGATGTTGTATTTTAGGAATGATGCATATACTTAAACAGAAGTGCTGTATTAGGTGAAAGCAATTTATCAACACCTGCGGTAGAGTGCATAACTTCTCGGCGGCATGGAGCATGGGCAAAAGAAAAGATTCTCGTTTCTTCTCCTCTGACACCCCCATGCTACTGTCAATGACGGGTAATCCCGGCTCGTAAAGTAATGCGTAAGGCTGCGTTCACATAGAAGTATACTATTCGGGTACTCGGGGCTCGTTTTCGAGGGCACGCGAATATCTTGAATCGAACCATGGACCTAGCAAAATGATCGAACGATAGGATTTCCTCACACCGGTTCACATAAGAGGGCACTATTCGAAAGTACCGAATAGCTGCGAATAGTATAGCAAAGTGGAAATCGAGCTTGTTTGATTTTCTTGCAGCGTATACCGTCTCTCGTTTATGAAATAATGACAATTTTGGTCTGGATTTGCCATTTAGCAAAAATAAGCATGTAGCTAGACTGACATTCTGATGCAGTTTAGAAATTGTTAATAAGATTTTCTGGGATGTAGGAGGAAGAAATCCTCACTGCATGGGATGGTGAGTTGACGGTGCGGGTGCCCGAATAGCGAATAGCGAATAGCGAATACCGAATACTTCTATGTGAACGCAGCCTAATTTGCCAAAGCGGGTAACGTTTCTTTATTCAAATGAAGCCTTTCGACAGTCGAATATCATGCAAATAATACATGTAAAGCTCGGGGCTGTTGCTCTGCTGTACAGGGATTCGCAGAGATACGCCGGAGCTGACTTTTATTTTGAACATGTCAACAACAACAACAACAACAACAACAACAACAACAACAACAACAACAACAACAACAACAACAACAACAAAAACACTTGCTCCAGCTTATCTCTGCGAAACTAGCTACTGGAAATAAAGATTGTCAAACTTGGTTTATTGTTATGAACCATTCTTAAGCATTAGCAACGGATTCGAACGCATCTCCATTTTTTAATTCGTTTGGGCATTCGTTATCTCGATATGCCTTTAGAGGAGGAGCGAAATCTTTTCGCACTTTGTGCATTTTTTTCGTAGATTCATTGCATGACAATTCTTGAATGCTTACAGACATTCCACTGTCTTTGACTGTGCTCTAAGCCGCTCTTTTACAGAGTTTGAATATATCATGGAGACCTCCGTTCAAAAGAAATGTGGAAATCCTGTGTGGGACTTGGGGGTAATATGGCAGAGAACGAACCCCTTCAGTTTTTCTTCATTAAAAAAAAATCGATCAACTACCTTGCGCACAAAATGGCTTCGTTTGGGAAGTTTAGAACTTGAATGTGAAATCTTTCTGATTGTGAAATGTAACTGGCTAAAGCATGACCCGATTTATGTGTATACTTAAGTATCATGTTACAGTTAACAATCCGAAGTATGCCTAAATTTTTTAAACTGATTTTTGTTCACGTGTCCTGTTCTCTATCCACATTGCTGCCGAAGGTATTGAAAGGGGCTTCGAACTGCTGCTCGTTCGGTTTGCTGTGATTGAGGAACTATGCATATTTAAACAGGAACGCTGTGTTTCGTCGAAGCAAATCATCAACACCTGCGATAGATCTCATTAATTCTTCCCTGCACGGAGCGACATTCGTCAAATAGAGCTTCAGATAGGGATTTTCAACTTTTCGTCGAGGCGGCATGCACACTGAAATTCAAAATGGCTGCCTTTCGATATGTTTGTCAGACATTTCAAATCCATCCGTCACATAAATTTGAAGTTAGCATGTCCCAAAGCCCTTGTGCATGAAATATTATTGCCACAAGTCATTTAGAAGCCAAGACAAAAAATTTTAAGCCCTAATTGTTTCTTCATGGCGGCCATGATATTGGAATTCAGGATGGGGGCCGACCCAGTGGTCATGTCTCTTGGATCCGGCAACTTTTTTTCTTTAAATCAGCGCCCGAAAATACCTCTAGAAACAAAATTTCATACTCTCCACCGATGCAAGCATCTCGACCAATCTTTACAGTTACATATCTGCGCTACTACCAGTCTTATTATATACATACCAACAGCATGCATGAATTCCTGAATCTATAATGCCTAACAAGCATGCTATGTTTGGTACTTTTCCAGACATAAAGAATCTGCAATAAACATTTGAATCAAACACACCATTTCTAATTGTCCATTTTGCTACTCGTCCATTTATTTCCATTTGCTATTCGCCCATTTATACTACAGTGCATAAGGGTTTGGAATAAATCGTTCCACAGTATATAAGTGACTAATTACTGTACTTGCTTCGTTCAAAAAGCTAACGAATCAGCGATTCCGTTAAATTTTCCATTACTCAGCCTAAACTACACGTATATGGTATAACCCCCTGTCAGATGAACCCTTGCAATGTCGAATGTCATAAAAGATTCTATATGGAGAATAGATTCTTTGATATCATGCGAAATCAATGCTCACTATAATTCTCGGTTGCCAGTATGTGAAGCACTCGTATAGACCAATTCGGTTTGGGTACTGTTTTTCTGGTAATTTCTAACCGGGGGCTTCAGGAATGCCTGACAAAAGATAATTCATGCACTGACATTGCAACGCACCTGACTCATCTCATATTTACCCATTGAAAGTGCTTTTGTTCTTCTTTGGAAGCCCCCAGTTACGGCTGCCATTTAAGCTACAGTGCTCTGAAGTCAGATTTATCTATACTATTACCATGTGAGGCGGCTTGCCCACGGGAGTGCTAACATCGCTATAAACTATCTGTTACGAATAATGTGGTATTGTTTAGGCAGAACAGTAAGGCCAAACAAGCAGATATTGGTAGAAGTTGAATCCAGAAATTAAAGAATGGAAAGCTTATGACTATCGAAGTTTATTGCATGTTCCAAAACTGCAATGGCCGTCTCAAGCACATTAGTAATATGTGACGAGGACATTGTCATTGCCTCACAATTGATATCTGACTTGTTTGTTCATTAAAAAAAAGAAAATCTAATAAAAGTGTGGGTGTTTTTTCAATATGGACAGGGAGGTATCACCTCCCTGTCCATATTCACAAACAACATTGTAAAGCCGAATGCCCCGTCCTACTAATTGACGCAGACTAATGGAAACTGAGGCAAACTGATGCAAACTAATGCAAACTCAATACAAACTACTAGTTAATGCAAACTAACGCAAATTACTAATTAATGCAAACTAATACAAACCGTTAGCGGTGAAAATTAGGGAGAATTAAAGCACCTGGACCTAGCTCTTTGTAGGCCACTTAGTCGTCTCGAAACAGATATCGATCAAGTAAATCCATCCTATCAACGGCTGCCTAACCTCACGTTTACTTCAAGCATCTCATCTCAACAGTCAACTAAAACGCGGAAAATCATTTGTATTGAAATATTAAGATATTTTTTGACCAAATAGATGTCACGTAGATTCTATTTTGCTTTTAAAAATGTGGAAAATGTAGAACAGAATGATTAATGATTACTTTGAAGGTCGAAATACTATTTAAAGCAAACTCAACACAAATTCCCAAGACACAACGCTATCCTATATGTGAAAACCACGTAATATCGATTACAAATATCGAAAAATGACACCCCGAAATACTAATTAATGCAAACTCAACACAAACTCCAAGACACAACGCTATCCTATTGAAAACCACCTAAATCGATTCTAAATATCGGAAAATGACACCCCGAGGCCAAGAGACAACGTTATTCTATGTGAAACTGACCTAAAATCGATTACAAATATCGGAAAATGACACCCCGAAATCCTAATTAATGCAAACTCCAAGACACAACGTTACCCTATGTAAAAACGTCCTCATTCGATTACGAATCGGAAAATAACACCCCAAAATATTTTAAATCTAGATATTTGACAACCTAGGTTTCACGGAAAGTTGGTACAATCAAGCATCAAATCTCACTCTAGCAGAAGCAAAAGTTTAGTTAGCGCCAGAGTAAATGAAAATTACAAGGAAGAGTGGCGCAGTGATGTATAGAAGACATTTTAATCCCCAATGTTTGCACTATCGAATTTTCAAGCAGGAGCTTCATTTTAAGAAATACCTCCAACACTGGAATAATTCGCAGGGAAATTTTCATGCAAATTCCGTTGTGCTAATCACAAATTCCCAACAGTTTCTGGAAGATATTCAAATACTTTAAAATCAAAGATTGTGTGAATAAAAGTGGTGATGAATTCTATTACCTTTTCAATGCAGCCTCTGAATGAACAGCGAAAGAAATAGACCTGCTTAATAAGATAGCACAGAAAAATACCCAAAACGAAGGTGGATCATTTAATTGTGAAAACTATGAAAAAGGGGCAGTTCTTTCTAGTTAAACTAAGTTTTGTAGTTAGAGATGACACATGTTAACATGACTATATTTCGTCCTTTTCTTAGTTACTGCATAAGCCTTTTTTTTTTTTTACAGATTGTGACTTCTTTATCTGTAACGTGTCTTTTCACTCTCCCCCTCTTTCTCTTCATTTTTCTTCCTCTCTCTCTCTCGTCTCCACATTTCCTTCATTCTTTGTTCACCTATCATATGCATATATACATTTCCGTACGTCTTTGGGTTTTTTATTTTCCCTTTTTGTTTTTCTTAACTATACGTGACTCGAATTTTTTTCATTCTAAATTTGTACAGCTGTGCTCATGACCGTCATCACTTTTGGGTCCTTCTCACTCTTAGGAATTCCCCTTCCCCTCTTTTTCTCTCCCACCGCCTCTCTCTCTCGTCATATTTTCCTTCCTGTTTTTTTTTTTTTTTTTGTTCATGGGGTCGTGTATTATAATAGGCCTATATTACATATTACTGTACACTTTCTTGGTTCTTTTCATCAATCGTGATTCACTCTGATTTACTTAATTATACTTATTTTTTATATTTTCAAAGTTACTTGCAACTCTCTTTATATTATTGAATTGAAACATGACTTTACATTGGACTCCGATACCAAGAATATGGGTCATATAGTGAAGGAAATAAAATTTTAACTTTCCACTAATCACAGTACTGCAAACTTGTGAAAGGAAGGTGTCTATCGATTAACAGGTTCTGAAATGCGAACTCCTTAGCGCAGTTGGTCGTAAAATGAATCTGTTTCCCCACAAATTACTGACAATTACTGTACCAAAACAATCAAAATCACATTGGCTATATTAATAGTTGCCTTTGTATGTTAGTACTTTTATGAATGTTTGTTCACATCATCAGGTTAAACAAAACCCCACATACAAAGAATATCTATATACTAACCAATTTATATTCAACTTTGACACATCGACAGTCTATCATTTATTTTAAGAGACAATTTAGGAACCAAATATCACAACAATGTTATGTTTGAAATGTTAAATCCTTCTGTTCGATATCAGCTCCCCTCTCCATCTCTTCTTTCCCTTCTAATCTTAAGTTGTCTCATCTATTCCTTCTGTTTCGTATCCTTCCATCTCATTTTCTGTAATCAATGCGGGGCTTTAGTTTCAGTTCTTATAGTTATTGGCTTGTTTCTAAAGGTATGAATACTTTGCTGTTGTTGTTGTTGTTTGTGTAAATTACGGTTCTGTTATGATGGGATTTTTTTTCGGGGGCCTATCTAATATACTGGCTGTGCTTTTGATTTAGACTCCTCCACTTAGGTTCTTCAACTAGTTATTTACGGTTTGTTGCAAGCGTGTATGTAATTTGAACATGTTTTGAGATTATTATGTTTTTTACATAAAAGATAGATTTTTCCTTTTTTTCATAATCATTGTATCTCATTTTTTCCTGTTCTTGTGAACACAAAGTGGAAATGAATTCAGATCAATTCAATCAAAGTAACGATGTGATTTATCTTTTTTTTTTTGGGGGGGGGGCAGGTAAAACAAGCTGCGTAGGATTCTTTGACTACATAAATGCTCTTCTGTTGCAAAAGTTTCAAGTGCTTTATCATTTTTTGTACGTCCAAAAAAAAATGGACAAAAATGCTATTGTATAATCATTGTAAGTCAATTATGTTTGTTTTTGTGCTAGCGAACACAAAGTGGAAATAATTTCAAATCGAATAGAATTAATCAATCATTCATACGATCAATCAATCAATCAATCAATCAATCAATCAATCAATCAATCAATCAAGCAAGCAAGCAAGCAAGCAAGCAAGCAAACAAGCAAGCAATCTCCTAGACGGTGCATTTTGTTTTACCTATTGTTGTAAACAAGCCTTCATGAAAGTATTAACATACAAATATAAGTCAATTATCAGTATTGATATTACCTATTATTCCATCGTTTCGGCACGGTAATTGGCAGCAATTTGGAGGAATCAGATACAGTATTATAAAGAAAATCGATCTAATGCGCTCGGGAGTTTGCGTTGCACGACCTGTTAATCGATTGACACCTTCCTTTCATGACGTGTTTGCGGGACTGTAGTCGAAAGTTGAAAGTTCATTTTACTCAACAACCCATATTCTGGCTATCGGAGTCCAATTTAAAATCATATTTCATGTTATTACTTCAATAATACAGAGTTGCACGTAACTTTAAGTTTATACAAACAACTATGATAAAGTAAATAAGAGTGAAATACGATTGATGAAAAGAAACAAAGAAGAATGTACAGAAACACATGCTTTATATAAACGATATAGTGAACAAAAAAGGAAGGAAAATATGACGACACATGAGAGAGAGAGGATAAACAAAGAGTAAGAGGAAACAGTAAGAAGGACACAAAGCTGATGACAAATTCCTTGGACAAATTAACGAAAGAAATATGAGTAACATAATAAAAAAACAACAACAAGAAAAAAGACAATTAAAAACGTACAAACATACAGAAATATATTCATACGATGAATTAAGAATGTTAAATGTTTCTTAGGGGCAACATGTGCGGGTTCACATGTCTACGGGCAATAGTAAATAACTTCTGTGTCCACTGACCCTCATTTTGGCTCCATTTATTTCATTTTCATTTTGTGTGACATATACAGTAGGCCTACAGTGCATTCCTTTGTAATGTTCATTCTGGTTTTGTTTCATGTTTGAAATGTTTATGATATGTATCCTATATTCTTTACTTGGTCGAATAATTACATGAAATATGGACACAAGAGCGAGAAGAGAAAGGAAGAGAATGAGGGGAGAGTGGGATACATGTTGCAGATAAGGCACAGGCTGTAAAAAGGGTTAGGTAGGAATTAAGAAAAGGTCGAAAAAATATCAGTCATCTAAACTTATTTCCTTAGTAACTTTAAAGGGATAGTACAGTATTGGTGGAGATGAGAATTGGGCCTTAACTTTTTTGCGAGAGACCAAGAAAACACTTATTATATAAGTACAGAGCATACCATTTTAAGAGGAATTCAAAGTTTATTTGATGAAAATCGGGTTTTGAATGACTGAAACATCCAAAAACAAAGTAAAACAAAGCGATCGTGATAAAGTGTGGGTCCCACACTTTAGTAGAATCGCTCTTTTTTGATATCTCAGCCATTTCATCACCAATTTTCATCATATAAACGTTGAATTCCTCATAGAATTACATGCTCTTTCATATTTCATAAGAGGTTTCCCATTATCTCACCAAAAAATTTTAGAAACCTGAAATTAGGTCTCAACCAAAACTATACAATCCCTTTAAAACTTGGTATAGGAAGGACTGCCATCTTTCCACAATTGAATAATTGATCCACCTTCATTTTGGGTATTTCCTGTGATATCTGATTAAGTATTTCTTTCGCTGCTCATTTAAGAGGCTGCAATGAAAAATTAATCACCAATTTTATTCTTATTGCAATGGGTACAAAATCTTTAATTTCTAGGAATGTGATTATATCTTCCAGAAACAATTGGCAATTTGGGATATGCCCGACGGAATTTGCTTAAAAATTTCTCTGCGAATCATTGGAGTGTTGGAAGTATTTCTTAAAATAAAGCTCCCGCTAGAAAATTCGAGAGTTCTAACATTGGGAATTAAAATTTCCTCTACATCACTACCCCACTCTTGCTGGAAACTGTTATTCAATCTGGTGCTAATTAAATTTGCGCTTCTGCAAGAGTGAAAATTTGATACAGGAAAATAAAAGTGTTTTGGAAGTATGGTTTTACATGTCCTATATATAATATCGTGTTTGTTTATTTTTTAATATCGAGGTGTTATTTTCCGATATTTGTAATTGATGTAGGTAGTTTTCAGGTAGAAAAACTTTTTGTTTTGGAATTTGCATTACTAAAGTGTTTCGATGTGTCATTTCCCGATATTTATAATCGATTTAGGTTATTTTAACATTGGAAAACGTTATGCGTTTGCATTTGTACATCGGGTGTCATTTTCCGATATTTGTAATCGATATAGGTGATTTCACATAGGATAGCGTTGTATCTCCGGGTTTGCATTAATTAGTGCTAGGTGTTACAAAAAAAAAAATTCCCACAATTGATGCTTAATAGCTCGAAAACTATGTATCAGATAAACTGTCATTGATATGAGTAATAGCTGAATAGTGTACATTTTAGTTGGAGGTGATTTGAATATGAAAACCTATATCAGTTTCATGAAATCCATGATTAATTTCAAAGTTAGGTTCCAGATTTTGGTCAAATTTTAACCCTCTGTACAAAACCTGAACTTTACACAGGAACTAATGATGTGTATGTGAGTGTGTACATGCAATGACCCTGAACAATGGACCTGGATACCACCTGTTCAGAGCTCTGCTCCAAGGCACATGAATGCTTTATTAATTATTCATGATGGATTACCTGGGCACTGCTAGTTTAAATTCCTAGCAAAGGGTGAAATGCATGCACATGAAAAAAAAAGTAAGCACATGTTTCCATGTGCTTGCATACACCACATTTCAGAATGAATAAGGACTAGCTGTGATAGTGGGATTTCTCATGAATAATGTAGCATTCAAATCCTGGTCATTGTCCAGGACCATTGGTTGTCTGGGTGTCAACTACACACTTCCATCAAGGAGGTTTAATACATTGGAGTTCCAACTGGCTGCAATTATTCAAACAGTTCCACAGGTGCACTTGTGCCTTTGATGATCGATGTTCCAAGCCGCCGTCTTGCTGAGCAATCTGAAGATTCATTTTGAATGTTATCATAATGTTGGCCATATTTTGCTTATTTATTTATTAATTGAAATGACATTTTACGTAATGATAAAGCATGTAAAACAAAAGTCAATTCCGTCCAGAAATTTGCGCAAAAGTGTAAATCAGAGCTGTATCATGTGAAAATGTTTAAAACTGTACCATCCTGGAAAGCTGCTTTTATCACTTTTCTGCTTAATTTCCACAAATGAAACTAATCTGGAATAATCTTCAAGTATAATTCTTTATTGATAGATATATCAGATTAGTGCCCGGGTATGCCCAGTCGAGTAATTTTCGTCTTTATTACAGCATTTTTTGCTCAATTTCTATTCGCGCATCCTCGTGTCTGTACCACCTACCTTTTATAAGAAGGGATAGCGAAAAGTAATTGCCATCACAAAAAGACATATCTTCCTTTGAAAGGGGCTGGTGATTATGCAATGAGACACGAGTCATTAACTTCCTATCTGAGCGGCAGATCCAGTTTGCCACATGCTTCAAATATTTTTGAGCGGCGGCTTCGAACATCTAGCAAAGGAAATTAGACGGTTGTGACTCCATTCTCTAGAACCTCCTTGCTTCCATACACACCAATTGACTTCTGTGCAAAGTTAAAGTTTTGTATAGAGGGTTGAAAATAGAGCAAAATCTGAAACCTAATAGCTGAAAAATTAACGTTTAATTTAATGAAACTGAATTATGCTGTCATTTTGAAATTGCCTCCAACAAAATTGTAAACTATTCAGCTATTGCTCATATCAATGTCAGCGTTATCTGATATATAGTTTTTGAACTATTAAGGATCAAAAGTGGGAAATGTTTTTTGTAACACCTAATATTTAGGGGTGTCTTTTTCCAATATTTGTAATTGATGTACGTGGTTTTTACATAGGATAGCGTTATGTCTTGGAGTTTGAGTCGAGTTTGCATTAATTAGTATTTCGGCCCTTAATGATCGATCATTAAAATCCGTATTTTTGTGCCTCATTCTGTTCTACATTTTCTGAATTTTGAAAGCAAAATAAAATGTAAACGACATCTGTTTGGTCAAAAATATATGAATTCGATGATATTTCTATAAAATGGTTTTCCGAGTTTTTGCTGACTGTTGAGGTGAGATGCTTGAAGTAGCAAGGTTGGCCTACTGAAGTAAACGTGACGTTAGTCATTCTTCGATAGGGTGGATTTACTTGATCGATAACGCTAACGGTTTGTATTAGTGTGCATTAATTAGTATTTTGCGTTAGTTTGCATCAATTAGTAGCTCGCATTGAGTTTACAATGAGTTTGCATTAGTTTGCATTAGTTTGCGTCAATTAGTAGGACCCCAAAGGCCGGTAAAATCTTTTCGGGGAGGGGGGGGGTGGGGGTGGGGCAAGATTGGAAATATGTAGTGGACCTTTCTAAGTCATCTTTGAAATGTAAATACAACATGTTTTTAAACCAAAGTGCAATTGAATAATTATTGTAATAATTTTGCCATTTTTCCCTTTTTTATTGTTGTGATGTTCCTTTGTTGTTTTTGTTCATTAATGTGTATTTGATGGGAATTGCATCCTATTTATTGTTTGTAAGGGAATCGGCCTCGATAGGCTTCATACGGCCTTTTTACTGATCCCTCACGTGCCATGTTTGTATATATTTTTCTCTTCTTTTTGTATTGTGAACGTGATGAACGTGATGTTTTCTTTTTAGCATGTGAAATAAATTTGAATTTGAATTTGAATTTGAAGTTTGAGGGAGTAAATCAATGTATGGCTGAGCAGGCTATAGTTTGGGAGGGGTATATAGAATGTAGGCCGCTATTCTTAAATGCAAAAATCAAATAATTGTTCACAACCTGATCGTTCACCTTCAATAGTCTGGTTTAATTGACACATGTCTCAGCCATGAAGAAAAATCTCTGATCTTCTTTGTGTCTATAATGAATGTTCTAACTTATCATGGAAGTATGCAGGAATTTTTCGGGGGGGGGGGGGGTTGAAGAATATGTTCACAGGGGCGTCACCAGCTTTTTTACAAAGGGGGTGCGTTTTGACACTAAATGTTTACGAGATTTTTTGGACAGGCATTTGGAATATAGGAAGCTCTCAATCCCTAGACTTTTACTGTTTTTTGAGGGAAACCAAGCGGGGAAGGGGCACCGGCGTAGCAAGGATTTCATCTTGGGGGGGGGGGGGGGGGTAGTATGCGAGGGAGCGAGCAAGGGTGGGGGGAGGGTGTGGAAGCGCCGGAGGGGGTTGTACCCCCTATGGATTATGGAATGACGGCGTGAAACGACAAATTACTGGCAGCGATATCAGGAGAATGGCATAACGACTACATGGGAGCGAGGGGAGCGAGCGAGCTTGAAAATTTTGACATTTTGCAGTCCAAAAACTGCCGTTTTATAGCCATATTTTATTGCTTTGTAAATTAAGGGGGGGCGCACCGGGCGCAACTGCTGGCAATTACTGGCAGCAACATCAGGTGAATGGCATAATAATCAAATGCGAGCGAGCGAAGAGAGCGAGCTTGAAAAATTTGACATTTTTACAGTCCAAAAACTGCCATTTGGAGCCATACTTTTTCGCTTTGGAAATAAAGGAGGGGTGGGGGCGCAACGGGCGCAACTGCCGGTAATTACTGGTAGTAACATCAGGAGAATTGCATAACAATTAAATGCGAGCGAGCGAGCGAGAGAGCTTGAAAATTTTGACATTTTACAGTCCAAAAACTGCCATTTGTAGCCATATTTATTTGCTTTGGAAATTGAGGAGGGCACACCGGGCGCAACTGCTGGCAATTACTGGCAGCAACATCAGGTGAATGGCATAGCAATTAAAATAATGTGAGCGAGCGAAGAGAGCGAGCTTGAAAATTTTGACATTACAGTCCAAAACTGCCATTTGGAGCCATATTTTTTCGCTTTGGAAATAAAGGAGGGGTGGGGGCGCAACGGGCGCAACTGCCGGTAATTACTAGCAGAAACATCAGGAGAATTGCATAACAATTAAATGCGAGCGAACGAGCGAGCGAGCTTGAAAATTTTGACATTTTACAGTCCCAAAACTGCCATTTGTAGCCATATCTTTTTGCTTTGGAAATTAAGGGGGGCACACCGGGCGGAACTGCTGGTAATTACTGGCAGCAACATCAGGTGAATGGCATAACAATTAAATGCGAGCGAGCGAAGAGAGCGAGCTTGAAAAATTTGACATTTTTACAGTCCAAAAACTGCCATTTGGAGCCATACTTTTTCGCTTTGGAAATAAAGGAGGGGTGGGGGCGCAACGGGCGCAACTGCCGGTAATTACTGGTAGTAACATCAGGAGAATTGCATAACAATTAAATGCGAGCGAGCGAGCGAGAGAGCTTGAAAATTTTGACATTTTACAGTCCAAAAACTGCCATTTGTAGCCATATTTATTTGCTTTGGAAATTGAGGAGGGCACACCGGGCGCAACTGCTGGCAATTACTGGCAGCAACATCAGGTGAATGGCATAGCAATTAAAATAATGTGAGCGAGCGAAGAGAGCGAGCTTGAAAATTTTGACATTACAGTCCAAAACTGCCATTTGGAGCCATATTTTTTCGCTTTGGAAATAAAGGAGGGGTGGGGGCGCAACGGGCGCAACTGCCGGTAATTACTAGCAGAAACATCAGGAGAATTGCATAACAATTAAATGCGAGCGAACGAGCGAGCGAGCTTGAAAATTTTGACATTTTACAGTCCCAAAACTGCCATTTGTAGCCATATCTTTTTGCTTTGGAAATTAAGGGGGGCACACCGGGCGGAACTGCTGGCAATTACTGCCAGCAACATCAGGTGAATGGCATAACAATTAAATGCGAGCGAGCGAAGAGAGCGAGCTTGAACATTTTGACATTTTACAGTCCAAAAACTGCCATTTGGAGCCTTATTTTTCGCTTTGGAAATAAAGGAGGGGGGGGGGGCGCACCGGGCGCAACTGCCGGCAATTACTGGCAGCAACATCAGGAGAATTGCGTAACAATTAAATGCGATAGAGCGAGCGAGCGAGCTTGAAAATTTTGACATTTTACAGTAAAAAACAAACAAACTGCCGTTTGTATAGCTATATTTCTACGCTTTAGAATCTAAGGGGCGCATCGGGCGCAACTGCTGGCAAATTATGGCAGCAATATCAGGAGAGCATAATGATTACATTCGAGCGAGCGGAACGAGCGAGCTTGAAAATTTTAAATTTTACAGTCCAAAAACTGCCATTTTTAGCCATATTTTTTCGCTTTAGAAATTAAGGGGGAGGGGCACCGGGCGGAACTGCTGGCAATTACTGGCAGCAACATCAGGTGTATTGCATAATAACTAATGCGAGCGAGCGAAGAGAGCGAGCTTGAAATTTTTACATTTTACAGTCCAAAAACTGCCGTTCTTAGCCATATTTTTTCGCTTTGGAAATTAAGGGGGGCGCACCGGGCGCAACTGCAGGCAATTACTGGCAGCAACATCAGAAGAATGGCATAAAGATTAAATGCGAGCGAACGTAGCGAGCGAGCTTGAAAATTTTGACATCATCTTTTACAGTCCCCAAACTGCCGTTTGTATAGCCATATTTTTTCGCTTTGGAAATGAAGGGGGGGGGCGCACCAGGCGCAACTGCCGGCAATTACTGGCAGCAACTTTGGAGAAAGGCATTACGACTAAATGCGAGCGAGAGGAGCGAGCGAGCTTGAAAATTTTGACATTTTACTGTCCAAAAACTGCCGTTTGCAGCTATTTTATTTTTTTTTTTCGCTTTGGAAATTAAAAGGGGGGGGGGGGGACGCCCGATGCGCCCCTCCCCCTGGATCCTCCACTGGTAGTCCAGGGTGTGGGTTTATGTTCATGACTGGGGGAGGTATGACCAGCGAGGTGGCGTCGAAGTGATCAAGCGGGGAAAGGATGTCCAAAATCTGCACTTTAGAGCATCCCTAAACTAATTGTGCGTGTTTGTTTGTGTGTGTGTGTTATATACATGGAAAAGTTAGGAATTAGCCCAGGTCAAGTCTTTTTATTGGCAATGCAAGACATTTTTATATAGACTAGTATGTAAAGTAACACTGCAAAATGCAATGATCTAGCTTTGATAAAACGAAGCGTAAGGTACAAAGGTGTACATTCTACATCACATTGCGCAACATTGTAGCGACTCTTCGTTCGGATGTACTGAGCACACTGCGCACATCCTGCTTATATGCAGAATGCCAACCAGGAATCACAATCTTTTGTCGGGTCCGGGCTTTTTGAACAATGTTTCACACAATATACCTATTTAATTATGGTTAAAAGAAATCATAGAAAAATATCTTATTTCTGGATCACCCTTTCATTCAAAAGCAGTTTACTAACACTTGAACTACTATTTCGGTAAATCTTTTTTTTTTTTTACCGGCGGATTGGGAGGGGGGCGTACCCCCCCCCCCCCTCCGTAGTTACGCCACTGCTTTTGGGTGAAATAATTGGACAGATTTCTTGATTCTAACAAAAAAGCAAGAAAATCTTTTCATCGCGGGAATTATGATTATGTGAGGTGGGGCAAATGGTGCGCTTGCCTTCCAATATTTTTATGGGGGCAACATTTTTGTTTTCTTTCAAAAGCAAGAAAATCTTCTCATTTCGGGAATTATTAATTATGGGGGGGGGAACTAAAATATGCTTGCCCCTCCATTTTTTCTTTTTTTTTTAATGAGGCTAAGGCTCGCTCTTGGGCTGGCAATATGGATTGGTCAGAAGTAACGTACATAGACCCTACATACTTGTAAGTAGCACACGTACATGCAAACGTGTATAAGTGGTCCGTATCGTACGGATGTACAGTACATCGATAAATAGTAAACACTGTATAATACTAATAGATATGTATAAAATCAGTGCTGCCAGAACCAGGGGTGCGAATTGTTTTTGCCGACGATTTTCTTTTGTGTGTGTGTGTGTGTGTGTGTGTGTGTGTGTGTGTGTGTGTGTGTGTGTGTGTGTGTGTGTCCCTGGTGCAAAATATGAAAAAAAGATAGAAAAGAATAATTATTTAGCGTCCGGCGTTGAGGTCGCTCGCAGACTGTGTTTTTTTTTTTTTTTTTTTTTTTTTTTTTTTAAGGATCTGAAGGGGGGTGCGATCGCACCCAACGCACCCCCCCTGGTGACGCCCATGTGTTCAATACATTGTATTTGGGGAGGGGAACACAGACAAGCGGGGCAGAACAACAACCTGGTGGGGAGGGTAATATAAGGAAACTTTTGCATTTTTCAAATTAAGTTTGATGATCCCGTGCACATTTTTGAAATATATAGGAAATTTTCAATTAACAAATTATAAGAAATGATATGCTGGTTATCTAAGTTGCATGAAAAAGCCCAAAACAAGCTAATTTGTGAAATTGTTTCATTCTCTTATTTCAATGACTGAATCACTTGAAAATCTACTATCACATATACTGTAGCCTATATTGTACATAATATACATTTATATATTTGTATATGTAATTTCATTTAATTTCAAGACCTACTTTTGGCATGAATACTCATTCAAAGATTCATTAAAACAATGCACCTAAATACTGATGATCCTTAAAAGAAATGGGAAATACAGGAGACTTCCATGGGATCCTGCATAATCACTGAGACTCGGCAGCTCTGGTTTGAAGAAGAAATCCACTTCAAAATTTTATCAATTTCACAAGAAATAGAATACAATTCCCTACAGAATAGAGCAAAATTATCAAAATTGGATAAGAAATAAGAAAGTTATGACATTTTGAAATTTCAAAAAAAATTAGAAAGCATTTTTTGATCAGTTATGAATATTCAAAACAAGCTGATGTCATGCTCTTCACAACTTATTCATTTCATATACAGAAATGACAAAAATCTCATAAAATATTTCCGCTGTATAAATATGAACTTGCTTTAAAACCACCCAAAATAAAAAAGAACAAATGTTACCTACATGGGAATATGCTTTTACCTGTATTAGCTTAAAATGATAATTTTCCTAACTTTTATATATAACATTTATGAAATATTTTGAGGGCACGGCATCAACTTGCTCATTACACATTCATAATGGTCAAGAAATGTTTTTTTTTTTTTTTAATGTGACATTTCAAAATGTAATATCTTCTGCAATTCTTATCCAATTTTTTTCATTTTTAGAATGTCCTGTAGGGAATTTTCTTCTCTTTCTTTTGGAATTTATTTATTTTGGGGGAGGATTTCCTCTTTTAAGATATCAAAGTAACAAAATGGAAATATTTCTTACTTATGTATGTCAACTGAGATATATCTAATAGGGGCCCACCTGAGAAGTGTTACTGTGATAAGACTCACAAATGATACATGCCGTGCATGAGACAGAGCAGCCATTTACAAAAACACAACATGACATTTTGCTGGTACACAGGAACAATATTTCACGAGAGTAATACATTGTATTCAAATGTCATTTATTTGTCTTCTTTTTTTCAATGTGATTTATTTCACGTGTGGCATTTAAATACAGTAACAGATGTTATATACTTCTATACTGAAACATTATACATGTACAATTAACTCTTTTTAAAACAAACTCCTTTGGACCAGCAGTTCATCACTTTGTTTTCTTTGATCAGCATTTATTACAATGAAAACAGAACTTCTGATCTAATGTCTATCAAACCAGTGATCCTTGTAGCAAGAGTCCACTGTACTAGATTCAACACACAGTCCTCATGAATTGAAATGAGAGATTATGGAACATGACATAACATATTATGTTTAAAGATGATCTTTACTACCAAGCTATTGTATAGGCTATTTACAGTTTTATCTCAGGCAAGTGACATTGGCCTGATTATACAAAAGCACACACTGTTTTCATTTCATCTTTGTCTGAGAGAAGCAATTATTCTCACAAAACATCAAGATATACCCTGAGGTGATAAAGATACAGCTATGAAAGTTTGAAACAGTTTCTCAATTACGACAAGCTACTGTCAACCTCGCCTAGGTCCAATCCAATGGAAATGGATAGTCTTTCTAACTTATGTGAATTTTGACTTATGTAAGATAATGAACACATGTTCGTATCTATCCTGAGTGATGTTTTCCTTTGACTCGGCCATTGTTTAGACTTGTGCCAGGTCAACTTAGGCAAGGCTGACTGTATTTCTTGAGTTTATGAAGAGTCACATCATGTGATAAACAACTATCATGGGAACTTCAACAACAGTCCATTTCTTTTTTTATAATGTTACAATAATTTTGGCCATTATTGATGGCTTAAAAAGAAATATGTATTTGGAATATTTTGTTGTTGTTGTTAAGGCTAAAGGTGACTACTATGTGTATAAATTAAATTGGTATTTTCCCTGAGGACTGAAGGAATTGTTGGAATAAAAATAATTACAGAAATTGGTATTTTCCCTAAGGACTGAAGGAATTGTTGGAATAAAAATAATTACAGACTTACGCAAAAAATAGGAATGTATTCCTTTGAACAATATTTCTTGGCAAGAAATGTGTCAATCTATTATGAACGACTAAAATTGCATTCCAGTGACAGAAACCAAACAGGCTGGTTGGAAAGGGTGTTGTAGGAGGTAACCACAAAGCTCAAGAGGAATAAGTTTTGGGGCAATTGGCACTACAGCAAACTTTACCACAGAGCGAACATTTTGATGAACGAGAGCGGGAAGGCAAAGAATGCACATTGCATCATTGAACGTTTGACACGATAGATGGGAGAAAATATAGGTAGGAAAAGAGAAATGTGATCTCGTGTAAGACTTGCTTTGTAGTAAATCACTATAAATTCATCATTGTTGCAGTTCCAGCTGGAAGACAGGTGTTGAATGATACATTTTCGTTGCATAATAGGAAAACAACATTAAGTACCAAAACTTGCATCGTTTAACATGTTTCCCTGCTAGAGAGATAAACATATACATCTGCAATGACATAAAGAAACCCAATTTCATATAATATCACTGAAGGCCTTCTGACAATATAGAATCGGAATGAAATATGTCTCATATTTACAGCATATCAAGTGGGTGTCAAAAATATTTTGGAATTTGGGCCTCTTCTGATACTGTTAAAGCAGTTTAAATCCCACTTGACATTGAGCAGAATTAATACCATATAAAGGCCTCCATGTTACTGTTCAACACACACACTGATCAAAACAGCGACCCGATATTGAAATATGATGGCTAGCTATGTACAATGTCATCAGAAATGCCAACTATACACCACATAATTATGGCCAAAGATTAACTGACACATTTACATAATCTCTTTTACTTATTAAGAATTAGACATTGTGTGTCCACAGGGACCACTGAAAAGGATATGACATGAAACCATGATTTTATGTAAAATGGCAAATTGTTCGATTGCACTATCTTCTGTACATCACCTGAATTTTTATATGTTTTTTTTTCTGTTTGTGACATTTCACTTTTTTTTTTACATGTGTGTCACAAATAACTCTTATTACCTCACCAAATACAACTGAAATTGGATACACGATTGCTAATATGTTGGTCCAACTTCTTCCAAAAACGTTTGAGCACTATTGGAATCACACACATCCTGTCATAGACAGCACATTCATATACCCTGTATGCAAACATTTTCCACAATATTCCTCATTGCTGGAGCACACACTCTCTTGATCAAGCAGGGAAAATTCTCCCCTAAGTCATATACTGTATATGCTGTTAATAACATGTACAAATATTTTCGCGAATGAGGAAGTCATTGACATTTTGGCGAGATGCTGTTTTCGCGAATTGACACAGAAGCCTTCATAAGCGCACTACTACCTTAGCGTGTCACGTGTTGTTAAATTCGCGGTCCAACTGTGATTCGCGAAATTCGTGAAAATTAAACCCTTGCAAAAATAACAGCTTATACAGTATGTGCTTATTATGAATACAAGTGTGTAACTTCTTATTATATGTTTTTACCAATACAATGCCATCAATTTAGGCAATACAGTGCACTCCCGTTATAACGAAATGCTCGGGACTGGCGGTTTTCTTTCATTATAACGAAATTTTGTTATAACTGAACAAATACAATATATAACGAAAACCCGGAAGCCACGCATATATCATATTCTGTTTGTTGAATACTCGTCATACACTGGAAAGCTATGTGAACAATAAAACAAATACCATTATTCAATTTCAGATTATTGTATTACAATAATGCAAGTTCCCCTCGGAAACTGTGCATGACACACCAAGCAAACACACAGTGATGTGACGCGTTCGCCCATGCAGAGACGCTATAAATGCTTGTTCCGCTACGTATTTTCTAAAGCGATCCTCAGTTCGTTATAACGGAGCACATTTCTTTTGTTTTTCTTTGTCAGTGGCGCTCGGAAAAGACTTTGTTATAACGAAAATTTCGTTGTAACCGTGTTTGTTATAAGCAAATTTTGTACCATAGACTTTAATGGCGATAATTTTGGGACCAGAAGTTTTACTTCGTTATAACGAAATTTCATTATAACCGTGTTCGTTGTAACGGGAGTGTACTGTAGCACCCTACAAAATTGAGCAGATCGTCTTAAAGACATAGGGCAATAGACATGGATTATTACTGCAATGTCAAACCCTGAGTTTGCAGTACATTAAAAAAAATAATAACTTACTGTATATGATGGATATGACATTTGGTGTAGATGGAATACAGTTCCTGAAAATTAACCCAATGAGGACAGGCCGATTTCCCATAGACACTTGCGCGAGTATACTCGGGACTCCTGCTCCTCCTCAATGGGTTAAGAATTGCACATAAAGCATGCTGGACATCATCATGATAGTCATAGCACTCGGTGGTACAGTACCAGTACTTTGCCACTAGTCTTAATTCCCTGATGGAAATATTTCATTTTCATGTGAACTCAAATATTATTATTTGCATACTGGATAGGCTACATATTTTGCAGAGTTTTATCTTTGCAAATTTTGGGAATTTTAATAGTAACATGCGGAAACACGCATCTCAACATGCAAGCGATGTGCGCATATTCATGTACTTGCATGCAGTGCACATGATGAACATGCTTGATTTTTAAGTACATGTATAAAAATAATTAGGAAATGAGCACAAGCATTGGAACAACAGTCAAAGTAAACATGGTAATAGTAATAAATGAAATAACAATAACTGTTTGGTAGATACACAGACTTACTAATCATGCACACTTTCTGTGCATGATACATTGAAATGGTCTTAAAGAATACATTAAATACAGACACAATCATCCAAAACTCTTTGTTATGACAGAGCATATTATATAGAATGGTTTGAGCGGACAGGTCTGTTGTAGATCATGTGACAGTATGATGTCACACATCAGTCTTCTGTACGACTCTTTTGTGGATCACTGCATAAATACTTACGCTTAGTCGTCCATTGTTTTTTCTTTCTGGAGATACAGATTGAGCTAAAACACATGGTATTACGCTTGACTGGTTTATAATCACGTAACCTACATTGTATTGAGTGCAAAACCCAAGGAATGCTTGATTATGACTTTTGAGGGTCTCAGACTTACAAAAATAAGTTGTTTGTAAATGTAAACATATTGAGAAACACATTCTCATATCACATTTCGCCAACCACAGGTTGGGGGTGTTTCCCAAAAGTTTTGCTCAAATTTGTTCGCACATTTTCAATCTGCAATGATTTGATCTCAAGAACTTGATCAAAGAGGTAGAGCTCAGCTTGACCTTCATCAGTGTGCACTCATCATTGTATGTGTGACCCTGCATCACAAAACCAACAAAAAGTCGCACACCGTGATTTTACGTGAAGACTCAAAAAAGGTGAAATGGGTCAAGCAAGTCACTTTTTAGTTTTCCATATTTTCTGAAAGAGCTATTCTTCTTCTACATCATTCTTGAGTTAAAATGAATGGGAAAGTGGGTTTTCAGCAGTTTTTCTACAATCCTTTTTTGACAGAGTAGTGTGATCAGGTATGTCTCAGAGGCCCCCTTTCATTTCTTGAAAATCCTTTGCACACTCTTCACTTTCAACTCTAATAACTTTTGAAAGGATAATGCTACTGCTTTGAATGTTGACATTAATCATGGACAGAATGTGCTGATAGAGCATGCTCAATTTCAGTTTAATCTGATAATCTCTTAATTGTCATTGCAACAGTGGTTTACATCCTGTTTTTTGTCCCATTCATCACACAAGTAGTACGGCTTAGTAAAGATTAGGTGCTTGAATAGACCCTGTACTTCAGAGCCTCTAGCAGTTCACACTTTTCCAGAGTGTGTGCTTTCTTTCAAATATTTCGATAGGTTTATAGAAGAGTCCATTTGAATTGAGTTACACATCATTTTAAAGCTTAGAGTCTGCTCTTTCTGGATCTGTCCTTAACTAAAAATCCATGCCTGGCGATTTTTTGTTGGTTTTGTGGTGCAGGGTCACATATACTCTTGCATGAAGGCATATCACAAGTTAGGTGTTTGACTGAGAGTCTTATGAAATTTGTGACACAGCTGCTGTATCGAATATCACTTTGACATAGCAGATTACAAGGATACTCAATTCAGTGTCCTGAGCAGGTTGTAACTCTTCAAGCATTAAATGACCACTGCAAGAAATTTTTGCAGTCTGAAACTTTTCTCTATTGCACTTGGACTCCGTGGAATGATATTCTACAGTGGCAGATGGATGAAGGGACCCTTAACTGGTTGTTGCTGTTTATCACTCAAAAGATCTTCCATATGGTAGATTGCCTGTAATGAAATAAGAAAAAATAACGAAGTTTTTATCGTGAACCTTAGTACGCAAAAATGCATTTGTGCATCTTTTTAACCACTTTTTTAACTCCAAAACTGTTTGAATATTACTCATATCAGGTACAACAGTACTGCACTTTGTCGATAATGACATTACTAAGCAAACTGATATCAACATGTGCTCATCTGCCCAATTTGACTTTCAAGCTGGTCTATTTTCTTATAGGAAGTTTTATGTCCTCTAGCAATCATGGCAAAGACAGAAAGAAATCCCTATCTAACACCAAACATAAAAAAACAACTCATATGTCATACTTTCTATCAACTAGTTATGACATTAATGCCTCATAAAGAAAATGTATTGCCATCAAGTCTTTTAGATTCTACAAACTTATGGCTAGTCCGCAGTTTCATAATGTTTTATAGGAACTTTCATTTCCCCCACAGATTTTTATGATATATTTCAGACAGCTTCTCCCATCAGGATAACTTGCCATTAAAGTAATATGTGGAGCCATATTTTATAATGTGCACAAATGCCTTCATATCGTGCATGCTAACATGCTGTCAGGCAAGTCATCATTTAGTGTAGGTAAAACCATGTTAACTCTCAAAAGATCTTGAAAGACCAAATATTTTGGTATCTGTTTCACATATGAATGTTCGCAACAGTATATCACGTACCCTCATTCCATTTCTTTTGGCTAGTCCATGAAGAAAGTACTCCACCACTCGTCCAAATTTTCCAAACACTTTGATCTCCAGCCCACCACGCTGAGTCATTGTTGTCCTGTCAGACAAAATCAACAAAATTAAACAAAATGCAAAATATGTTATCTGTTGCATTTAAAAGGGATGGCAGATTTTTTGAGATCCTACACATTTCCCCCTACATGTTCTACACAATAAGACAAATTGATATCAAACTACATTTATGGATATACACAGAACTTCTTACCATGCACCCTTATGCAAGGTTGCAAATTATAAGTTTGACGAGTGAACTAAGCACTATTGAGGAATGACTTGTTGTTTCAGAGCAGTAAATTCTGCATAGAGTCAAATCTATATAAATGGGAAAATAAGCTGATGACATTTAACAAATATGTTTTTTCATATCTTGGCTTATTAGAATTTGCTTTGACTTACGTAAAAACTTGACTTTTGTTACATCAGTCTGTAATTCAGCGTTGACCTTATTTTACTATCAAAATCAAGTGAAATTGGGTACCAGGTATGTATGAATACCTATTCTTTATGGGGATACTGATATCATCAGAAGGTCACATCAGGAACCTACAATATTGTTGTCATCATTCAGGCATGCAAAAAAAAACTGCTCTTTCTCAAAGAAAATCTAGATTACGAAAAGTCTTTTTAGAAAAGAAAGAAAAGGATGTTGTTTCCTCTAAGTTGGAGTCAGAATTTGAAAAAAAAAAAACCCTCAATGAAAAAAAACAACAACAATCATTTCATGGAAGCAGCAAAGGGGGGGGGTAGGTTTTATTACCATTGTGATGAATCTTTGCTCCTCCTTAGCTCCGATTCCTCCCAAGCCTGTGCATACTCATGCCAGGTTACATTCCGGCTCTTGATGCGTAGCACCTCCTCCTTCTTGTGATACCAACATTCTTCTTCAAGGAGAACTGCATTTACATCAAGGATTGGAAACTGTTGCAGAAAATAATAAAGAGAATAAAAGAGAGAGAGAGAGAGAGCTCATGGAAATATTGAAAATTTGATTTTTGGAGCACACTTCATCATTACTTTTCTTGAGCTAAAACTTTTATATTTTCTCAGTATACATGTACATCCATTGATAAAATGTGTTGTGTGCATATTTTGGATATACGATGAAAACCCGTTTATCCATTCTAACCTAACGTACCAGGGAAATCTCAAAGAATATTTGCCAATTATACACAATGGAATATCTATCACGACAGACATTTAACAAAAACTCACCATAAAATATTGGGTCAGCATCAATGAAATTAAAACCTGAACTTATGTACTGCATCCATCACTTGTCAATTTTTTGTAGCACTAAGCTTTGGCATAATCTTGTTTTTTGACCTATTGAACACTACTAGTACTACGAAATAATGTGCATTTCTATAATTTCAACAAACTCAAATTCCATTAGAGGCAATGACCTGACCCATAGGACCTACTTATTATTGGAGTGCACTTCCTTTTGATTATAAAAAATAATTTTTAACATATAACATGATTAAATTAACAGCTAAACAAATGAGTGAATAAATACATTGATGGATAAATGAATGATATCTGGGCTTTTGTGAGACATCAACTTTAGCAAATGTTCAAATATAATGTGGTTAGAGATAGGCATAGTTGACTCAAGTCTGAACAAATGCTGCACCTAATGACTACTTTGTATCTTCAGAACTGATCACCCAATAGTAGCTCAACCATGGACCTACTCATACCAGCAAAGAAAGCAGTACATTGTACCAATGAAGTCTGCCTTCAAAACACTGTACCTTTTTGAAGATTGCTGGCAGGATGTTCCGACATGTCATGACTCTTCTCCAGTAGTGTATGGCAGTGTGAGAGTCTGTTCAGATGGTAGCAGCAAAAAGTGATGATACAGCGAAATATATTAACCCGTTGAGGATGGGCTGATTTTAAACAGCACACGCCATAAGACCCCTGCCCAAGTATCCTCGAGGCTCATCCTCAATGGGTTAAAGAAGAAATCCACCCCCAAAATGAATAAACTTTTAAAGAAAGAGAAAAAATATTCTCTACAGAATGATTAAAAAAATGACAAAAAGCAGATAAAAACAAGGAAGGTATGACATTTCTAAATATCACATTTTTTTGAAAGACATTTCTTGACCAGTGCTTATGAATATCAAAATGAGCAAGTTGATGTCATACCCTCATAATTTTTCACATTATGTTATAAATACATATTTAGCAGGCTCTAACTCATGCAGGAACCTGCACAAACTCAAGCAGATCTTGTATGAAATTGATGGGAACCTTAAAGACACAGCAGACTTAAAACTAATCTTTACGCTAATAGTCATAATGAACACTCACCGTAGTGCTGCTCCTCTATTTTCACCCCAACTACATCCATCTTTTCATTCGGATACTGCAGAACACAATAGGAGAGGTGAAAATTAATTCATGTCAATATATCTTTTTTTCTGTAGAATAGGCAAATCATGATTGTTATGATATGAAACTTCGGCCAAGTGCTATTTCACACATCTAATTACATAAGTGTAAAATATTAACTGTATTAACATTTACGTAGACAATGATACGAGTATGACTTTGCAGCACAAAATTAACATAAGTTGTCAAATCTATAAAGTTCGTAACTAGAGGCAAATTTGGATGTTAGGATAATTCTAATGAGCCCTTTGTGCTTTCTGCTCTAATAGTGTAAAATTGTGAGAGCAATGCATTCAATGACATCGATAAGGGCAATGCACATTTCTATCATACATTTTCACCATTTTCAGACTTCAACTGTACAAAGGGCATATCAATCTACCAAGTATGACATATTATCAATGTTTAAAAATTCATCAATAAAAATTACCAGGAACATATCATTAATTTGATATCAATCAAGTACACAAACATGAACAGCTTGATGTTGGTGCTAACAGTAACACTAACATAACCGCCCCGCAACGGGGTTAACACTATAGTATTAACACCGAGTAGTGGCCTTCACTTCATACATACAAAGATAGTTGCGGATCCAGGGGGTGCACTGGGCGCCCCCTTTATTTTTTGTTAAAACAAAAGAAATAAAAAGAAAAAATGGGGGAGGGGTGTGTGCACCCTCCCCCTTAATTTTGTAAAGCGGCACCCCCTCTTTACGGAATTCGTGGATCCATCCTTGTAAATATTAATTACCTGAAGTTAGTAGAACCAATCGAACAGAACTTCTTCTTGTTTCTCCACTGATTATTCCCTGGATTTAGCAACAAAGCCTACACAAGCAGTAATTATACGCTTGAAGGAAGTTCTTGCAACACGTTGTAGCCAGTACAGGCAGTAGGTACATTGTCATTGTACAGGAACATTCCACTACTACATTGTACGAGTTAACTACCACTATAAACGCGATAACGGAATAAGTTTGCCCGGATATCCCTGTAATTCTGGAGACTACATACCACGCTAACGTTAGTTAGCGCTACCTACCTACCTTGTTGAAATGCGTGTGTATCACCAAATCCAGGGGGAACTTGAAAACATGATTGAAAACTACTTCGAACATGATTACAGATGTCACGAGGGACAAACTTCTGGTAAAAGCTTTCAGAAAAAGTTGTAGAGCACACCGCTGCACTGCACTGTTGGTGCTGGGCAACTCCACCGCCCAGCCCAGGGGCCCTTTCAGCAGTCGGTGATCATGAAGGGGCGCGCCGTAAGTAGCGGAAGAGAAATTCGACATGCGATGACTAACACAGATCGAGATCAGCACAGCACAGATTATCGACGACGACTTATTATGATTTCATTACGCTTATCAATACAAATGAGGATGAATACAATATTATCGACAAAGAAAAAAGATTTGGGAGTTTGAGACAAACTAGGTGACTGCAGAAAAGGCGAAAAAACAGCTGTGTGTTAGCAACCCCCGTACTCGTAACTCGTATACCGCAGCAAGAACGTAGTAGGCCGAGTTTACCGGTTCGCTGTTGGCTGACTGCTGGCGCATGTTACGCATGGCACGTGTCATCAGTGTGTGCATAACATGGCCCTGTGTTTACATCAGGTTTACATCAGAATCACGGTGAACTATGGAAAGCTTTGACAACAAATGTACAGTAAGTAATAACTTCGATTATTTTTATACACTGTGGAGGACTAGACAACCAACAACAAAAACGGTATATCACGCTAATCATGACAACAACAACAACAACAACTAAAAATGGTTATAAAATTACCATAGTGACAAAAATATTATAACGATTACAACAGCGATAATAATAATGTGACAATAAAAACACGAGCATGTATCATTACCACTTTGATAGGCCCTAATATTTATCAAATACCGGTATATATATATAGGGTCTATTGAGATTGAATAGTCTATAGGCCTACGTTTTAATAGTGATTTAAATAATTCTGTGCTGTTCTTACGTCATTTATGGCTATCTATAGGCCCTAGATAAATCTTGGCAAAAGGAGGGAGATTTATCACCGTACTCTCTAAAAAAGAATGAGTGAAAATGTTCACTCTTTAAGGAGTGAATAACAGAAAGGAGTGAATTTGGAGTGAAATTGGAGTGAATTTCGAGTGAAAATGTTCATTTTCACTCGTTTTCGAGTGACCTCAGGGATCACTCCAAAATCTTCGAGTGATCCCTGAGGTCACTCCAAAATGAGTGAAAATGAACATTTTCACTCGAAATTCACTCCAATTTCACTTTAAATTCATTGCACTCTTTTTTGTAATCACTCTTTCAAGAGTGAATATTTTCACTCGATTTTTTTAGAGAGTATTGTCTCGATATGCACCTCCCGCAATATTTTTCGTAGAATCCTCTGAATACAGGGCCGGCGGATCGTTTTCAAAAGTGTGTGTGAGGGGCACATCCGGGTTTCATTAGCTAATAACAAAAAAAAAAAAAGGGGGGGGGGGTCCTCAGCTCATCTCTACCTTCCACTTCCGGGTTTCTTCAGCTGACAAGCAAAATAAAAAACGAAAAATAAGGTTTTAAGCGGAAAAAAACATAACATTATACCGCGCTCACACTTCAAGATCTATATCTATTTCTTTAGTGCCACTTACGTACTTCCGGGTTAAAAAAAAGTGTGGGGGGGGGCCGCAAAGTGATGACACCTTATGTATTCCTTTGTATGGTGCACAAAAAGTGTGGGGGGCGAGCCCCCTGCCCTCCCCCCCCCCCCGGTTCCGCCGGCCATGCTAGATAAATCTTGGCAAAAGGAAGGAGATTTATCACCATATAATGTCTCGATATGCACCTCCCGCAATATTTTTCGTATAGAATCCTCTGAGTACTCCGGGTGAAATTGGAGGACATGAACAGCCCTGTCTTTACAGTTTACTTCCATGTGCTCATAACTCTCCTCCTCCCTATAAGGTCTATATAGGGCCTATAATACGGTATATTCTTCCCCGTTTATTCCTCCCTCCCCCCCCCCGTCTCCTATTCCATTTTATTCTTCATTTCTCCTCTCCTCCAGCGACCCCCTTTTACGCACCCCACTCACTTTCCCATCCCTATATGTTTTCCCTTTCTCTTCCCAACCCCTCCTATCCCATTATCCATATATCCCTTCCCCTGTATTCCTTCCCAGCCCTCATCCAAAATCTCGTTCCCTCCTCTCCTCTTCCGCCGCTCCCTTCTTCCCTTTATATACCTATCCATAGTCCCCTATTACTTTCCCTATCACCCCTCACAAATCCACTCCCTCCTTCTCGACCCCGATCCTCACTCCCTTAATTCCCTTCCCATGGCATATTCATCCACTTCATTGGTATCCGTTGCCTTCTCATTTATACCATCTTCATCCTTGTTTCTCCACCCCCCCCCGCCCCCTTTAAAGTTCCTTCCCCTCCCCTCCCTCTTCCAGGCCTCCAGCTCCTTTGATGATCTGCCCCCTTCCTTCTTTCCCCTCCCCTCTCCCCTACGTCTCCACCTTAGAAGGGACTGGATACACTACTAGTACTGGTTGAGGTGGGGATTCAGGTTTATAACATTCCTAAGTGAGATAATGAGAAACCTCTTGTGAAATATGAAAAAGCATGTAATTTTAAGAAGGATTCAACGTTTATTTGATGAAAATTGGTTTTCAAATGGCTGAGATATATAAAAAAAAATGATAATAATAAGAGGCGACAGGCCACGCCTTTTATTGGGATCTCTTTGTTTCACCTTGTTTTTGGATATCTCAGCCATTTAAAAGCCGATTTTCATCAAATAAACTTTTGTGATACCCCTTGGCCATAGAATTGCATGCTCTTTGACATCGTGGTTTCTGAATATCTCGCAAAACGTTAAAAGCTAAATCCCCACCTCAAATAGAACCCTCCACTTCCTGTCCCCGTCGTGCAGTCTTCCTCACCTCCTTTGTCCGGGTTCCCCATTATCTTCTTCTGGCCTGCTCTTCCCTTCCCTTTCCTTCCTTGTGGCCTCTTTTCCCCCATACTCTCCTTTCTCTCCTCTTCCTTTTCGCTCTTTCCCCTTGTCCTCCTCTCAATTCTACCTTTTCACATCTGACTATTTTACTGACGAGGGCAAGGTTTCATGATCGTTGGCAGCACCAACAAGTTGTCATTCTCTGACCATTGCAATAGTAATCAGTCAGTGACCAGAGTTTTTCAGCCGATCAAAACCGAGGATTTAACTGATTTTGTCAGAGAATGAGAAACTTTTTTAATGCTGACAACTTTAATGAAACAGTGCCCAAAGTTTCTACAAGGGCCCTAGTACATATTGTATTGTGTTGTACACTATGATCGGAGCGGTACGCACGCGCACGCGTACGAATACTGTAGTTGAATGCAACACGCTTTGCAGAACATCGTCGCCTCACACATCCCATGCACACCAACTAACGCCACACAAATTTGGCGTTCCATAACTTTAACTTCGTACCATTTGAGCAAAATGGCTCACGATAACGAGAATACCCTCAACGAAAGTGACATTAAATTGATGAAAATAGAGGCTGAGGCGGCTGTTCAAGAAGTGTCTTTCGCTGTGAAGCATGTGGAAATATCGTCCAAATTACCAGCAAGTGATGATATAGTATATCTAAACATCGTAACCAAAGAAGATGACACATTCTGCGTGGAGCTCACGGTTCAGGGATTTCGGGTGAGTACTGTACGAAGACCACATGAGCCGTCACGGGACAGTGGCGGCCTAGTGTTGACAGTAAATGCCTGCTCCGTCGAGCGTCGTGTTGTATGTGTGAGGTTGTCTGTAAACAAAGAAATGGTACCGGTACCTGGCGGTAGATCTATCGATAAAAAGCTTACACGTATCTTTATCAATTTCTGTGTTTTCTTGTAAATGGATGTTTTATACAGGTATAAAAACGTGAATATGGATTCCAGGCCTAGATGTAGTGCTTTTTTCTTTTTTTTTACTGGCACTATTGTCTATAGCAGCACCGTCACTTTTATTGTACAGTACATTAGTGACATTTAAAATCATCCTGTCACCTCTCACTGACACACGACACTTCTACCATCCCGGGATAGTTTCAAGGAACTGCTCAAAGGGATTACTACTTCAAGGTTCAAGGCCTAATGCTAGACATTTTGTGACTGTCTTTGAAGGAGAATTTGATATTCATGATGTACCGTATGATGATTTTCAGAGGAAATTTGCTCTCAAACTGATTTGAGCAGCTCACAGTTCTCAGTAGTGTATGTATAAAACATGGAGCTTTCACCAGTGATGCAAATGAAAAAAAAAAAAAAATAATAGGGTAAAAATAGATATTAATGGTCCAGTGATTAGTAGTCACTAATGTTGTTTTATTTACCATTGTTTTATTTGTTTGTTTGTTTTGGGGGGATTTTTTTGAAACATGTTCATTTTCCAGCTAAAGGGGTCATTATAGAAAAAAATTACCATCTAGGCCTAAGGACTTTTTTCCTTTTTTTTTGTAATGAAACCGAAAGCAAGGGATCAGTCGATGTTTATGTAACTTCCAGATAAATTTTGTTAGGGGTTAGATTTGTTCAATGTCAGTAGGTTATTAATCATGGTGTCTTGTCAGCAGCAACCAGAGGATGGCTGGGTACAACTGTAGGTATCATTAGCAGATATTAATTTGTTATGTTACACCAAAGTGTCTGGCTTCTTAAAGAAATCTTGTGAGTGAATCATCTTTCATCTTAGGTCACTGTGTGATATCAAAATGCCATGAAGAATGTGAGCACCTTTTTTTTCTTCCCAGAAAATGTGAGTTTTTGTTTTCATTTACAATGTATCTTCGATTGGATAGATAGTCATTCTATGACTCTTATAGTTGTAAAAACTGCTATATCTAATAAAAGGTGGTATAGTTCTGGTAAAGTGGTATGCAGTTGTAGCTCTATGCAAGAAAAAAAGTTTTGGTAAATTTATAGTATCTTTGTGATAGATTCACGAAAGAAGGCATAATAAGTGTACTGATTAGCTTTAAAACTTTATTTGACAAAAAAAAAAATGATAATAATGTAAAATAAGCTATGGTCAAAATCTGTGTGATAAGTACATACATGTATGAAGTCTTTTTTGAACTCTTATCGAAAATGGTATAATTTTTCATATCTAAATTCATTCTTAAATGAAATAGAATGTATGTAACTTGTAAGTGTTTTCTCCCATCGGCACAACACATACAGTCAAATACAATTACTCCAGCTCTGTGGAGACCTTTGACAATATTGGATTTCAGGCATGTAATATTCTGCATAGTTGGCTTCATATTTGAATTTAATTTGAATGCAAGATACAGTTGGCTTCACAACTATGGCCAAATGCAAGTATTCCTCTAAGTCTAATTAATAGTGGTTTACTTTTAAAATAATTAGTGCAAAAGCCCCTGCTATCTTCAAGATATCGTTACACTGAGGGCAGGGAATTCATCCTCAAGAACATTGCTCGTTTGGTGTGACTACAAATCCTCCTGTTATTGTAACCACAGAGAGGAGCACCTTATGTCATGTGCGTCTTCTACCTAGCCTGTGTTGTGATAACTGATAGCTTTGCTGTCAAAATGGCACACAGTGTGAGATTGTCATTATCAATCTTTAGCCATTACATAATCTGGTAGATGATGATTTCCCTGAATGTGTGTCTGGACTTACAACCTTTATGCAATTACATTTCATATCCTGGCGTGTTTACAGCATTGTACATATGACAAATCTTATAACCACTCAGTCATTTTAAATGTCATAGATTAACTGTGCACCTGTTATTCAAGTTTCTGCCAAAGGAAAACTAGGCAGTGTTTCCCCTGTTTAGAATTGTCTCCTCCCTGAGGCTGACAAGATTTATGTGGCGTGAGAGCATAATAAGGTAATTCTTTTCTCATATATTTTGCCTGAGAGTCTTATTCTGAGATGTATTGCATTACAAGAGTGGCATGACAAGTCGTGAGTAATGGGTAAATGGTCAATGACTCACATGGTGAATCAACAGAGCACACCTGCAGTATCACATGTTATACACAGACAATCAGACACACGTAAACACATAGCACATGTACACAATATAAAATGCAACGTGCTGGTTTGTAATTCACAAGCACACATAAAGCGTACACACCCTACATATCTAAAGCTAACTCCAACCAACCAAGCAAGGAAAATTAACCTTCATGTTTGCTGACTCCCATGTTTTAGTTGTGATACTGAACTGAGTACATGCCACTCTACAAGATGAGAGTGCATGCAGATATTGACATTGAATTGAAATTTCTCCCAGATGTGTACAATGTACACAGACCAGTGCTTTGAAAGGACAGTATTTGTGAGCATTTCCTGATTGGCAGTTCATGTTTGTGAAAGGGAATACAAAGTTAATTGTTATTCTTATGATGAGATCACAATCATGTTGTGCAAAAAAAAATGTCTCCCTTGCATATCTGGATCTTGACAGTATCTCATGTGGCAATGTGCCAAGGACCAGAATGTATAACATCTTGGGTACTAAAGGAATATTTAGAAATTGCTGACTTCAATGACATTTAATTCATGACTTCCCTGTGATGTTTGCCCATTGGTGTGCATGAAGTGAGTGGCATATATAGGCCTACCAGTTGTGTTTCCTGAGATGTCTTTCAGAAAATCAGAGGAAATTGCTTGCTGAGAAGTAGCAATATTGGCATACCCATGACTGCCATAACATTTTGAACTACCGGATACTCTTCCCAATGTGAACACAACAGGGACCAATCACGTGCTAAGGTGATGTGAATATGCTCAAATGCTGTAGCATTTTACAAAATGTTCACCAAGTCACAGGACCACATGGAATATAGCATCAGCCGTACCTTTCTGCTTACTCTACCAATCATCGCATTCCCGGAGAAGAATTGCATGATTTGATTTGCAAACCTTCCTCAACGCTGCCTATTCCCCCTAACACATTCTCAACCGACTCTAGACTCCTCTGACCCCTAACACTCTCAATACAGCTGACATAATGAAAAACCCGACCACAGTTTCAATAAAGGCAAAGTCCCAGTGGATAGGGACAAATAAAACTGGCACTTTCCTTGAACCTCACCCACAGGGCACTGTGGAGCCATTATGGAGTGAGGCCTGTGACAAACTGCCTGTGTATGACATCATCTCAAGTTCATCCAGATAGGGATGTGATTTATTGCCCCTCATTGGGCAGAATGTCGTTCAGTTTGTGGGAGAAATACATTCACTTCGGTACCAGCATATCCCATTTATTTGATTGTCACATACACTGTAGAGCTGAAGGCCATTGCTCAATTCTCTGACCTTTGAATACAGTTTCGATAGCACTTGCCATTGCAGGTTGTTTGAAAATATTCAGTTTAGTTTACTTGGGCCAATGCTTACTTGAGATAGGATTGTGATGTCTTGATTATTATCGATATTCATAGAAGTATAAATAAATAAAAAGAAAAGAAAAGATTTGTTCAATTGTCACGTACACTGTAATAGCTGAAGGCCATTGCTCAATTCTCTGACCTTTGAATACAGTTCCGATAGCACTTCCATTGCAGGTTGTTTGAAAATATTCAGTTTAGTTTATTTGGCCCAATATGCTTACTTGAGACAGGATTATGATATCTTGATTATCACCAATATTCACAGAAGAAAAATGAAGAAATTAAAGAAGAGATGATGCAGGGTAAAACATTACCCTTCCTTGTGAAAGTCACATTTAAAGCACTGAGATCAAATGTTGTTTGTGTTTAAGTGATAAATTCATTGTTTGAAGTTGGTTTAGTTTGAACCAATTGATGTTGGCCTGTCATACTCACTGGTATTGGTGGTAAAACATCCATGTGACATCAAATTAACCCTTTTACCTCTGGCAACTGGGCCTAACATGTGGCTAATTCTATGGGGATTTTTTCACAAGAATGAGGCATGGGGTTAAAGATCCAGTACCTAGCATGGGGTGAGGAGGTTGGCCCGATTGAATCCATCTTTATTCGCTGCCCACTGGGGTACATTTGAAAACCACGAATAATGCAGGCCTGCTAGAAAAGGAAATTTCCTGTCAGAGAATATGTGTATTGACATGTACACTCATCGGTAATGTTCGACTCCAGTGTAGATGCTTCAGCTGTATGTGTACTCACGCTTTGATAGAGATCAGTGATAAAGCTGTGCACAATTTATTACGGGGATTTCCATATGTCCAAGTCGGACCAGCCTCCCTATTGCATGGTTTGCCCCATGACGCCAGGGCTTCTTTAGAAGGCACACTGCTCCTTTCTGATTTGATCAGACAGATTTAATGTCACATCTACATGTACATGTACATATACTTTTCTTGGTTATGAATTGAAGCGTCCTGACCATCGGCACAGACCATGTGAGGGATACATCCCAGCTTGAATTAGTTATCACGTCAGAGGTTATGGGGGGGGGGGAGCGTTGGGGAAATAGAATGGAATTGATGTTACAGCAGTAGGATGAACTCGACATCTGGTGTTTGCAATGTCCCAATTCAAGCTTCAGAGCATTTTGTTTTTTGTTTCTCCCCCTCCTCAACATGACAGAGGACTGAGGAATGTTAACACAGGGCTGCCAACACTGGAAACTAGTTGAGAGTGAGACTCCCATAGGCCAATGCTATAATTTAAGAGTCAAAATGAGTGAGATCAATAGAAATGCATGCAAATGAAATTACCGAGTGAGAAAGGACCAAAATGAGTGAGTCTCACACTCAATGCGTGAGAGTTGGCAGCCCTGTTAACAGTGTCAGAGTTTTCTCGTCCTGTACATGATTGACATTTAAGTGCTGCCAGATACCTCCACCTCTATACCCCTTTGTGTGCTTTGAGTGCTGACTGGTACAGAAAAGCCCATAGTGTTGTACACACTGTCCAAAGTCCTTGGCACAGAAAGGGTTAAACACAACAACAACAACAACAACAACAAGTCTACATTGTATCTTTTTGCACTTGTAACATGGGAGGATGATTTCATACATCCTTCCAGATAATTGTGTCGTGACACAGTAAGATATGACTGAGCAGTGGTCCACAGAATCATGTTTTATCACAGAAATTGCAATCTTGCCTCCTATATCTTCTTTTTCTTTCTTTTTTTCTCTTTTTTTTGGGGGGGGGGGGTAGATTGTGCTTTTGTTAGAGTGCAATCAAAATATGAGGTGTTATGCAACAGTGTCTGCAATGAATTTGTGTGCAATATACACAAGGCTTTAGCAGGGATTTGTAATAATTGATATGATGAATCAAATGTACATATGAATTTATTTGTCTATCTCACTGTCTATCTCTACCCATCAATCTTTATCTTTGTGTCCATCACACACACACACACACACTTTTTCTCCCTCTCTCTGTCTTTCTTTCTCTCTCTCTCTCTCTCTCTCTCTCCCTCAATCGTGTTTACCACTTCTGATTTGTGGTAGTATTTCAAAGAGCAGGAAGTTGATTTCTCGGGCCTCTCGCACCTCGGCAAAGAAAGAAGCTGTGGTATGGCTGAAACGTGAACTGATTTGGGTGTAGCCGGGGACTCAAGAACACTTTGATGAATGACTGTCTATCTTGGATCAAGGCAAGCTGGATGCCTTCTCTCTCTCTGCATTAGGTGGTGATGATTACCGACCAGTAGAGGGTGAAAATCAGTCCGTGCAGGAGGCTAATCAATTCCGCGGGTCGGAAGGATTATTAAAGGGCAATTCATCGAGAGCAGTGGTGATTAACTTTTCTCCCGGCACAGATTCGAAAGAGGACTGATTGGCCTGGCTTTGTTTGTAAACAGCAGCTTCCAGATCTAAAACATTTAATCTGAGTGGATACTCTGGTTCCTAAACATACTGGTCATTCATCATAATCAACGAGTTACAGAGTTTTTAGTTCATTGTTATTGAGTGCTCGCTGAACATAGAATATGACTGCCATGATATGAATTCCAAAGTGACATTTTCTTCAGCATTTTGATATGATTTCATGAAAGGTAACAAAATGCACTGCATACCAGTATCAACCGTGATATTCCAGTATCAACCCAAGTATCAAAACCAGTTTAATAAGAAGCATAACATATCAAGTTATAAGTGACATTTATAAATTTTATACCAGAGTAGTTCCTAAGTACATTTGTATACTGCGTTGCAGAGGCAGTGATAGTGTTTGAATTTGATAGTACAAATATACTTTGCCATGCAAGTTTCTCTTTAAACTATGGGCAGAGGTGACTCCAAAAGAACTATTCACTGAGGGGTGCAGCTAAGCTTATGTACATGTATATTACATATTTATACATTACACATGAAATTGCTGTGATTTTACAGGTTGTAGTTTATTACAGAGCTATTACAGTTGTCATATGACATTTTACCCAGACGGAAGGATTCCACAAGGTTTCTTTCAAAGAAAATTTTCAATAGATTCATTTTGACAAAAAATAATGATAATTACTCATGAGATGTGATGTTGATGACAGAGTGTGATTGACATGTCAATATTGCGACCATTGCAATGTGATTATGACTGAATGGTGTGTTATTTAGAGTTTGTAAACATGCATTTGCCAAAAGAGGAAACCTGCCATCTCAAGCTCTCGGTTGCACCGGCATTGCTTCGAATTTATTATTCAAAGATATTCACTTGCAGCGAGAATGCCCGTCATGTGAAGTTAAAAGTAAGGGTAGTTGCCTGTATAAAGGCTTTTTCAATAGGCAAGGTTTTTAATCTGCATGATAGATGAGGCAGGTTGATAAGCCTTTATGTAACGACTAATGTGATTTATTCTCTTGCACAGGAGCATAGAAGTCTTAAGAACTGTGTGGTCTCAGCTCTAGGCTCCTTATCATGTTTTTCCCTCACACTAGAAATTAAGTCTGGAGATAGGACTGTGATGTTTTTCAAACTTATATCACACGTCATTTAATTAGATCACAAAATTAAATCTTTGCATCTAGACTGTATTAATATTGTTCAATTTGGAGAATGTTTTCACATCTAATGTAGGGATTTGATTTTGTGTCTTAAGATTGAAAGTTGGCTTGATGAATCAGAACTTAGAAAACACAATATTTACACAAGTATGCATTGGCTCTGGTTACTTCATCTGGAGCTGTGCCACGAATCTGAAACCTGGGCAAACTTATATAGGTGTTATAGCAGAAATTTTGAAAGTGGATGGAATGTTTGCACACAAATGTTGGCATATGAAAAATAAACAAACCTGTTTTCCTACTTTGTTTTGATTTGCATGGTATTTTTTTTTTTTAACATTTACATTATCTCAATAGAAACCATACATTCTTGAATACACCACAAGTCCTCAGTGTATAGTGCATGTAGATTCTTTTTATTGCTTAAATTCCTTTTCCTTGTTATTTGTTCTGAAGAAACAACAAATAAGATAAATAAATAAATAAATAAATGAAATAAAATGAAATTGAAACTAAAACCAGATATGGAATAATGTAGGAAACCTTGACTCACTCTGAAGAAGTCATATTCTCTTTCACAGGACTTTGCTTCCAGGAAACTTGGGGAGAGTATAGTTATTCAGTGATTATATTTTTTGCTTATTAAATTTACTTTGCGAGTCTAGTGATATGCCAGTACATGCATTTTAATCCAAGTGGATATTCTTTTGATGCCTTTGTCCCACAGAGTACCAGAGGCATTATTCATTCATGAATGTTACCAGAGCTATGGATTGTTTATGGACATCTGTTTGTGATTTCATCCCATGAAATAAAGCAAATTGAAAAAAACGTTCATTTGAAAAAAGTAATTTGATTTCAATTGTTCACCAAATGTGCATATTTCCAGTTTTGCTCTCTACATTTACATGGCAAAAAAGAAAAGAAAAAGAAGTGCTGTCCAATAACAAAGATTATGTTGCATGTGTATTAGAATGCCATTGACTCTGACGACACTCAATTTGCTGTGATATTCTTGTCAAAACTCATATTGATAAGCATGTATTATAAACATTTTAACTTGAGAATAGATTGTATTTGGTGATTAGAAAATGTGCTTCACATAGAATCTTGGACAAGTCTCGGTGAATAGTGCATTCCCATGTGAGTCTGCAATTTGAAGGATTTTTCTCAGTATATTAGTAACGGGAGGATCAAACAACGGCATCTGAGTACTAACAGAAGTACATAGATGGAGCACTGAGCTATGCCATCAGACTTGCAAACAGATACCACTTTGGCATAACACCACTTCGCGGTTTTCATCGAATGGACCACTAACAATTTATGGCTCATCTCCTTCATGCTCAGTGAACCACAATATTGGATGCAAAAGTGCATTCGTTGCCAGGTCTGACCTTCATGTTACATCCCTAGTGTCCTTTTGATATCATGCTTTATTCAGAGAGATAATGACTCAATTTTATCTTAATTTGGCTGATATTCAAATTACTGTACAGATGCATGATATAACAGGATAGTAATAATCTATACAAGCAAAATTATGAAGACTTTCTGATGCCATGTCAGTTGTAGTGATATTATTAATCACTTAGAGGAACTGGTATGGTCTTTTAGCATCTGTTTAAAATAGTATTCTAGTTTAATTCGATTGCCAATATTGTGGTCTATATTGCATTTTCCTTGACTAAACTTACTTGCATGCTTGTTTATACATTGTTGTCATCATTTTAATAGCTAGTACAATTGTAGGTATTGTGGAGTTTTGCTGAAGATTTGCGATCTATTTTCCCAAACTTTTTGGAAAATTTCAAGCTTCTCTTTTGATCAGACGATTATGTGATAGTAAGAACATCAGGACTGGACAAGATAGTTGCCAAGGATCTTCATTTTGATTATCCATGAGGTGATGTGTTCCTTGAAGACAGATTTCATCTCACTTTAGACCTTGATAGGTACACTTCTCATCTCGAGTGTGTGCTTTGTTACTTTCTTCACTTCCACACCTTGTACAAACAGGATCCCATGACACACTTATGATTATTTCACACGAACAAACATTTAGAACAGAATGTTTAGAGAATGTCTCATCAAAGTATTCACCTTTCCAGATGTTATGCTCTGGCATGGCTCTTAAGGCTGCGTTATCCCGAGCACGTAGTTCATTTCCATATTGAGCTTCAGTACCGTTATATTTTGTAGGCTGATGCTTTGAAAGAGGGACCAGTTGGTGTCAAATGTTGTGTGTCAGTATGCCCTCCCATCTGGAAAGTGTTGAAGTGCTCTGGCCCTGCGAAAGGATTTAGTTGTATATAGCTATGTGGGCAACATTTAGATGGATAGAGGGAGGCAGGTCCTAGGTGACCCATTTGCCCAGAAAGCTCAAACCCTAATTCTTCAACAAGATGTGGGGCAAGGACTGGGTAACACAGTCTGCATCAGTTATCAATCCATCAAGTACGCGGGGAAATCTGCTCCAGAAATTATCGTCTTGTTGTTAAGTACATGTAGGCGTATCAGACTTTCACTCCCTCTCTTGTTTGAGATAGATTACATGAAACTGTTTCATTTTGAGTAAATCTGTGAAAACTAGAAAGAAACTTACCAAAATTTTCCAATTATTACAGGAACTTCAATCCTCTGAAATGTATTGCCAATCGATGAATCTCATATTAAACTAATAGCATTACATCTGTGATATAAGCTTTGAAAATTCTGCAGTCTAAGCAATCAATTCTTCAAATGGTCAAATTAAACTTTTTTTTTTGCTTTACCTTTTAAAAGAGTTTTTTTTTTCTTTTAAAGATAATTACAATAATAAAGTGCAGCACCAAACTACCATAAAGAACTGTGGGTTGTTGGACTCTGTGGGTTCAGCCTGGTATGCTGTCAAAGCAGAAAAACAAGTCTTATTGTATTCAGTATAATCATGTTTGTGAAACACTTTCTCATCAGGTTGAGGATGGCAGATGTTCGTAGTCTGAGATGAGTCTGAGATGAATCTTCCCACCCAACATGACCTGCAAATGGTATTCTATACAATGGCTGTGTTACATATACTTATAATGTACATGACCTGTCAATCAAACGTGCAGCTTTCTTTTAACATGTGATGTGTATGCAGGAGTACATGTACTTGCTTGCATGCATCATGGATACCTACTGGTCTGACAGACAGGTCAGACCAGTAGAAAAAAAAAATGGGTTAGTGTGCAGCCCTGCATACAGTGTATCTGAAGAATGTGTCAACAGAAGTAAATGAAATTTAAGCCAAGTTCGGCCTTCACTCTTTTTTTTTTTTTCTAATAGAGGTGAAACACTTTAGATTATTATCATACATACCCATAATCCAAAACTTGATTGGGAAATTCCCCAGACCATGACTAACTAAATGCATTTGAGAAGTGTGTGGATGATCCAATAGTGAGTATTCAAATTTGCCTTCAAAACATTTAAAGGACAAGTTCACCTTCATAGACATGTGGGTTGAGTGAATGCAGCAATATTAGTAGAACACAACAATGACAGTTTGAGGAAAATCGGACAATCCGTTCAAAAGTTATGAATTTTTGAAGTTTCTGCTAAGTCACGGCTGGATGAGAAGACTACTATAGCTTGTGATGTCATATGAGTACACCCATATAAAGAAAGTATAAAGAAAATTCAAGATATTCTCACTTTTCTCACACAATAAAATAACACTTGACTTCTGTCTTTCAGAAGTCAGGGGGAATAATATTACCCCTAACATAAGTCAGTAACAAGTCGAAGAAATGTGCACTTTATTCAAAAAGTCAAGTTTTGTGAAATTATTTTTTTTTATTTTCCTTCTATTGTTGTACGCATGTGACATCACACACTGTACTAGTCTTCTCCTCCAGCAGTGATTGCACAGATACTTAAAAAATTCATAACTTTTGAACGGATTGTCAGATTTTCCCCAAGCTTTCACTGATGTGTTCTACTAATATTGTTGCCTTCACTCAATCCACATGTATATGAAGGTGGACTTGTCCTTTAAGTACCTGATTAGGATGAAACATGTTTCTCAACATGTTATTCTGCATTTTTTTAATTCTTATTCAGTGCAATTCAAAACTTTTGATATGTTATTGGGTTGAAAGATATTTCAGATGTGCAGATATCCCCAAGTGCAATTCCAATTACAATGCGGCAAATACTTGATCATACAAACTTTTCAGCACCAAACTTCTCTATCCAGACCTGTACTCTCTGTCAGCCTGTGCTAGAGATTATTTCCTCCCAGTCCCCTCCCCCTTCCCCTTCCAGTCCCTTCCCCTCCCCCTTCCCCCCCCCCTTTCTCCCCTGAAAGCATCTGTCTATCACTCCCAGAGGTAATTGGACGATATGTTCATGGACCAGTAGGGGGTCAATGTAGCAATCTCTTTGTGATGGTGCAGCGGTAATGAGATATTTATACATGTAGGAGATTATTATTTTGTTTTGATATCCAGCTCATTATTTCCGGCAGTGTTTAGCGGCATACCCTTTGTTTGGATTACTCTTGAAGTTTGACATATATCTCATTTTGTTCCGATATTAAGAAGTAGATTACATCTAACGGTATGTGTTGTCGTTCACTTTAATATGTGAATAGCTACAATGTACAGTACAATATTATACATGCACTGTTTGGGCATATGAAGAGTCACAATTTGAGCTGAGTAGTAGGCGTATGTAGTACCTGATTTTTTTTTCTTTGCTTTGTAGTACATTGTAGTTGTTGTTACTGGTAGTTTCAAGTCTGTCTTTACAGCATACAGTAGATATGTTTTATCTGTGTTACAGTGCTCACTGAGAGGTGTTTTACACCATCTTCCGGTACCCAAGTTGTAGCAGAGTATGCACAAAACTGATTTTGTTTCAGTATGCAAATAAGTTTTGTCTGTGGCATCATAATTCACCTCCAACGCAGCGGGTAAACAGCTGATGAGGCAGGGGTTGTCCTGCTAGGGAAGCATTTAGGAGCCCAAAGGAATGAGAACTCATCCCATGCGCATGTATGCCAAAAATATGAAATGGAAGATTCAAATAAAATCATGCTGTGAATTTGTGAAAGGTTTCACATAACCTTTAATCATGAGATTTATTTGTCTCTTTTTCTATTACTGATTTCTTCCTCTTTGTGTGCATTTTTAGTAAAGTCAATATTTTTGCCATTAGCATACAAGTGCATTCATTGTACTTCATAAAATGCAGTGAATGGTGTTTACAAAAGCTTGTTTGGTGAGTCTTGTTTCATGTTGGTGAGTCTTGTTTCTTGTTGTTTTGAGAAGATGTGAAAACAGAAGGAAGAAACACAGTAATGAGGAAATGTATGTGCACAGTGACAAATTATAGTTCTGTCAACAAAGGCACATACATTGTAGACATACATATTACTGTAGATAAACATTCCAGGAAACCCTCCTCAGAAGCATCCAGGAAGATTGTCCAGATTAAATGTGCATGAGCTGGTATAATCATTATGTTGTGGTATCTTCACCAAAGGGGGTAGATTTAGGGTTGTACATTCCTGCCTAATAGACTGTTTGGCAGCCTAGAAAATGTTAATGATCTGTCTAATGACTTTACACTGTAGTAGCCATGTATCGATAGAAGTGAAATGTCTGGAGTCAAGTTGTACATGTCTTTGCTATGGCCAATTACTTTCATCCCGGTCATATTCTATTACAGACGAAGGTACAGTACCCATGCACAAAAAGGGGGGGGGGGGGGGGGGGGGGGATGTGAAAGATTAGTCTAGGTTTCAAGACCCACTAATTGTGTTCTCGACATTGTCTGGATGCTACCCCCAATGTTCCGCCCTGTACAGGATCAAAAGTCACCACCATGTTTAATATATTTTTTGTTCTAAGATACCGTCCACATTTCTTGATGGATTTTCTTCAAAACTCAAATGAACTTAACATTTTATGCATCATGGCGAAACTTAGACCCATCGGCCCGAATTCACGAAGGTGGTACAATTGAAACCATTGAAGTGATTTTGTTACAAAGTGTTAACATTTCATCGACGAAATGACTGATTTCGTGACGAAATAGGCCATGCGACACTTGGCGCCCCATAAAAAATTGTGGTCTTTGTCCATGGTTTAAAGGGTGTGTACAGTTCTGGTTGAGGTTAAGATTAAGCTCTTAACGTTTTGCGAGATATTCAGAACTCACTCTATGAGACGTCAAAGAGCATGTTATTCTAAGGGGCATCAAAAGTTTATTTGAAGAAAATCGGTTTTGAAATGGCTGAGATAATATCCAAAAACAAGGCGAAACAAAGAGATCCTAATAAGAGATGTGGCCTGTTGCCTTTTATTATTATCACTTTTTTAGATATCTCAGCCATTTGAAAACCAATTTTCATCAATTAAATGTTAAATCCTTCTTAAAATTACATGCTCTTTCTTATTTCATAAGAGGTTTCTCATTATCTCACTTAGGAATGATCAAAACATGAATCCCCACCTCAACCAGTACTGTACAGTCCCTTTAAACCATGGTTTCAATTGTACCATCTTCGTGAGATTCGGGCCGATGGGTCTAAGTTTCGCCATGAGATCAGATGTTTATCAGAGTCAAATCAGGTTTATTTACTGTATGGCAGATATTTCGCAACATCGTGAGGGATACACTGTTTCCATTGTGTCACAATGCACATTTCCAGTTTGAAACAGAAAGCAGTAACTGGGGGGAAAATATAACTAATTTGGGAAGAAAGGAGTGTTTGCAGAAATTCATTTCTGTGGAATACTGTTGACTCTGGAGGCTACAAAGTGTTCTCAGCTTGTCAGAAATGGATAGGGGTTGAAGTCTACATAATGTTTGCCCAAAGCTTCAGTTTACCTCATGGAAGCATTCAGACACAGGAGTTATTGGTTTTTGTATCGCGGTGCAAGAATCTATTTTATAATTTTACCATTGTTCACACATGCCAGTGATATTCATGTGGCTGCAAATGAAATGGTTTGAATCTCCAGACTGTGCATGCCTAAACAATGATGGGAGTTTGACCCTGTTCACCTGAGTGTGCGGACCTTGTGTAGCAACTTTGCATTGCTGGATTTTTTCAAAAATCTATTGTCTCTAAGCAGGCCTTTCACACATGATTTGGCACGCTGTACACCGGGGTACTGTTGTAACCCGGAGTACCGCGTTGTATAGCGCCATCTCATGCCCATTATTTATAATGCGTATCCGAATTCAGATACGCCGATTCCGAATTCGGATACGGCAAAGTCGTTGCAATGAACTAGCACCATAGGTGTTTTTCGAAGTAATTTCTAGCACCCAAATGTTTTATGCTTTCTTAATAAAAACACACTTGATCATTCATTCACTCACTGCAAGAACATTAGTGAATCAAATTGACACTGTCTTGGATAATAAACAGAATTTACTTTCCAATCTCATTCAAATTTAACATAATTTAAAATCAGTCCTAACAATAATATGTACAATAATATCAAACAGTTAAGATTATAACAGAGCAGAAAATAATTATCAGTTGCATGCATTAATTGTTGCATAATCACAAATAAGAAAACATTTTTGTGCATAATAATACTAAAAAATATTTTGACACATTTTTTGGTAAGCCAGGGTTTAGCGCTGAAAAAAAAAACATTAATTCAACAAAACGGTGAATTTTCATTTGGTACCCCAGGGTACCAAATACTGCATCACATGCCATGCAGGGCAAAATATCTCAAGAGTTCCACAAAAAAAAATAATAATCAGGCTGGATCAATTTTTGCATAGCATTGCCTATTGTGTGAGAGAGTTAATGATTCTATTGTGTCCACTCGCGAGAATTCAAGGTTTGTTTGATTTTTTTATTTTGATGCAGAAATCAATTTTAAAAAACATCATTTTCTTTGTGTGTGAATGGGGCCTCTCACACTTCATCAAGGAGAAATGATGGTGCAGCATTGCATTTCACCCTGTGCAAGCCCTCGTAACTGGCTACTTGCTTCTTCAAACGTGATTCACTGCATTTTTAATTCCTTTTAGTGTCTTCCAGGTGCATGGGTGATGAGAGGAATGCTTTTCCTAGGTCACTGCATTCCAAGTCACTAGAATATCTGATCTATTTCTCCGAGTCATCAATTTAAGTGGTTGATTAACATTTTATGTGCTTCAAGATCCTCACATCACTGGACAAATCTCAGCTGACGTCTTAATAGTGCAGTGAGACACCATGTCTAACACTGTCTTGTATGATATAATGATAGAGTAAAGATCAGACAGACAGAAGGTTAGAGGTTCCATGAAAGTAGGACACACAATGGGCAAGTTATGGGACCCTTGCCTTACTATTGCAGACATCTTTACAAAATACCGATATATTAGTTGCATTGAAATATAATATGCAAATTGGATTCATAGATGTTGATGTCACTCCCTTACCAGTTTTGCGTTTGACCTTCACTAATTTTCACTTTTGCCATGTGAATGAAACACAATCATCTCTTGTATCAATTATTGTTATTTTGTAATGATTTAACAATGATAACTTTGATGGGATAAGGGTTTAGAGTTGCCACAAAATTATATAAACTAATGACACAATTTGTTTGAAATATTTGTGTGTGTGTGTGTGTGTGTGTGAAGGGGAGAGTTATTTGGTGAGGACATCAGCATCTGATCTAATTTGCATATAAGACATGTGCAAACTTGTATGTGCTTATACCGATTGTTCTGGAGAAAATGTGCAAAACTTTGTAACCATTTCACTGCATACATGTACCTGTGTGATTCCAATGAAGCTGAACATCATTCCATTTGTTTGAATTTGGTCTATGATATAAATGTAGTGAACTCAAGTTTGCATTGAGTGGATTTGAGTGTAGACAGAGTCAGTCGCTGCATGCAAGAATGGAGTATTCGGTGCGTTGTCGTTGTATAATTCATATTATTGGCATTCTTCTCTTTGTTTAATACAATGCCATTGTCATTATTCACTGCTCACATTGTAATAAGTAGAGAAACATCCATATACTTAATTGTAATAAAGCTGGTATAAACAAACTAACAGATGAGTATTAGGCAACTATACTTACTTTGTACTTGTATATCTCTAGTGTGTAGTAAACATGTAATAGTATCATGAAATGCCATCATTCTTTTGTGACTGTAATGAATATATAAATGATTGGCAGGTTATTATACATGTACTCTCATTCATATTCCAATCCAGAGTAAGTAATGATTCTTATCAAAAGTTTGATAAAGATCAATACTGGTACTGTTTGCCATCACAGATACAATTATTGAGGTACCCATTGATGGACACAAAGGAATTGTTGAATTGATAGTTTAATACATGTAGTTCTCTTCATTTTACTTTGTCTGAATGCAACCAAATTTTCAAAGATTTTACTGAACACCTTTCACCATTCAAGATATCTTTAATATTGAACATCGCAGTCGACTTTTCCCTTCAGAGTTCGGATTTGCAATACGCTGAGCTAGAACACGTTGAAGGGGGAAATATGTCTGCAGATGTAGGCTTGGGAAAAAGACTAGTCCATTCTGGCAGGTTATTCTGGGTGTGATGGACCGAAGCCCCCCAACAAATCTCTTCCCCCACTTGAGCACACCTACCTCTTGTTTGTCTGGCTTCGAGTTCCAGACAGAGCTAAATACAGATTTGGCTGTCTTGCACTTGAGTCCCGGATGCTCCAAAGTCTAGCATGCTGCGCTGCCGAGAAATATTTCTCTAAATCTGGAGTGCGTTGTTGGGAAATCCTCAGAATAAAGTTATCGGATGTGGAGTTTTTATTGAATAAACATGTGAAAGAAAACATTGTGTAACAGTAGAATGTATGGGTAGAGTTGAGATTTTGAAATACAGTATAACATCAGATTGTAATTTTGACAGTCAAATATACATTGGTATGATGATCAGTTTGCATTTATGAAGAAAAATGTGCTGCCGTCCCTCATACTGGTAAGTTTAGGAGTACTTTAGCAGACATCTTCAGCACTTTTCTTAATGTGTACTGGTAGTTTTATTTCAGTTTCACAATTTGACATGATCAAAAATACAAATCACTCAGCATGACTAGCTTTGATAAGACATTCATTGCAGTTTCTCTCTTACACTCCATTTTTGAATTCGTGTGACAAGGCGGCATGTACAGACTTCCATGCAAACCGAAGGTCCAGCATAATACAGTATAGATGAGAGTTGGACTTCAGTGCCTGACATTCCCAAGAGGATATGCTCACAATGCATATCAAGTGTAACAGCCCTCTTTGACTGCCAGGGGTATGGCAAGCCATGCCTCGTATTGTTGCTTTTGGGATTTAAGCCTGACCCTTCCTGACATTTTGTATGGTAGTATTTCTCTCTTCTTTCCAGGGGGGCATTTCATGAAGCATTTTGTCCGACAACTTGTCGGACAAAATTTGCTCTCAGCCAATCAGAAGCAAGGATTTCAGTAGCTTTTAACAGTTTGTCAGACGAAATATCTGACAAATTGCTTCATGAAATGTCCCCCAGGTCTCCCAATTTTTCATATCTCCCATGGTACAGCACATATTGCAGTTTGGTTCAGTTGTGAGCTATGTGATTTCTTTGTGTATATCTTTCAGTTCCCTTTTAAAAGGATGATAAACTGCTGAAGGAATTATCTTGACAGAATTTGATGTTTCAATTATTGAAAATTTTAGTGTACCAAGATGATAGCCAGTTAACATGTCATCAATCTGTGTATTTCTTTGTATTAATATATATGGGACCTTCCAAAATAGCCACACAGTCATGAAAATGTATGACATCACTTTTGGATAGAGTGTACTGCATGGTCCCTTTAACCGTACAATAGCCTTCCAAAATAGCCACACAGTCATAGAAATGTTGACCTCACTTTTGGATAGAACTCATCATTATTGTGTACTGATCCCTTTAACCTTACATCTTAAAGGACAAGTTCACCTTCATATACATGTGGATTGAGTGAAGGTAACAATGTTAGTAGAACACATCAGTGAAAGTTTGGGGGAAATCCGACAATCCGTTCAAAAGTTATGAATTTTTAAAATATCTGTACAATCACTGCTGGAGGAGAAGACTACTACAGTGTATAATGTCACATGTGTACAACGATATAAGGAAAATAAAAAGAGAATTTCACAAAACTTGACTTTTTTTAATAAAGTGCACATTTCCTCAACTTGTTACTGACGTATGGTAGGGGTAATATTATTCCCCCTGACTTCTGAAAGAGAGAAGTCGAGTGTTCTTTTATTATGTTAGAAAAGTGAGAATATCTTGAATTTTCTTTATACTTTCTTTATATACAGTTGTACTCATATGACATCACAAGCTATAGTAGTCTTCTCATCCAGCCGTGACTGAGCAGAAACTTCAAAAATTCATAGCTTTTTAACAGATTGTCCGATTTTCCTCAAATTCTCATTGATGTGTTCTACTAGTATTGCTGCATTCACTCAACCCACATGTCTATGAAGGTGAGCTTGTCCTTTAATGATACTTTGATTTTTCTAAATCCACAGGAAGGATATAGACAAGACATAAGATCTGATCTCAGGAAAAAGTCGTGTTTAGAAGGATTTTTTTTTTTATAGAAAAAAGTGAAAGTATAATTTTTTATAAGCAATAATCACAGTGATTATGTTCTATGCTTACCACAAACATCAGCTTTTGTTATTGGTTTTGTTAAATGTTATTTTCTTTTGTCCTCTCCTGTGTTTTGCTTTAGTTTTCTGTTTTTCTTTTGTGCAATCGGCCTTCACCCAAGAAAATTTTCCCATGATTCTCTTCAAAAGGGAGAGACTATCGCATGAAATGTTATCAGAGGTCATAAAATACATCCCCACAAGTGAAGTAACATATGAATACGAGATATGTTCCTAGGTGATAAAGTGCGGGCCATGACTCTAAATATTGGAAAATGATTTATGAAAAGATGTCGCAGGATGCCTTCCTCGGATGTCTGACTTACAAGGCATGCTTTCTTCTGTGGTGATATGGTAGGAGGATCCGATGTCCAGAATAGAAATATGTACTGCTGTCGGAGAAGCACTATCACTTTTCCTCCGTAAAGCCCATCCCCAGGGATTTAAAGCTATTTCACTCTCACTTTTGTATTTCCCCAAAGTATTATGTAGTGAAGCTGCTGACGGTTACAATATAATTTTTATGTCGAATATAAAAAATCTGACTATGCATTGCATGTATGCATGCATGCATTTCTCACCTACATACAGTGTTCCCTCCACGTAGGGAATATATGGGGTTAGAGCATTGCTACTATAGATATATAAAAGGGCAGCTGACCTTGCCAACTTGTGAACATAATACAAAGATGGGAGCAAAGCTTTTGGCTTATGATTATTTCCTATTTTTTCATAATTGTAATGTACATGTTTTGATGTTACTCACTGCTCATAAAAATCTGAAATATTTGAAACTTTTAGGAACTGTTTGTAGAATACATTTACCAAATGCAAGAAGTGTGTTAGAAGTCAAGCTCCCATGATGTACATTGTACATGGTGTATCCTTAACTGTAAAACCAGAAGTATTCACTCCATGAAACTTTCACTAATTGGAGCTGACAGTCTTTTTTGCAGCATGAAACTTTCGTGAGTTGCCACTGGCATTCAATACATTTTGAAGGAAAAAAAAACAACTTTTGTGTGCATTTTCTTTCATGAATCTTGGCTCCTCGCGAAATTTACAAAAGTTTCATGTACAGGAATGTTTCTGGTTTTACAGTACAGTGTATACCGCAGGTTGTTCCTCTTTGCTGTTTATAATGATAGTGTGTAATACTCATTAATGACCTGCATGATTCATATCTATTTTGGAAGGTTAATGTCCCCCTTTAAATGAGGTAGAGAAATACTCCTCTGGCTATGAGCTGGTCACTGAAGGTACTCGGTAGACCCCTTGGGGGATGCACTGCTGGCTGGATGATACCGTGATATGATTGGATGAAGTCACGTGGAATGAGCAGCTGTGAGACTCGCACCTTCCATGCCGAGATAACACAGTGAAAGATGGATAGATGCACAGTGGAGTCAGTGGGGGTGGCCAGGGAAATGAAATGAATGCGACTAAAAATAGCCCCATTAAAACATATGGTAACACAATGCATCTATGGGCAATGTCATCTCATTAATCAAGCACGCATGCATTTTGATCCCAAAACTTTGGACTCCTTTGTAATGTCTGAAAAGCCTTCAAATTTAGTTTGAAATCATATGATGCCTCTGCTCTGTGGGTGCTAAAAGCATTAACCACTCATTAAGTTTGAAATTGAATCATTTCTTAAACTTCGATTTTTGTGAAACCACTGGACAAAATTAAAAAAAACAACAACTCATGTTTATTCATAGATCTTATAAGAAGACTTGAAACATTATTGCATCTAAAGTCAGGTAAAGTGCACTACAGTTAAGTAACATTGCTGAAAACATAGCATCTCCTTTCCTCAACCTTTCTACAATTTCTGATAATTGTGACTCCAACCAGACATTATGTATTCACAACTACCAGTATATAGAATGATACGCACAGTGATTTTAAATAAATGATATCAAATAAATGTTTTGTATGTGTTTTGATAAAATAGTTTTTAGATGGTGCTATCTAACATGTAATTCAGAATGTGCATGGCATGTTTTTTAAACCTAAGAGCTACTGCGAGATACACTCATGAAATAATGTTGTACATTTTTCCAAGATGAACACTTTATTCCATTTTGTTAATATCAGGAGATCCAACTCTTTGTCATTCTGTCTTTATTGTGTAGAGCTCTGTCTTTCGTGCATACTGAGGTGTTTGTCTCTTTCTAAATATGCAAACAAACAAAAAAAGAAGAAAAGGTACTGGTTGAAAAAGAATGCAGGATTTAGCGTCATTGGGGGAGATGAAATCTTTTCTACATTCCAACTTTGGAGCTCATGAAATCCGTGCCCATTGTGCCCCTTGCATTTCATAGACTGTAATCTGTTTATTTCTCTGTCTGATTTCTTCATGCAGATCATTGGACACAGCTTCGACACTGTCTCCAAGGATATATCCAGCTCCTACTTTGAGACCATCTACTCCCTCCTGGACCATCACAGTCCCAAGTACCGGCTCACCTTTGGTCAGGCACTGGCTGACAAGCTGCAGGCCTTGCAGGACATTTGTCAGAATGACGTGGAAAAGGAAGCGGAGGAGAAATGACCATCATCCCCTCCTCCTCCAGTGCTGCTCTTTCAGCTGAACTGTTGATCAGAAACACAGGACTTGGAACAATGCACTAACATTGGCAATGCTGCATCAAGATGTGACTTAGCTCTAGGATGATGCTGTGTAGGAGGGTTGTGTTTGTGCACAGTGCTGGCAGCTGGTATAAGAAGAGTGGATGCCACATTACTCAACTGCTTCCAAAAGGGACGTCAGGTGGTGATGAACATGGACATCATCACTGTTAAGGAGAACTGGAAACTGGTGTCGCAAAATGGGAGGATCTTGCAGGATTAGAGATGTCAAGGTAACATCATAATCCCTGCGATGAATCTGTGTTTTCCGCCTGCAGCCTCTGGGTCTACGTCCCATGTGTATGTTTTGTGCGATTGGTAGGCAGTAAAGGTAGGGAGACATGGAGAATAAAAAGATCTACAAGTGTGATCTCTGCCACTGGCAGACCGAAAGATTTGGAGATTACAAGTCTTGATGCCAACGTGGCTCCTGGTGAGCCATTGACTGCCAAGGAAGAACTGGAGCTGATGTTTGTGGATCCTCCAGGACTCCAAGGTGATGCCTCCAGAAGGCTCTTGAAGACCTCAGGAGACCTTATCTGTGTTTAGAGTGATCCTTGACCCTAAACAACTTGTCTCCTTATCCTCTCCCTCCTTATCCATGATATTTGTAAACTTGTCAGTACATCAGGATGTTAGAGAGAAAGATTCTAGACGTCTTGGCCTTCCTCCTGGCCAGTTCCCTCCTGGAAATGATCTGCATCTGAGACAGAGGTGCCCTTGGTACAGTGTAGTTGAGAGTTGCTCAGTAACAAGATCTAGTCAGTTCTTAGGAGTTCCCTAATGGAAGCTTTAACAGAAAGTCTTTGGCAAGTGAGGAATCACAAGATCGACCTTCATCTATGATGGACCCTGTTCTTCACCTGTTCCAAGAAAGGGCATGGTGCCAGGATTATTCTAGGGAGGGTCATTTGGTGTCAGTGGCTTATCGGCACGACTGTTGGAACTGAGCGATGGTGGTGTTTGTTGTATTACAAGAAATGATTGATAGGCTGAGTAGGTGAAGTAGGTGAAAGTGAAAATTTGCCCGTACACATCTCTGCAACTCAAAATGTATTGCCTCTTATTATAGGTCCCTGTTGCAATTTTGACCATTGTATGTACGCAAAGGAGAGAATGGTTTTCCAAAGAATATGAGTCTCATACATTTGTAGACTCTGCCTGCAACAGTGACCCACCCAGTGTAAATTATCATAACATGCAACTCTCAGTACAATGATAAAAATGTGTCAGTAAGACTTCAAAGAAGTGAGATTTTTTAATGCATTTCGAAATTGTAAGTTTTCATGTTTACCACTGTATTTTGGTAAGTTTGTTTGTTTGTTTTCCTGAGATAATTGTCCATTGTTATGGATAGACTGGATATTATGGAAGAAGGAACAAGATGCTTTATTAGGGAATTGATATAATAGGCCATTTCCTCATCCATTGAAGGAACAAAATTACAGTATGATATTGCGTGTGTAGATGTGTGATTACCTACCACTGGTACTTCAAAGCTAGGTACACTGGTTTTTCCTGCATCCCAGCGATGCAATGTTGTTATAAAGTACAGCTGTATGTGACCAGATGGGCTGAATCAATAATGCATTTGCATACATCCTTGAGTAAAGAATTTCCTCATACTACGTTTGATGTCTCTCATATTCTCCCTCTCTTTCTCTCTCTCTCTCTTTCTGTGTATCTTTTTGTCTTGTCACCGTACTATTGGCCCATTCTCTGTCTCAGATAAAAAGAAGGGCTGGTTATTGAGCAAAGTTGAGAAAGACTTGTATCAAAAAATGCAATGGTGCATAAACTGAAGGGTTTGTAATGTTCTGAAGGCTGTCTCATTTTTTTTTCAGCTGGTGACTTTTCAAAATGGAATTGACACTGAAAACATGGTATCTGGGCCATCACAACATGGCAAGCGTGTAATCCGCAGGCTCCCTAGTGAGTCATTTCGGCTCAGACTTCAACTGTGATGCAGTTCAGAATCTCTCCTTATTATTAGCTCACTTTATAACTTCTGCTAATGGTATGACTATGATATCAGTGGAGAGATCTGCAGTTTCCTGTAAATATTAAGCCCCCCAGGAGAACAAAATGACCGCAGAATTGTAATGTCTCACATTCTTTATTTTCCTTTCTTGGGGCCATATCAACTTGACGGAAATGATCCATTCATCTTAATGATCTACGGCAAGCTTGGCTTCTACACCTGTGTTGTCTTTACTGCTGGCCTGTAGGTAGAATAGGAAGAGCAGAGAAACATGCAGGACTGTGTAGTCTAAAAGAGAAACTCTATTCCCATGTTGAAGAGAATGTTTATATTAAGGGGAAAGTGAAACAAATACGACAGGAGAAGCTTCATTTAGATCCCACAAGGAATAAGAAAGTGAAAAGTGTTTGCATTGAACTTAACGTGTTTCTACAGCAACAGTGGTATCAGTCACATGACAAAAAAAAAAAACCAAACAAATTTATGTAGCCCCTGTAATATATGACATTCTCTCATTACTTTCCATGTACTGTCTTTGTAAAAACTGTTTACATGTTTAAATGTTTACCAGTGAATGTGAATTTGTCAATTTGTCAAGGGTTGTGGAATCAAAAAGAAAGATTTCTTCCAGGTTTGCATCAAACACTTTGCATCACAGTACTCCAAATGCATTCCAGAATTCTGAAAATATTGAAAAATATCACCTCCCCCCCCCCCCAAAAAAAAAAGAACAAAATATTTCCTTTGTTTTAGGTGTGCAGTAGTCTTTTTTTATAGTCCAGAGCCAAATGAAAAGGAGGCACCATTCAACCACTGACCAGGAAATTTCATCTTGAAAACAGAATGTCATTGCCATCATAACACTACGAGAATATCTGTGGTAAATAAATGAGGACATGACACTCTGCTTGCTATGTATCTACTTTACCCCTTAATAGGCTTTCATGGTCTTCAGGGTTTTTTGCTGTAACAGATTATCACTTTCATGTCACGTAGGCATGACAAGTAGGCATTGTGAAAGACTCTGGTGCATACAATCTCAGACGATTGGATACAAATGGCTTCATAGTTAAGTATCATAAATATGGTTTGATGTGGACACTCGTTGTGAAGACAAATTACATCTCATAATATGCAATTACAGACTTTCAGTGGCATAGTGCCGCTGTTACATCGTTGATTTATCACGCCATTCTGAAACTCAGTCCATCGTTAACAGTCATGTTTATGCCAATTGGAATACAAGTAAAGATTTAGCATTCTTAACTGCATTTTTTTAAGTTAATGCAAATTACCATGATGTGATTTCATTAAGGTATGAACATAAAAGAGAGAGAGAGAGAGAGAGAGAGAGAGAGAGAGAAGGAGGAGACTTTTAAAGCTGCTGTTGAGTTTCATCTATGATGTGATGCTGTTATCTTTAAGTGATTTCTCTGCTTCTTTCTTTGGCATTCTAGAAATTGTTATGATTTCTATCTTTTGTACAAACTTTGACATGTTTTGTCCCGATATCTGGTCACTTATTCTGTTTTAACAATCATTTGCACTAGATGTATATTGGGATAAGTTCAAGAGAAGAAAATGATGATAATTCCTTTTAAAGTGTACATGCATGTTCAGATATTTAAAAAGAAAAACACCCTCTCAAATTTCAATGCTTCTATTAAAGGCTTTTATTGAAACATTACTCCTCAAGCAGTATCTCGGCAGCTTGAACAGATGTTTTTGCAAATTTCTTTACCCTTCGATATGATGCAAATACTGTGAGACAGGATTTTGTTTCAGCAATAAAATTCTATTTTCATTCAATGTAACAAAAGGACACAAACAAATTCAATGATACTTTGAGTTACACTGAGGTCTTAAATGTTGTAGAGTGTCCATGACTGTTCCGTCGAAGACAACTATTACTGGTATGTACAACTGTGAGTATGCTGTGCATTTAAAAAAAAAAAAAATCGTTTGAGACTAAAAGTTTAATGCATTGAGCACAGATGAAGTGGTAAATGCTTTCCAAACTGTTGATAAAGTTTAAACCAATGTGTATTAAATGTGAAGTGCTGGAATCATTTGTATTTCTGAGACACCTTCAGTATTCTTCTTCGTTTGTTCAGTGCTTACAAAGAATCTGAATCCCGTTGATATCAATAGACCTGAAGCACCGCATAATAGATACTTCAGTATGCACATTGCTTAGTATCATGGACAAGGAAACCTCCCACACACAGTGAGATGTAGGCTTTCAAACAAAGACAAAGTGAGGCTGAATATGACCTGTTATTTGACACCAGGCTTCATATTTCCTATAATCCGGCGATGTCTCAATGAAAAGTGATCTGCGGTCACTGATACAATTTCTGTCTGCGTCCTAAGGACCAGCCCAAAACTAATTCGAAGAAAGCCTGCAAGGTACTTTAGAGTCCATATCAAAAGTAACCTTTGTTCTCTTTCTAAGATGAAACTGATCTTAATAGTATGTTGCAAAGCCTGAGTCAGTCCCTATTCATTGTCTTCCATTGTCATAAATGTTACATTTTGTATTCATTCAATTTTAGAAACTGTATTTATCTTATGATTATTATTCATTATCTTTAATTTTTTCAAGAGGAAGGTACAGTAGAGAATCTGTTCATTCATTGGGGAAGGTTTGGCAATTTTCTTTGTTCTGTCAGGGTTTTCTGCCCCTTTTTTTTTCAAATTGTAAGCATCTCAATCCAAGTTCCATGTTATAATTGAGCATTAACTTCCATTAAGTCTTAAAAGCTCGTTTCTGCATATGTTATCTTTATGATGCACTGGTAGTCAGGTATGTTGGCATAGAAATTATCAAGTATTGTCTCTTCAAGGAGATATGAAACTCAATGAAGTGGCTTGAAGTCATCTCTTCCATGCAAGTGCATGATATAAACCATAATGGCCAGATATTATTGTTGCTATGTGACAATGTTAAATGCTTCATTCATGTCTGGATCCGTATTCATAAATGTAGTCTGTCTGTCATCATACTTGAACAACTCTGTGTTCCAATGCAATTATGTATATATTGTAACATTATGAGACCTGTATCATATTTTTATTCAGAAATTTTGTGGGGCTGTTCCCCATACAACCTTCCTCCATATACATAATTCTTTTCAGTACTACAAAGGCCAGTCCATGAAACTGGATGGCAGTTTTTTTTTAATCATGACAACATCAGCAGGTGAAAGTGTCAACATTTCCTTGATTTTATTTTTTGTTCCGGGGGTGGGGGGGGGGGGGGGGGGGGGCGATGGAAGGAACAGGTTTTGTGCACAAGCTTAGGCATCTTTTCCTGACTCATTATTTTTACTCTACAGTCTTAAGTCTTAAGGAAAAATGAAACCCAGATATACAGAAGGTGTATGTTGATTGAGAAAATGCAGCAATACTCATACATTCTAGAACACATCTGTGATGTTTAAGAAAAAAAAAAGGATCGTCCATTCAATAGTTATGAGTTTTTAAAGTTTCAACTGCCATTGCTGAATTGGGAGACCTTCAGACTTCCTGACGGCATGCATGGACAATGATATGGAAAAAAAATGAAGATAATTTAAAATTTTTTCATTTTTTTTAGCATAATGAAAATGCACTTGACTAACCTCTTTCACAAAACAGGGAAATTGTATTACCCTTCACATAATGATGTCTGTATCTAGAGGTACTTTTGACTAAAAAGAAATAAAATGTTGTGGAATTCTCTTTATATTTTCTTTATATCATTGTCCATGCGTGATATCACTAACTGTTGCACTGTTCTCCATCTAACGATGGCTGCACCAAAACTTTAGAATTCATAACTTTTCAATGGATTGTCTGATTTTCCTCAAACTTTGCTGATGTTTTCCTAGCATTTGCTGCATTCACTCAATCCACATCTGTATTTTTCCATGCCATTTTAAATCTTTTATGTGGAACAGGTTTTGTGCACACCACAAGTTTAATTGTCTTTCTGTGACTCACTTCTTACCCTGTATTAGTAAGTGCATATGAAGGGAAAATCTTACCAGGATGGTAGATATTTTGTTGGTTGTTTCAAAGGTGTACAGATACCTGTAATTCCTCAGTACTCTTGTATCTTGGTTTTTTGAAAAAAAAAGTTTCACAATTCAGCTTCCTCTGTGTCTGTATTTTAAGATGCAATGTACATAAACTCCTTTTAATGTTGGAGAAAGTTTGTAGTACTGTTGGTGAATGGTGTGTGGATTGTGGCTTACATATGGTATGTTCTACATTCAAACAAACTCTTACCGGTTAATTTGTGTACAATGGTCAAGATAAAAATTGTTTTATTTTTCAGGAATTTCGGCCATTGATATAAATCACCTCTATACCAATATTCAAATTATGGTTGGACATTCAATGAAACCAAGGTTCTGGATACGCAGTAGATTTAGCGATTCTCTTTTTTTTTTCATGACCTTCACTAGCAAACTGATATTCAGAAAATGAATAACCTTCAAAAATATTACCACCTGTAACACAAGTACTCTGTATTTAAATCTCCAAGATGGGATATCATTCTTAATTTTTTTTTTTCCAAAAAGAGAAAATATGTATTTCTCAGCTTCTTGGTTGCATAATCAACCATTCAGCAAAATTGTCTTGCAAGGCCCAATTCACAAAAATACATGGCGTGTACAAAATGATATAAGAAGCATTCATTATATCAGAATCAAATGAATGTGCACTCATGTACAGTCAAACATATCTTAGCAGCCACATGATTAATGTGCTCATTACAAGCTTGGAGGGGGGGGGTGTATGTGGCCTTGAATACAATGGCCACCTGTCTAATGTGACCAGTGGCCACCTTTCATTTCCTCTAGATCATACAAGTAATGCACTGTGTATAGTGGCCACAGATTACATAATTATGAGCAATGTCTGGTGATGCACTAAAGTACATGTACCTTTTGTTTTTTCTTTCACCAGCATTCCTGAATCTGGCATACCGTACCAACCCTGTTTTGAGGGTCAGTTTACAGTGATTTTAGTTTGAAATGAAAACGAGACTGAATAGCGTTTGCACTCAATCACTTCTGAGATATGATAATTCATGTTGAACATTTGTTACTGCTAGTACAGCACATACGATTGTATGTGACGAAATCTAGTTGGTCGCAGTTTGTAGTGACCACTAGTCTGTGAAGAAGCTTGTTTGTGTGTGTATGTGTGCTTGTGTGTGTGTGTGTGTGTGTGCTCTGAGTGATTGCTTTGTACAGGTTTGTTCATTTCCTTCTGGGAGATGAAAATATGAATGTAATGTTGGAATTGTTGGATGTTGAATAGATTTGTATTATGCAAAGCTGCAACAAGCTACTTGAATGTATGGTATCACTTCTGTCACACAAGTCAGGGTGTTTTACCTTGCTCAAGTAAATAATATGGTGCTTACACCCTTTAACAATGCTTCTTCTGGTTTTCATGTGATGGTATGAACAATGTTGGCTGAAAACTCAATGGTTTGAGTCAGAGAAGAAATACACTCTTCATTGTATGGATGAAGTTCAAGCTTCAACACTCAAAGTGTCTTGTCTTTTTATCTGTACATTTCAAAGTGTCAGTACTCCACAAAGTTTACTTACATGGCCGCCTCAACAAAATATGTTCTCTTATGCAGGAAAAGATAAAATAAAATAAAGCAGAAGGAAGACTACTCCATTGCTGTATGAGTGTAATTATTGTAACTTTGCGTGGATAAATAGTGAGTGGAGCTGGAAACCTTGTGAAGTGTGAGCCTGAAAATGGACTGTGTATGGAGTTGGGTGTATGATATGCATGTGTAAGCGTCGAGCAGTCAGTACATGGAATATGGTGTGAAGGTGTGAGTGCCGAGTACTTGCAGTCATTGTTGGGTAGGGGGTAAGTGCAAAAGTGTAGAGTATTCGGTATTGAGTAGGGTGTAAATGTGTGAGTTTTGAGTATGATAGTACCTGTGGACCAGAGAAAAAAATATGGAAGGGTTGAGTAGTCATTATGGAGTTGGGTGTAAATGTGAGTGTTGAGTATGGGTAGTCTGTATGGAGTGTAGAGTAGAGTATACCGGTATTCAACATCCAAAGTCTGTGACACAGAAAGGGATTCAGTTATCTGGTTTGAAAGTGTGTATGTGTGACAAAAAGACATTCTGTTTGTTTGTGCATTACAGTGGACGGCAACTGGCTGTAATTATCACTTTGATTTGTGTTTGTATACATGATATGTCTGTGTGCGTGTGTATAATATATGAAGAGTTTGTTCGCAAAAACCGATAGGTCCATATTTGCCAAATGGAGATATTTGGGATTAAAGGGAAGGTAAACCCAAAGAGCAATGTGGATTGAGTGAAAGCAGCAACATTAGCAGAACACATCAGTGAAAGTTTGAGGAAAATCGGACAATCGATGCAAAAGTTATGAATTTTTAACGTTTTGGTGTGGGAACCGCTGGATGAGGAGACTACCAGAGGATATGACGTATGAGTGGACAACAATACAAAGAAAATATAATGGAAATACAACAAAAATTCACTTTTCTAGAATTATGAAAGAGTAATGGACCAACCACTTTCCGAAAGCAGGCGGAATAATTGCTACCCTTAACATATGTCAATATCAAGTTGATGGAATTTGTAATTTTCGTGAAAAATGGATTTTTGTAGTATTTTCGTTATATTTTCTTGGTATTGTTGTCCACTCATACGTCATAACCTCTAGTAGTCTCCTCATCCAGCGGTTCCAACACCAAAACTTTAAAAATTCATAACTTTTGCATCGATTGTCCGATTTTCTTCAAACTTTCACTGATGTGTTCTACTAATGTTGCTACTTCCACTCAATCCACATTGCTCTTGGGGTTTATCTTCCCTTTAAAGGTCAAGAAAAATAAAGAGAACGATAAGAAAATGTTTGCTTCTTCTGACCATAACTTTAAAAATGTACCTTTATATGTAGTGACCAATATATCATTTTAAAGGTATTATTTTTTACTTTATGACAGAGGTCGTACTTCAAAATCTTCAAACTTCATATGGTGATCAAGCACTATATAGTAGTCAGGCAATCATGTGATGTTATTGCATTAGAATTTATTTGAAGCCACAGGAGGTATTAAGTGGTGATTGTTTAAAAAGCTTCAGATCGTTCTGTCAATTAGTTTTATCAATATATCCATCTATCACTTCACATTTTGTGCATTTTTACACAGATTACAATAGTATATACAGAAATCAGTCTTAGTATACAAGTCTGCAAAATATCCAGTATACAGCTACACCTTAAAAGAAACTGCTTGAGATCTGGTTTTAAAACTAGTGTAAAAGTTGAAACAAAAGACGTGACAATCACATTGTATATTAAATTTTCTATCATGGATGTCATTTCACATGAATTAATTCCTATCAATTTCTTCTTTGCTGGCTTATCATTATTTATTCGGCATTTGCGAGACAATACGATAGAGTGCGTGATCAAACAGCAGACAAACATTAACGCAAGAAAAGTACAGGAAGTCAGGCCTTCCCTGTTGTGCTTCCCTAAGTTGCTTACAAGTTGATTAACATCAACATCAACATGCATAATTATATCACACTCAGGCAACCTCTCTTTCCTTCCACAATTATGATTTCAACTGACTGTTGAAACCCCATTTTTAGCGGCCACACTCCGATCCACAATCTCTATCAGAAGTAATAATGTATTATATGTTCTTGTTTTGCGATGCCGAGAGCAGAACTCCACAGCTCCCTCTATTGGTAAAAGTCTTACAGACTTGGGACTGCGTTTTGGCCACAGCAGTGACAATGAACGGTAAGATGCCCACAGGATACACGGGACAATAATACTTCGGGTACAGGCTGCATCAGCATTGACCTGTTGTTGACTCCATTAATTAAAGTGTAATTGAACACCATGTTCTAATAACTTGTGTAAATTAGGTTAACTCAGACATCTAGAAACAGTAATACAGTCTGTAATATAATTACAATTACATAACTACAACAGTAGGTGATGACGCCATTACCGCACAAGTTTTCCATCGATTTTAAAACTTATTCTGTTTACATAAAATCAATGGGAAGAAGTTGTGCGCTAATCAATTACTTTAGACTTGTAATAAGTTAGCTACACTGACTTGTAGGGAGAAGTGATTTTAGTTGCTAAATTGTTAGCCACAAACGTTTTTTTTTTTTGTTTTTTTTTTTTTGAAAAAAGAAAATGTGCGCGAACCAAATCAATGAAGATTAGGATATCGTTGCCTGTCGGACCAATCTCACTACTTGGTAAAACAGTTGTATACTAAAGGAAGTCTGATGCTGATGAAACTGCTACCATGCTATTTTATCTTAAAGTCTAGTGAACTAGGTCTGGAAGTAATTTGAATTTATTTGGCACGTAAGGATGTAACCAGCGCAGGCGCTATTCAACACGAGTGTATAAATATGAATCCATTTATACCCTTTGGACGTTCCACCGGTAGAGCAGCTGGCAGCAGTAGCACTTTATTTGGACCATCTGCAACTTTGCTATCGTACTTCTCTCGCAAATACGTCACAAAGGAGGACATTACATGAATTTATTCTAGATGAAACAAATGCATGTATCAGTTTCTCTCTACAGTCTCTTTACTCAAGAAATTACAACAACAACAAAATGTGTCACTTTTGTAAACGCGGACCATGGAGCGCTATAAGCAGCCATTTTTGTCCACGAATATTTTTGAAGATAGATGAAGATTTACTTATAATACAACTATAAAGACCATGAAAAAAAGGTCTTCATCTATCTTCAAAAATATTCGTGAACAAAAATGGCTGGTTATGGGTGAGGATTCGCGTGGAAGCCCTTCATGCACTTTATGATACTCCACTTATGCACTGAATTCACCTCCCCTCTTCCTCTGGTTGATTTGGTAAAGACAGTATAAAGTCACACTCATCGAATGATAGATGTTCCCCCAAAATTGGACATAACATAAAAGAGTATATGGGACTTCCAAGTTCCACACGAGGTTCCACATTAATATCAATCATGACGCAATGATGCCGTCACCTCGCAACTTTCGTATTTGCTACAACAAAAGATTGCATAATCATAATTATTTCTGGTCGATGATTTAGTAACTACATTATATCTATGACGACAGAACAATGATTTGATGAGAAGGATGCAACTTTTTCTTTTTTATCTTTTTTTTTTTATTCAGAAAACTTAACATCATTGTTCCGTGAAAATATGGGAATCTAAGTTCGATGTACTCATTATCTTACCTCCGAGTTTTCTTGAATGTCTACATTTCTATTCATATGTTGTTGGGTTGCTTTTTCTTTTTTTTCTACTCAGTGATTACAGCAAACTTGAACGCACAGTGGAAATTGCGCTCTGAATTTTTAAAAAGAAATTGTCAAAAATCAGTAAGACATGGTTTGTTGTCAAGTACAAAAGACAGCCTCAATTTGCGATCCCCGTTTTCCACAGAAAATTTCTTTCTTTTCTTTTTTTTTTTTTTTTGGGGGGGGGGAAGATGTTCATGGGGGTGGTGATGTTGGAGGGATTTTTGTTTTGTTTGTTTCTTTGTTTGTCTGTCTGTGTGTGCGTGCTTTAGTTATTACATTTTAATTTCGTTTTTGCTTTTTGCTCTCTTTTGTTTTGTTTTGGTTTGGTTTGGTTTGGTTTTTGATGGGGAGGATCGAGGGGATGGAGAGCTCTTGGCAGGGACGTCAATGTTGTCAGCCCTCCAGACCCAAAGCTCTTGTATGTGCCATGGCAAGAAGCAGTTGCTGCGATTTAGATCGTCCCGTATCCATGAGCAGAGGAGACAGCAAAACGGCGATTGTGGTCCACCCCGCAGCAGAAGCACCGAAAGTGACGGTTCTTTTGTGCTTGGATTTTTGGTTCTTTTCATCTACAACTTAACCAATTTTTAAGCCGTCGAGATCCCTGGGGGTTGTTGGCTCTGGGAATTATACCGACTTGTATTCAGGAGAAACTTGGGGTTAGATAGTCGCCTATATAGTTTCTTCTCGTCTCTATATGAAGTTTTAGACAAGCAGCCTTACAAATCATCTCTCATCGTCTCACCCCAAACCCCCTTTATTCTGTTTAACCTCACCACACCCCTGAAACCAGGCGATGGATATCCAAAAAACAAATGATTCTATATCCTCTTGTGATCGGACTTTTGTTGCAATGCAAATACAATAAATCCCCGTAAAGTGTTCGAAAACTGCTCCTTCTGTTGATCTGAATTACCTCTGTGATTGATGCAGTTCATATAGGAGGCAGTATATAAGAGGGGATCTTAGAGCGGCAGCTACGGACGACGAAGAAAACATGGATGACGAAGAAAACCTGTAACCCAACCTGCACGGATGACGAAGAAAACCTGTAACCCAGGATATATTTTCGAATATAAAGGCAAGAAAACTTTCTGGTGCATTGAAGTTTCAAGGTAAGAATGAGAGTGTTAGAATAATCGTTAGATTAACTATGGTTTTATCGTTCTGCTGTTGTCAAGCCTATGAAGCAAGAAAGTGTACTAAGCTTGTCCGTCAATCGACAATAATAAATGAACTCATCCGGAGAAATTGTCGTTTGCGGTTTTTGCTTCTGATGATAAAGAAGTTCAAATAATTTTAGAGATTGGTAGAAGAAACAATCTGTCGGGATAAACTCTTTCCGAGCCTGAAAAGGTTATCATGATTAATAGTACTCAGTGATAACATTTGAATATAAATCAATTAGGACAGATATTCATGCTCAACCTCATAACTTTTGTACCTATGACATTTGCTCCTACATGTGTAGTGTTATAAACCTGTTTTTAGCACTGATGTGTCCATCTCTTACACCCCTGCTATTTTTACCTGACACATAACCGTATGACGTTAAACATTATAATTAGAGAGGCAAACAAAATGGTTTACTGAGATTTGAAACACTTGAGATTGGCTTGAAGCGTTCCAAAAACAGAGTGTATGATATGTCTTTACTGCAGTGTATTCAATAATCTAAAATTTGAATTGATATTAAGGTGGTGAGCCAAGTTACCCGAAAACTTACTGCATTTGACTTTGATTTGTTATTATCATGTTTATGTCTAAAAACTTCAATTTCCCTCGCACAAATTGATTAACATCCCAACTTCCTCCCTCTGTATAGCATTTCCGCTTTCGTATTCTACGTCTGTATTATGTTCGTAAATTCATCAGTGCATACTCCATCTCTCTCTCTGACGATCAACGAACATTGTTTACCTCATGTATCCATCCATACAGCTATTCATTCAATCTATGTATGTGTCTCATGTGTGTCTGTATATAACTATCCATCTATCTATCTATCTATCTATCTATCTATATTCTTACCAACTTACGAACATTTTATTTCATTTTGAATCATTATCAACATCTTCAAACTATTTATTGCAACGAACGAAAAAGGGATGGAAAATCGAACAAAGAAATAAGATATCGTCTCGAAAACATGTTTAAAGTAAGCTGTCAACCAAAGAATCACAAGTGTAACCACTATAATGTGATCTCACGACAACAAGATGTACATGGTTTTTAATGGTGGAAATTTGAGAGGATTCAAGAAGTGACAAGAAGTGATTTCCATTCTCGCTACTCTCTAAAGATAAGAATCACTCCAAAATCTTCAAGAGTGATCCTTGCATGAAGTCACTCCAAAATTAGTGAAAATGAAAATTTTCACTCAAAATTCACTCCAATTTCACTCTAAATGTACTCTTTTCTGTTATTCACTCCTTTAAGAGGAAACATTTTCACTCGATTTTCACTGACAGTACAAGAAATCAATTGATGCATTTTCTGTCAACGAAAAGAAAACCACATTTTATTTTATTAATACTAACAGTTTTACGAGATGATAATTGTGATGATTACAAATTTATAAAGACAAGCCTCTCATAGGCCTAGTAATCAATGATGATAACAATGACAAATATAATGACGATTGGGATGATAACAGTAATGGTAATAGTAATAATAAAGATAATAATAATAATAATAATAATAATAATAATAATAATAATAATAATAATGATAATGATAATAATAATAATAATAATAATAATAATAATAATAATAATAATAATAATAATAATTCTTATGATGCAATGTGAAATGTTTATGTTCTTTTCGAAAAATGAAATGAAATTTGATTTGAATTGAATTGAATTGATTTGAATACCACTCAAAGATTTATTGTGCGTCCGGGCTCCGGAAAAGAAGAATGAAAAGAATATACGTAAAAGTGAAACTTGAGTTTCCTTTGTTGTCATATTGATGAACTTGAATAATTGTATAGGCATTTGTTCGTTAGAAACTGTTAACATATTTCTATGTTTGATATCATTGTAATGCTGTTTTTGTTGTTCTGTCATTTCATCTTAATGTAGTTGAGTTTTTCCCATTATTCTCTAAAATTTTATCTTGCATTGTAACCTTGTGAAAACTCTAAAATCCATCTATTATTACAGCACTAATTCATTTTCGTGATACGTACCCAGATACATATTCAATTTTTATCGCGTTCTTACATTTGACAGTAAAGGTGAATACTTTCACAAATCATTTATTTTCCCTTCCACCTTAACCCTTTTTTGATGACCATTTCAAGAGAAAAGAAGATTCTGATTTCATCTCTTCATATTCATAATTGAACCGAAATCTGTTGTTATTATTATGGCGGTAATTGTGCATCGTTAGTGTATTTGTTTGAATTGTTTTCTTCTTCACGGTACGTTTGTATAAGTAGCAATAAGTTAGTGTCAGACTGGCATTTGTTTTTTAGGTGATGAGATAGAATCAAAGAAAAGAAATTAACAATGGATACAAGAAAGAGGTTTGTCAAGATGTGGAGTTTCAAGCAAAGAATCGAGCATAATAACAGTGATCGATCATAATTGTAACCCGAAGGCATACTTTGTCGCGTAGCAACCACTGGTATGTTAGTTGTGTAACCTTTGATTATCATTCCTCCACTGAATACTGGCGATCGATACAGGTGTAGCACCTTTTATTCGGACACGGGAGGCTGGACACCCCAGGTCGTAGCTTCGATCGATGGTGCGATAAGGCTGCCCTTTTGTCGATGTTCAATAACACATGTACGCAGCAAACAATGGGTCAAGGGTCAAGAAATTGCAATCGTTGTTATCTGAGTAGCCAGTAGAGTTATGATCGATATAAAACAAACCTTGACTTCGGAGTGTTGTCTACAGCACGTACTATTGTTCTTTTTTCTCTCCCTCTCTCTCCATTCCCCTCCCTCCCTTTTCTCTCCCCCCCCCCTCCCTCTCTCTCTGTCTCTCTGTCTCATTCACGCTGTATTGTTGTCCCTCCATTGGGAATTGACTGGAATTAAGGGGTAAGGGTTAAGGGTGAAGCCAGTGTGGTGGGATACAGGGATCAACGTCTTTTTCATACTTTTGAGGGTATATACTGTGAGTAAACCATCAAGACATTCTACAAAATTTCAGTACAGGCTATAGTTGGATATTTGTTTTAGTCACTAATTAACACCTGGAAAGTGTGATCAAATAGCGAGCAAGACAGAGAAGATTAGTAAAAGAAAAAAAATACGTCTCATGTTTAGGGTATATACAAATTCGCATATTTTCGTACTCCTCACCATCACCTACAGAGCCGTTCCCCTCCCCCATCATCCCTACCCCTCCCTGATCCCTCCAGCCCCCTTCACCCCATTCCCAACGCGGTTATCCTTGTTTCTCATCTCGCTTTGGTCGAGCGACCTCGTAGGAACGTGTAACCTGTTTGTAGAAGTTATAGAGCCTTTACGGGACCCGTTCGATCGGATCAATGCTCGGCATTGTCGGCCATAGACGGCAAACGTCGTATCCCCATTAAATATTGATGATAATTTGAATGTAGCCATTATTATGACCATGCAGTACCACATGGGGGAGATCGACCGGCATGGGGCCATGCAGCCGACTCGGGGCGCGGATCACGAAACCGTACGATTGTCTGCATGAACACGTTAGTTCGCGGTTGCTACGGAATCACCTGTCGCATGTGTATTGTAATTTCGCCGGTCTATCTTCGAAACTTGTGCTTTGGATATCAAAGAGGAATGGATATTACCAGTAATGTGACTGAATTATGACGGGAATTGTCGAAATGGAAGCATTGGAAGGGAAAAACGGGAGGTAGGTTGTTGTGTATGATATACTTCGATATTATTTTCACGCCGGTTGATTGTTTGTTTAAGCTTAGCAGGGGGCTCTACGGAGGGGTGTTCGCGGGGGTCCCGTCCCGATACTGAACTCATCGGTAATCCCCATCAACAGAAGGGGAGGTAACCCAAATATGGACGAGAAACCGCAAAAGAGGGATACACAATTCAGAGCGCGATTTGATATCAATAATAACCCATTTCTGCAAAATTCAATGTCACCCCGTTTACTCTAGTGATGTTAAATATCTTCTCTTTTCGAAATCAAATTGATATTATTAGGCCTATACACTCATCCACATATTGAGCAGGCATGGGCCATGGACGGCTAGTAATGTGTGGTACATGCATAATACTTAGAACAGAAACATGTATATTGCATGGAAAGATAATCCACATACATCAACCGTTTATTCCTGGGGTGTGTCAGCAAAACGGAACTTCCCTCTTCACTCCAAAATATAAACCGCATTCATCTACACAGCAACAAAGACACATAACGAAACGAAAGGAACGAAATAATGTACTAACAATACCACAATGTAGCAAAACACAACGCCTGAAGTCATAGAATATTGCTCAAAGGGATGAATGATTTAAACACGTTGTATAAAGTAGCAATCATTTCCTGTTTAAACGTAGATCCATTGAAGATAAACTAAATATAAATTTCCATGCTTTTCAGATGCAATATGAATAAGAGAGAGGCCTCTTTACCAAAGCAAATTCTACTAAAAGACTGTTTTCATGAATATAATCTGAGAGAAGAGTCTAGGACACTTATTGAAATATTCTAAACCGCATTTAATGAGGTTTTCCGATAAAAAGTTCCCTTTTACACTTGTCTTTTCACAATCATTATATGAATTAAGTCGATAAGATAAACGATACCCTCTAGATAAGTCCAATATAAGAACCGATAAACAATGAACTATACCTCCGGTTCTCCATTGTAATGAGATATAATATTTTATGACAACACTGGAGTTTTACACAAGAAGAGCATCAACATTATACCTTTCCTTAGATTAGACATCTCTCGGAATTCATACATTTTGATTTTTAGATTCACGTCTGGAGAATCTTGATGTTTAAGAAACTATTAATTTTTCGACGGTGAAATCAGTAAATTTGACACACACACACACACACACACACACACACACAAAACTGACGAGCAAAAGGTGTCTACGAGATACCTATCTGCTCTTTCTAACACTAATAAGCAGAGGATTAGGTGTGTTACGGTGTTTTGTTGAATAAATTAAGGATTTCGTTTTCTCAATATTCGTCGCATAGAAACAGAAACGTTAATTAGCTGTAATTTATTCAATTGATTAAATCAACATTTGAATGACAGAATACTATTACATTTTGTCGTAAATTGCATGCAGTTCTAGTACTAGTATCGTTTTCAATAAAACAATCGTCAAGAAATTTGGTAAAATATAATTAAGATATAGGAATATGTAAACATAGATTTGTAACAAATTTGTTGATACCGTACACTGATTAATATATCAATAATTATATATTTAAATGTACATAATATACATGCAACAGATTTGTTAATTTCGTACACTGATAACAATTTTAATTTTGTTTTGTTTTGTGTTTAAGCAAGGGTTATGTGTGGTTGCTTAGGGCTGATTTATCATTACCTATTCTTTTTCTTACTATTATTATTCCTCATATTGTGAACATAAATTTATTCTATCATTTCTTCTATCATTTGATTTGATTAGATTTGTTGGTTCCTGTAGTATCATTTTCCATGCACATACATTGTTGGTGCCATACATATTTATACAGAAACATAATATAACGATTTTTTTTTCTTCATTGCCTTTATAATGTACAGCAAAAGCAATACAGTGAATAATACAGAAGGGCTACAGCTTGAGCTTAGCTTGATTTGCTTGCAGTCCTCGTATACATATCGGAAAATAGGAGGGAGGGATGACTTGCGTATAACAGAGATAGGACAGTAGAAAAGAAAAAGGAAAGGAAATGTCTATCTGCTTTCACTAAAGGTTTACACAAAGTTAGATCACCTGGATCACTGATGAGCAAGGCATGACAAAATAATTTCTCACCGAGGTACTGGTGAACAGTTACAGGTCATGGCCGGTTGCATGATTATGTATAATAGATTAGCTGCTGCGATATTTCCATAATTTCCATAATTTCATGTACATGTATAGTGCATTTTGAATGACAGTGAAATCACTGATATCCAGAGAGCAACATTTTTTGTTAAAGCTTCCTTAAAAGAGTTCATGGACTTTAAACTTCGAATTTCAGAAGAAAGAAAGTTCCAGATATCGGGTCCAGTGTGTCTGATAGATTTGAGAGCCATCACCGTTTTAGGATAGCCTAATATAAATGACATCATGCACAACAATCACTATTCTATCATTACCGTTGATATTTTTTGGTGTTGTCGCTGTTTCTTGTATAACTATCGTCTTGGTCTTTGACATTGTGTGAGCTGTTCCTGTGGATATTGCTGTCTGTTTATGTTATGTTAATAACTTGTTATATCAACTTAAAATATCTAAATCAAGATATAAAAGTTACTAACAATATTGATATTTACTTAGTACCATCTAGCTTTTTGTAGTTACTAACACTAATTACCCATAATATGTCGTGACTATTAGTGAAAATATCAATTTATGCAAATCATGCTACTAGTATTCATTCATTCTTTTATACTAGGGCGTACATCCGAATTTCATAGTACAGCAAAGGATTGATTTCAATCCACTATCTTTTTTCGACAAATAGCGTTGGTGTAAGATTGGAGTATAATATTCTGCCTCCTTACAATTTTAGGAAAAAACAACAACAACAAACAACAACAACAAGCCAGAACAAGACACGCATATTGCATACATTCACACTAATAATCATTTCATTTTTTTCTCGTCCTTGTCTCGTCCTTTCATTCACCTTCATAGACAAAAACAAAATAATGATGGCAGTTCCATCACTATGAACATCATCATCTTCATCACCATTAATGTCTTGCGCGCATTAGTCATAGTACTAGCACATGTAAGGTATACATCGAAATAAAAGCATATATATTTTGTCTCTCAATCTCCTCTGCAGCTACCAAGACACCATTACCCAGCAATGGAAAGACATTGCACAGCGCCCTCGCGTGCCCACACCGAGTCGCAAGCCATCCGAGCACAATGACATGCAGACGGGCGTATTCCTTCAACTCTTCACGAACAGCATCAACAGGGCGCTGCACAAGCAACACTGCACCTGTAAGGGGAAGAGCTACGATGCCGATGAACTCTTTACCAAGAGCAATCCCGGAATGTTTGGACCTACTGCAAATCAGGATAACAAATCAGTGAAACGAATCATGAAAAAGAAAGAAACAACGAGAAGTGATCTCCACGAATGTGTTGACATCAAACTTCCCCCACTTTCAAACCTGAGAAGTATGATTCCCGTCAGTGGGTCGAATGAATTCATCAAACAAGCTACGCAAACCTTGAAGGAACAGCTAAAGGAGGCCGTAGACGATGGAAGCGGCACGCAGACATCTCCGCGGGCAAAGCCTCTTGGTACAACGGGGATTGTGGAACCCGATGAAGAGCTGCGTCTTCCTAGTATCATGGAGATTCACGATCGAAACGGCAACAACTGGAAGATTGTTCAGGAGCCGTCGATGAAAACCCGCCAACGTCAGAGGACTGAAAAGGCGCGATACGACGGGAAGCTATTCCAACAAATATCTACGCAGAAGATTGAACTGAAAAATACGCCTCCAAATACTGCCAGGCTAACTCTTCCTACAGCAGACACCGTTAGCGCCATAGATGCGACAGTGATTGACGCAGTGTCACGAACAAACACGCCACAAGTCCAGCAACTTAACTTTGCTTTGTCCGATCTAGACGACTTGCTGGACGCCAACAGCACAACGCATGATGACAAAGCCAACCTCCCGGAACTTCAACCACTCTGTCAGCCCGCTCTTAAACACGTCTGCACATCACAGCTCCAGACGCCTAAGGACGTCCCGGACGAGATGACGCGAAAAGTGTTGCTGGGGAAATGGGCAGCGTCGGTGCGCACGGGAAAAATGTCTTATAGTGAATATCTGCAGAAGGTTTCGCTGATGTCGATGCTGCAGCGGTCGGATACAATGACAAGCAAAAAAGACATGCTACATAGCCAGAGCCAAGTGTGGGTGTCGAGTAATAAGGAGAAGAGACCGCGGACGAGAAGTCTTGAAGATATGCTCACCGCCGATACCAAGCAAAAGAGGCTGGTTGTTGAAGCAAACTCTGATGGACTCTCCCCAAGACCAACCGGTCCGTCAGGTAGGACCGATCCCACGGGAGGAGTCACTCCAGCCAATAGCGTCACAGTATGTAGCCCAGACCTACCACCGGAACTGCAGCGGTTGTATACGAGGGCGGCAAAAAAGGTCGCGACCGTAGATATTAGCCAGCATCTGCGAGAACAACTACCCAGCAATTTTCTCGATCTAGATCGACACAAACTACGCATGCAGTATCCCATGTACAACTTCAAGCGCGAGCAAGAACGTTCGAATGTTTTTAATAGACTTGGTTCTCAGTCGATGCCTGGCGGAGTCTCTGTGAATCAAGAGCTAGAAAGGCCGATGACGAACGAACCGAAAGAAATACAGCTCCAGGCGAATATTACCCATGTAGTGAATGACAGGAGGCGGTCTAAGGCCCGCAGGACCTTGAGCAGTCGGCAGGGTAGAAATGCCATGACGGTAACAGGTGGAAGGATCATGCAGGCACCGGTGGAGCAGAAGGCAAAAGATGAGATTGATGAGATGGCTGAACTCCAGCGGCAGTACAGAGAGCAACAGGCAATGATCGAGAACGCATCACCATCCAAGATCTACACAGTGCCTCACCAGCCACCGACCACACCCGTTGATGCAGCCCTGACTCTAGCCAGTGCCTCCTTGCCTGAGATGGTAGTGCACATGTCCGTCGAACCGGCCAAAGAAAAGCAAAGCAACACCAAGGGGCCTAGGGGTACCGTCACGGCGGCGACTGAGATCACAGGGAATGATCCAGGAGCCGAGGTGAGGAAAAATGAAACGAGGACAGCAGCGAAGAAGGCGGATGTTGGGGAACCTGTGCCGATCCTTACCATCATGCCGGAGGGACAGAATTGTGACAGCACTCTGAAGTCAACAAGCTTTGTGACTGTGAAGGGTAACAAAGCCACTGTTGACAAACCAGGGGTGAGGGGAGGACAAGAGATCGACTTGGAAAGGAAAGGACAGTATGACATAGACGCTCAAATGGAGACGCAGTCTGTTGCCAGTGAGATAATCGAACATGATGGCAACTTCACCAACATTGACAATGATATATCAAAACCATTAATAGGAACCTTTCAAAAGGAGAAAGGTGACTTTTCTGACGCAAAACCATCCATTACGCAATTGGAACTCGCAAACTCTGACCTTGCAACCAAACAAGCACCCACAACCACCTTTAGAAGCCGATCGCTGGAAATTTTAGCGAGGATTCCGGACGGAGCCGGAAAGACTTCTGATGCTCAGACGAGGAAACCTCGATTACTTGGTTCAACAAAGCCAGGACTGCTGACAACCAAACGAGTTCCCCTGAACACGCAAAAAGTAGAGTTTATTAGTCCCGCTGTGCATCAGGGCAAAGCTTAAAAGAATTCTTGCAAGAATTTCAAAGACTTTAAGTGCAATTTGTTTACTTTTATTTCTCTTAAGATAATCAGGACTTTATACGCTTCCCTCTCCCTCCCCCAAATTATTTTCTGCTGACAAATCACCCATTTTGACTAATTTACTAAACAGCAATGACGATATATGAAAACCTGTTGTGTTAACTTAAAACTTCGCAATTGCATTATTGCCAATATGAAATGCACATTTATGTGTCATTTGGCACCTGTCGAGTGTCTTATTCAACTACATGGTCGTCTTTTTATACATCTTTTTACTTGCAGAAATATATGAAAGCCCAAGCATGATGAGGGTTTGGGTCACCTGCTAACCAAACAGACTTAAGAAAATATTTATTTTCTTCTCTTTTTTTTTTTTACTTAAGCTACATAAAAGTAAACAGCATAACAATACCTTCACAATTCAAATCCAATCAAGTCAGATCAAACCAACTGAGATTTAGTTCAAAACGACAACCACAACTTTGATGTCACATATTTTCTTAGGGAAAGAATAGATAATATACTATTGTTTTTCTTATCATTATTAAACGTAATACCATCATTACTATCACTGCTACCATTTCCACCAGTATCTCAACCATAATTCTGTTTAATTTTGGTATTCCGCCAAAGTTTTATGAAGATGTACGAGAAGAACCTTATGTCTTTATACGTAGTACAATCATGTATGGGTTTTTTTTTTTTTTTTTTTTAGTCTCTTGCCCTTTCAAAACCTTCGCTAATAGACGAGGAATACGAACTTGAAGCTCGAAACGTGTGTTCATTAATTTTTCATCTGGGAAAAGTGCAAAATTCATCGACAGTGATAGCTTTTACAGTCACAGGCAGATAAGGGTGACTGTGATATAAGCAAGATTCGAAAGAATGCATTTCATCATGAAAATGGATGGAGTTCACTTTTTTTGTCGATGCACATCGTTTAAAATGTTGCCGACTATTTGAAATATTGCAGTGATGATGTGTCAGAGCTTTCTTGCAGTTGAAAAAAAAAATATTGGCTTCTGATGCTTTAAAGATGACACAAAAACGTCTAATGTCCACTATTGTCACTTTCACCGCTTTACAAATCGTTAATAGAGGTATATTTTCTGATGAATGATAAAATATCCAATGTGGTTATTTCACGGTAAACATTTATGCATGAAATCCGTGTCCTTTTTTCATATTTTTTGGAATGAAGTTATGTAGAAGAAATAAAACTTTCGAAAAGCTAACATGTAACACAAATCTAATCTATTAAATATTTTGAACAGACCTTGAGTCAGTCCAACTCCCCAGAACATAAAAGATTATGAAATGAATAGATATAGTTTACTGGGAATGTAATGTTTCTTCCAAAATCTTCCACCAAAACACGGTCAGATCATCCATAGGAAATTGAAATACCACCAATAATGTATCCAGTATGTGTGTGTATTTTTTTTTTTTGCAGAGTACAGAATATCATGAATAATATTTATCATGCAATGCCTTTTTTAAGATGACAATCTTCGTATTTTGAATTTGTGTGCAATACTTGCCTGTAAGTTATAGTCACGTGTATTATAATTAACACATTCTTGGTTTGTTATGTCAATGTAAAGGTGACGGGTATCTTATTTCACTGCACGTGTAACATGATTCTACTTGGAACATGTTTGCAAATTAAAAGTCGATTTGACGTTGCATTTTGCGTGAAATGTAATCTGGACATCCATGGGTCCTTTTTATTCATGTTCTTACGTTAAATCCAATGCACTTTCAATTTTGTAACTTTTCTCTTTAGTTTGATATTCCCAGGCAAACTAAACACTTCATAAAAGAATTTGAAGGATGATCGGTGTATCATATCGTTACATTCCTTGATGCTCGTTCGTTCTTTCGTTAGTTTATTCATTCCAATAAAAGATCAATGGTTACAAAGAACACAAACAAAAATCAATCATATTGAGATCAATGGCATAATGCAGACAAACAAACTTAGAGGTTACATATTTTGTCATATCAAATACAGTAGTTCATTGAAATGAGAAGGAGAACTAGAGAAAAGCCTTGCCACAATTCAATGTCACAATTAACAAATTAAAACGTCTTCACAGTCCTTTACACCTCATTATACAGTATGTCCCAAAAAAATTACAACGCGGCCCTCCGCAATGATATCTTTAAAAATAGTGAATCAATCTAAATACAAATTCAGAGGGTATGAAACTATAACTCATTGCCCACATCTTACAGAAAATCCCATTCGATTTGCTTCAGTGGTCAAAGAGAAATACGGACTTTTGTAGAGGATGTCAAGAATCTCTTCTGTCCAAATTCTGTCTATTATTTACACACAAGAGCACTGAATTGCTATAATTGGAAGAATCAGATTTATGACATGTTTTACAACAATCCACATTTCTATGTGACCGCTTAACCAAATTGAATGGGGTTTTCTGCAAAATAGAGCTAAGATGCTATATTTTAAGACCCTGAAGTAGCACTTAGACAGGTTGATCATATTAGGTGTTATCAATCCGAAAATCTGATCGTAATTTTTGGGGTGACTTACTGCAGTATGTCCCCCAAAAAATTACAGTCAGATTTTCGCATTGATAATGCCCAATATGAATAAATCTTATAAATGCTACTTCAGGGACTTCAAATATAACATTTTAGCTCTATTTTGCAGAAATCACCATTCGATTTGGTAAAGTGGTCACAGAGAAATGTGGATTGTTGTAAAGCATGTCATGAATCGGATTCTTCCGAGTTTAGCATTTCGATGATCTTGTGTGTGAATAATAGACAGAACTTGGACAGAAGAGATTCCCAACATCCTCTACAAAATTCTGTATTTCTCTTTGACCACGGAAGCAAATCGAGTGGGGTTTTCTGTGAGATGTGGGCAATGAGTTATAGTTTCATACCCTGAATTTGTATTTAGATTGATTCAAAATTTTTAAAGATATCATTGCGGAGGGCCCCGTTGTAATTTTTTTTTGGGACATACTGTACGTCATTTACAACAAGTTGAAGTTTACGTGAGATGAATTTGCTCCTATACTTGATTAATTCTGACAGCTATCAATAGTCTGTACTACAATCAAGATACATGCACACTTCATTTGTTTTGTTTTTCTTTATTTTGGTTCTTATTTTCAATACCTTCAAAAAGACACGTAATGCAAGATTAACATTCTTTATACGAAATACATACTGTAGCAACATTGTCCCAAACGACCTAAATCTACTATTGGCGCAGAGGGCGTACTTGATGATACGAGGGCAGTGCCGTATCGGCACTGCATGAGGGCACCCTGTTGTGAAAAAAATGCGTGTGACAGAACTTACTAGGATACCAGGAATTGTGTTTTATATTCCTGTTAAATCGATGTCCATGTCGCTTTAAGTAATTATTCCAAAAATATACTACTTAATGCGTAACATCAGTACTGCATAGACTTCGAAATTTTATTCTTCATGATTAGAATGATAATAACTTATCTATGTTATATACATAATTGCACTCTCTCACACACACATATGATTTATATATGAATGTATATATCTATATCTATATGTATATATATATATATATTATATATATATATATATATATATATATATATATATATATGAACAACTTGCTTTCAAAAGGCGCTATATCCATCATTTTTCAATGGATAGAGAGCACCTTTTGGTTGCAAGCTCTTATATAGTATATACGTTACTAAACATCATTACTGTTAGCATATCTGACTACGTTATTCCCGTTCTCTTGTGACCCCTTAAGTTCAACATCTAAAATTCCACGACTTTTAAGTGATTCGAATGATCACTGTAATAACAGTTGACAGTGTTGTCTGTTTAGATTTACTATACTTCACAACCACGGTTGTCATAGTGTGAACGTTCCCTTTAACTTGCACGATATCATGCATTAAATTATTATATGTTTCTATCGTTATCTCTCTTGGGCATCGTTCTAATTTCGCCCATAGTGTAAAGAGACAATTATTTTTTGTAAGTGTGCATGTGTAGAGATTAGGCATACACTATACACTGCATAAGCATGAATGTAATCTTACCGATCTTTATAGATAAAGTTTCATTGTGAAATTATCAGTCTGAAGCAAGCGAAGGAAACATGGGCGCTTAACTTACCTTTTTCGACTTTAAAATAGCAGTCCCGACAGCAACGAGAATTCTATACCAGATATAAACTGACTACCACAAAAGGGATATCCATGATTTAACAATGAAGGACAGAGGCAATGGTACTGAAATCAGGCAGGTGTACCACCAAAATTTTGAATGTTACACCAAAGACATACAAATTCAGATGTTGCAAACTTTTGTACACTGTCACATTTGCTCACAAAATCCCGATTCTGATGCAAATACCGTACAACGATACTACATTGTAAACCACAGATCCCAACACCTATCGGCATACAATTACGTTACCATAAAATTACCATTCTGCAACCTTAAAGGCATACCATTTGCAGATGAAGCAAAGACCTAGTATTAGTGCTTAAAATAGTTCTAAAATGCGAGTTTGGGATAGAAACAACCACTGTAAAAATTTGAATCTGTATAATCGATTTTAAGTATTGTTAAATACACAAAATGTGAAGAATAGTTGTAATAAAAATGTTTCCGGACTAAGTCGTCTACAGTTATGGTTTAATGAGAAAAATACTGAAATCTCCTTATATATCAAGCTTTATTGCGAAAATTTCATACGATAGGATTTTTTGTGATACAAATGACCTACACATATGCATCAAATGTGATATCTTGAACATTTTTTTTTTCAAATCACTGTTCCCAGAGGTAAACAGGACCTTTAATTACACACGGTACAGTAGCGTAAATGTACTGACATCTTAATGTAGAATAGTGATGTAAAATAAAGGCTTTTTACACTTGCAAATTTTTACTTAGTCCCGTACCAACGGTGGGGCTAAAGGGTTTTTAACACTTGCAAATTTTTGCTTAGTCCCGTACCAACGGTGGGCTAAGGGGGGCCTTAGCCCCACCGTTGGTACCGGACTTTCCTTAGCCCACTTTCTGTTTACACTTGTTTTTGCCAAAGTGGGCTAGCCCCACCGATAATCCCGTACTATCTGGCCCTGCAAAATAGCAGGGTTAGCACCGCAATTGCGGTGCCAAGCAAGCGAGTGTAAACAGAACGAAAAAATAATCCGCGGCTAAGCGACGGAGACGAAGTCCGACCCCCTACAGACCAATCAGAAACGAGGTAATCAAGTGCTGCCGGTGCGTGCGTGTACTTGAACAGTGCACAGCGTAATCATGAATATTCATGTATTGGAAAGTACGGGGCTAAGAAATATGAGTGTAAAAAGGTCAGTTTTCTCCTTAGCCCAGGACAAGAGCTTAGTATGGGATTTATTGGCGAGTGTAAAAAGCTGAAGCTCTTGTCCGGAGCTAAAGAGAAGACTACGTATTTCTTAGTCCCGTACCTTCCAAACCACATGAATATTCATGATTATGCTGCACACTGTACAAGTACACGCACGCACCGGCAGCACTTGATTACCTAGTTTCTGATTGGTCAGTGGGGTTCGGACTTCGTCTCCATCGCTTAGCCCCGAATTATTTCTTCCGTTCTGTTTACACTCGCTTGCTTGGCACCGCAATTGCGGTGCTAACCCTGCTATTTTGCAGGGCCAGATAGTACGGGATTATTGGTGGGGCTAGCCCACTTTGGCAAAAAGAAGTGTAAACAGAAAGTGGGCTAAGGAAAGTCCGGTACCAACGGTGGGGCTAAGGCCCTCCTTTAGCCCCACCGTTGGTACGGGACTAAGCAAAAATTTTCAAGTGTTAAAAGCCCTTAAAAAGCTGAACAAATTCGTACGGGATTAACGATAGTCCTGGGTCAGAGAAAGTAGATACGGGGTTAAGAAACACGAGTGTAAAAGGGCTATAATGTCTAAGGTGGCGTTCTGAACAAGGGAAGCTCTGCTTCTGATGCCGCTCTCTCACTCTTAAAAAAAATTGAAATGATAAATCAACATTCTAAATGTTGCCACTCCTCCAACCTTCAGTAAATATCAAATTCAGCACTCAAAATGGCGGAGACCTCTTATTTCACTCTTTGAATATCATCGATTATTAAGTTCAATAACTCTATACTTAGTTTCCTTCAAACAAAAGTTAATACATTATACAAAGCAAACATTTGTACACTCACATTGTCAAAGAATTTGAAAGAAGATTATGCATGTATTTACTTAATATCATGAACCCAATACCACAGGGGCGGCATCAATAGACGTGAGGAGTGGGGGGGGGGGGGGGGGTGGGGAAGAACTGCTGAACGGCAGCGATATATTATGTACATGCGCTTCAGTTTGTGAATGAGGGGGTATGGGGTTTTCGTTGGCTGGTGTTTGTTAAATAGCTCCTTGGTTATTCCAAAGGTTCGTTTATCCGAATTAAGATGAGCTATAAAGGTTCGTGATTCCAAAGGTTCGAGAATCTGAAAAATGAAAAAAGGGTTCATTGTTGGGAAGATTCGATAGTTTGAAAATGAAATTAGGGAAAAAAATATTACGCACTAACGAACCTTTATTCGGAATTACGAACCTTATTTTGTTTTTGGAATAACGAATTTTCGGAATAAAGAATTTTCGGAATAAAGAACTGAATAACCGTTTTCGTGGGGTTTTTTTTTCCGGGTGGGGGTGGTGGGAGTAGGCAGATGAACAATCTTTCATTCCATTTCACTTCATTCATTTCCATTTTTCCTCTTTAGAAACATTCTTTTGAGTCTAATCATACATACATGAATTGTTCTCTTTGCAGTTATGAAAATGTATTTTTGTTCCTTTTATGAGGACAATCAATATCTAAATCAAAGTCTCAGAGCATTCTGTATTGAGTTTTGTTATGAATAATTTGTATAAGTTTATTGTGAAGGTGTGGACAATTTGTATTTGATTTGAGACGGAAAAAAAAAAACATCATTAAAGCATTATCTCCAATTTCCAACACACTATGTAATATAAAGTCACGGTGTTGCTATACGAATTGACAATCTCTGTTGGTATCGATTTATATAATAATCTTCTACTTTCCTTGCTTTCTTTACCTACTTCAGTGTACTATAGGAGAATGAGATACTAGTATCAAGCATAAAAACAAAGCAAACCAAACCAAAACATGTTTTGTTTTCATGATTTTTAATCGAGGCCCTATTCATTCAAATAACAATAACTAAAATGGTAAACGAAAAAGAAGAAAGAGGAGAGAAAGCATGCTAATGAAAATAAATATGATAGTAATGATTATGATGATAGAAGAATAATAGCAATGATAACACTGCAGTATACTAGTATATGATGCACCATATCACCGTGTGATACTTTTCTACCCCTGAATACCAAATAAAAAAAATATAAAAAAGCAATATTAGTGAGCATACATACACAATTAATCGTCCGAAGTACGGTGACATCAAGGAAAGTTGTCGTAGGTTTGCCCGGCATAGTAACAACTACAGCAGCAAGGTATATAAGATGTCCACGCACTGGAGAGGAACATCAGTGAGCGTTGTACAGTGCATGCACAATGGGTGTTTATTGGGGGCTTTCTGTCGGAGAGGGATGGTACAGACTATATACAGGCCTTTGTTTTGGTTGAGGTGGGGATGTTTTAATTTTTTGCAAGATAACTAGACACCACTATATGAAATATCAAAGAACATTATGATTCTGAGCGGAATTGATTAAAGATGCCTTAATAGAAGGTGAGTCCCTTCTTTCATTAGGACACGTTTTTTAATCTTGTTTTTGGATATCTCAGCAATTTCGAAACAGATTTTCATTCAAAATGAACTTTGAATTCCTCTCAACAATAAAATTGTTTGCTCTTTGATGTTTCATGGAGTGGTTTCTAATTATCAAGAAGTTAAAACCGAAAAAACGCCCCCAACAAACACTCATTATTTAAACACATCGCAATATCTTCCCATTAACATGATTGACATATCAGACGTGCACAACATGACAACAACCTTAACCTAAAATTGAAAAAAAAAACACAAAAAACACCCCAAAAAACAAAGACTGGTTTCCTCCGAAAGATAAATGGCGCGTGATATGCTCTAAATGTACTTCCTGTTTATGTGTTTCTCAACTCGAGCTCCTTTCTATTGCGCACTGGCAGGCTACAAAAAAAAAAAAAAAAAAGTTGAAAGATGTATACTTTCCCTTGCCTAAGGTTACCATACAAAGACACAGATAATGTTTGTTTGTCATAACCTCTTGATAAAGCAACAGCTGGCTATTAATGATATTCCAGCGCTTTACATGGGTACAGCTTCTCTTATAAAGCCTAAATTGTACTTATATCAAGTATCGTAGAAGGAGGCGTGCGTGTCATATTCTTAGTACATTTTTAAAAGTAAATTATTTATTATGTGGAACTGAACTTAATTTTCAAATCAGTGGCAATCACCTCTTGATTGAATCTGTCAATATGCAAAGAGCTTAATTTGAGACTATATTTACATAATCAATCACACCGTTGTTTTCAAGAACATAAGGAATCGCAGATAATATGATAATATTAAGTGGTGGTTTTTTTTGGTAATAACTGGTGTATTATCATTTTTGATAGAACTGATTACAGATACCACACGATTATTACCTGTTATTTGTAATCTTTTATTACCTAGAATCTGATATGACACAGGGTGTGGCAATCGCACAACACGGATCCTATGAACAATCATTAGCTTGTCCAGACGACTACATATTTATCCATAAACTTGGAATTATTAAAACCTCTGCCAGTCGCACAGTAAATGACTTCTGATTAGTCCCGAGGGGATGGGGTGGTTCCGGGGTGGTGATCGAGTGGGAAGGGGTGATTGGGATGGTGATCGAGTGCGAAGGGGGGGGGGGGGGGTGGGGCTCCGCCAGAGCTTACTATCGGTTTATAAAAACTTTCCCTCAAGTACACGTTTGGACCTGGGTATATCCAGTCCGTATCTCTCTGTATAGCCATGGAGCTATATAGCTATATGAGAGCCATATCATACATGTTGGTCTTCTTGAGCAGAGAGACACGGGGGAGATGGGGATTCGTTGAGTGCAAGGTTGAATATCCCCAAAGAGGTCAGATTGACATGACCTGCCAACCTCGACACGAACTGTTTGCCATAAGAATTTAGTGCATGTTTTTGTAATACCATGGAGCTCCATGGTAATACCTAGCCCAGTAGGCATATCGTGCCAGCGCGTAGGACCGGATCTACGTGTATCATGCTCGTCATGTGCATTATCAAAACAAGAGTGCAAAGACATAATAATAAAATACGTATATATTATAATACAGTCTTCCTGGGCGTAGATAAAGTGGAAGGTGAGAAAGCTGCCAAACATCGAATCGAGAATCTGTCTTTGAGGACGCGAAGGCATTGTGTGCGAGGACATAGGCCCATATAATGATGATCTAGAGGGGAAAAAACAGATGGGGGAAAAAAGAAAAAAGAAAAAAGATTCTTTCATAGGGGAATGGTGAACTCTTCAGTCGGTCTCAGCAGGTAGGCCCCTTAAAACAATTATGACTGTAGGTCATAATCCTTTCATTGGGACGCTAAATATCAAACTGCACCTTATTCAACTTCGGTCCTTCTTCGATATTTGCAATATAAGTTACAATGATTGTTTGATGTCTCCAAACAATTACTGTTTGTTTAACTGATTGATTGTTTACTCCTCTCGCCCATAATAGCACCTGTAATCGGGCAATGATCAATGTTTGTGAACACCAATTCTAAGTGACCGTTATGATCCAAGGTTTTCACATAGGGCCTATATATTAAAGGGGATAGCTAGTAACCGATCAGTGGGAATCAATGGGAATGCTGAGGGATGATTGTTCCAATCCTTGTGGGATTCATTTAAGAGTACATTATATATATATTCTTGTGTGAAAATTATTTGCTTCAGAACGGTCTCATATTCAAGTAATGTGCAGATTAATGCCCCGTCACTGACCAGGGACGCTTACCTGGAAGCATTAATCTGCACATTACTTGAATATGAGGCCATTCTGAAGCAAATAATTTTCACACAAGAATAGATATATAATGTACTCTTAAATGAATCCCACAAGGATTGGAACAATCATCCCTCAGCATTCCCACTGATTCCCACTGATCAGTTACTAGCCATCCCCTTTAATGTCCTTTTAATCTTCCCTTTTTTTTGGGGGGGGGGTGGAACTCACGATCATGCGGCACGTGAATATACTCTTATTCTTCACCAGCAAATCAGTAAGGCGATCAGAGGTGACGACCTTTTTCGCTTGAGTTCTTGAACACAATCTAAATCTTCTCCTCCGTCGTTCAGTGACACTGACAAAACCTAATTATGCAAGAATTAAGGCAAGCAGCTTAGGCGAACATGCTCCCGGGGACGTGCTCTTGGTTGTGTAAGTGCACACAGTCGGTACACAGAGCCTAGAACCCGTCATAATCCCTCTCCCGACAAGAAGTTTCATTTCCGGTTATTTGTGTGTATGTGATTTTCTTTTTCTTTCATCAGACCACCTTCATTGTAGACAATTTGCATGCATGAGTGGCTACGAAAGAGGGTGAATAATGTCATTGCCGACGAGGCGATTGCTTCTTTAGTGTGATGAGGACACTATTTTGGACCGAGATGAAGCCCGTATCACTGCAGGCTGGGGATCATTGAGGAGCAGACGAAACAAAGCCAAAGACTGAAAATCATGACCCAGTCAATCAGTCCGTCTGTCGACACAAAACAAGTTGAACTCACACTCGCAGACGATCGAGCTGAACGCGCGCGCCACAAAGAAGCACTTAATGATCTATTGCTGTCTGCAACGACCGGGACGCTTTCCTCTGCTCTGGAGGCAGAGATAAGCTGCCAGCACTCACTGTCGCGCAGATTCAGTGTAGGCCCGGATTACCACCTGCAAGGAAACTCCCGAAAGAACTTCCCTTGATTGTGAGTTCGAGGTAGATCCCAAGCGAACGGAGCTGTGATCTTTGAACCTACACTTTGAAGGTCCAGGTTGTAGGAAACGACCCCTCTGCGAGAACATCGTTTATTGGACGTTTGCTGTGCATTGAAAAGCGGTGAGTAAATAACGAACACCGTATACAAACATTAAAGCTTAATTTGTTCACCATGCACCAGAGTGTGTACATGCCCATAAGTTTTTCTCTGGAAATCATATATATATTGGGCTCGGTCCCATTGACTTCAGGATCGGTACGTCCTAACGCGTGAATGAGCTATTGTCATGAAGAATATGGTTCGACACATTGGGTTAATTGAAACTTATTGTGCTGCTCAAGCGGAGGGGACAGACATCTGTGTAAGCGAGAACTGAATTGTGGAAGGTAATATTATAGACCGACATTATACAGAAGACTTGAAATAGTTTCTAATGAGATTCATCATCGTCGTTTTGTTTCATTTCGGCTTCAAAGATCTGTTTTGCGTATAGTTTTAAAGGTTTGCCTGGTTTAGGAAAGACTTCATCTCTTTTGCCGTGACAAGTAAATGTTATCCAAACATCGAATTGTATTACCGATTTTTGTGATAGCCTGTAGTCCATCATTAAACATACGATGTAGTATATACTGCGAATCGAGTGTGTTTATGTTAATTGAAAATAATTGGGAAATTATTGTCAGAGCGATCGAGCGACTGCTATGACGGCTCGCACTGTACATTAACGATTCTAGCGTATCACATGTATCATGTTTTGTCATCCTTCAAAAGGCACAGACTGTAGTGCTTACGAAGTATGATTGACCGAAAGATTGGTCTGTCTGGTCGTCGGGGATGTGTTCCGCGGAGACTGCGTCTGTCTTCACGAAATCCCTTTAACAGTGTCTACGGAGGAAAGCCGATAGTATGAAAAGAAAATCAATAGATAGATAAATAAAAGAGTCCGGACCAACTGATTTTTCTATCTAGATATATGAGTAAACAATGGTATTTTCATTTTGTGATAAAGTGTTAGATGCCTTCCCTACTACCGAGAACATTTCTCCTTGGTTTCACGCAATCTCATGAACTATAATTATATGCATAGATTCGAACATATATAAACGATCGACAATGATCTGGCAGGATGATTATATATATATATATATATATATATATATATATATATATATATATATATACTGTATATAGATGGAACCATTTCTATAAGACACAGAAGTCATGATTGAAATGCAAAGAGACTGTCCTGTTTGTAGGTAAATGGATAGTACCGTGTCGTTTAGTGTGGGAATACGTGAAGAGGCGACTACAAAGACACCTACAGAAGAAGAAAGTAAGATTCGAGTCCAAGTTCCTGTATTTATATCATTCTACTCTTTATTGGCAAACGCGTGATTTTTCCACCAACGATTTTAGTTTCAGTTTTCATATATAATAGGGAGCATTCGTTCATTTTCCTTGAACTGAAAACGTAAAACACTGCCTAGATACCATGAATGTATTAACAGTCATAGACATTAAGTGATTCCTGCTATAAACCACTTCTGAGTGCTGTTATAAATCCATATGGTGTCATCATATCCCATTCATTACTTTGCGGCAGAAAAAAAAAATAGTGGTGATAAAATAGATTAAAGCTAAAAAAAAAAAACTACTCGTACTTCCTGCCGTTAATGTTATAGACGGGAGGCAGACGTGATAGGACTATCACATAACCGGATTACGTGGGAAAGAAACCAGGGATTAAAGCGATGCAAATTGGCGATATATCCGTTTTCAAGGAGCAGTTAACCTATGTTTTTTTCTTTAAAAATAATTTATGTCGTTCTTAGCATTCCATCATGACCTCTCATTATTTTCTTGTCTAATAAAAATCATTGTAATCCATGCAGTCTGAACAATCTCAATTCTGTATCTACCGTATATCTATCCATTGGTTTCGTACATGCAGACATGAATTACATCAGCAACAAATATCGAAGAACATCTGATTTCAAATACAAGTGTACTAAAAAGGCTTCACATTTTGATTTTGATTGCAAACTTACAGATAGTGTTCCCAGTGACCATACATGCACTCAGCCTTTAACCTCCTCGAGCTTTTATCTCGCTATATAGCGCGTTGCCTCTACATAGTCGTTAAGCGGAATCCAATATTGTCATAATGTAATATCTCAGTCCATTATTCTCTCCATAACGTAATATCTCAATCCATTTTCTCTCAGGTATTACTGTATATTGAAATCATAAGACATCATATTTCATGCATGTGCCTCGCCTTCGCAAGAATTGCTCTGCCTCTATTCCCGCCAACTGAGATTGATGACCCTATATACCGCGCAGACAGCACCATCGTAGTAACGAGCAGAGTTTGTACAAGATATGCAAACGAAATAAAAGATGAACAGTTAAATGAGATAGTGCCTCGCCTGAAGACATCCGGAAGTTCCAAGCAAATAGTTTGAATGGGTCACCGTCATTATTTGTTGTTGTTTTTTTCTCTCTTTTTTTATAATTCCCAATGAAGGCCCTGGATGACACACAACCTCGGTGTATTGATTATGGGTTTTCTTTATCTCATTACCGTATACCCTCTAGTGGTAGCCGCTATGTTCTGTAATGTCATGAAGTGCAATCTAGTACTAAACTTAATTTGTATTCAAGTTAACAGAACGTGGGACCTGACACACACAAATTACAGGAACGGCTCATTGCACATTGTTATTGTACTCTACGCGAAGCATTGTACTGTTATCGTACATTGCAGTTACACCTTGTGGTCATGAATACTAGCCTTACAAAGAATTGGCACAAAGCGTAGTTATAACGGTATGTTCCTTCCTTTTTGCATAGCATTGTGGAGGGTATGTTTGTAGGCATATTGCTTGCTGCTGAGTTATTGTATTTGACTTGCTTCTTCACAATATCAGTCAGATAAAGAGCATTTACACGAAAAGAGTGTTGACAGAAGGAGTTTGTAATCAAGTTATACATTTCCGGACTTGTCGGTCTTGTGAATGTCCAGCCAGCCCTTTCTACCTGAGTTTCTCAAACGAGCTACGCCATCACCATCAAGAGCCGGATGTGACCTTCATGGTATAGTCCTAATACCCCCCCCCCCTCCACACACACACACACACACACACACACACACACACACACACACACACACACGACATATCAATACTATACTGTTATGTTTCCTTATCATTCACAACAAAAATAAGCAACAATTGCTTCCTTTGCAAAGACATGACAGAAATCATTAAAACGCTGATGTGAGATAGCTGTATTTCACGATCTTGTGATGATGATACGGCTCTATCGTGCTCAAGTAGTGCAGTATATCTTTATATCGAATGTACTTTAATCCACCTATCTATCTATCTATCTGTCTGTCTGTCGGTCTGTCGGTCTATCCATCTCCATCTACCTACCGAAAGATGGAGGCTACAGCTGAAGAGGTAGAGTTGGAGAAGAAGGAGCTCTTGGCTCAGGGAGGAACGGAAGCTGGATACGGCTCGGAGGCCAAGGCCGACGCAGTGACGGGAGACGCCGATGTCCTCACCATGGAAGAATTCCGGACCAAGCTCGCCCAGGAGGGCGCTGCGGCAACCAACGCTGACCCGGAGGAGGCGTACGAAAAACCAAAGAAGGGGTAAGAGCATCGCGGCCCCTCTTGCGTCTGTCATTATAGAAAAGTATGGTAACACACTCACACTCAAGGCGTGACTTGTTGGTCTCGGGTTTTTTTTTTTTACCTCTTTTATTATTCAGTGCATGTAGCACCTCGTCGTTCCTCCTTCAAACTCCCATTCATTTCTTTAATGCGTTTTCTTTAGCAATTGAGTTGGAAAATCCCAGGATGTTTTCAATCATTGGGAAGAGCAAAATGTTAGACAAAATGACAAAGAACTTGTCAGTACGGAGACTGCTCCTTTTGCCTATAAGCTGATAAGAGAACCGGAGAACAGCTTTAATCTGGGAGCGTTTCTAAGAAAGCCGCATGACTTGCCATGACATCACGTGGGAACAAAGTAAATCTGCTGCAGAAAAGTTAAGAATAAAAATGTGGGATCTCATATTTCAAGTCGTTTCATGCAAGTTGATTTTCGAGAGTTAAAGTCGCAGTACTTTTGTCGAGTGGGGAAAACCAAAATACTTCGAGACTATGAACATTTTTCGACAAAGGAAGAATGGCCGACGGCGCTTAGAACCTTCCACTGGTCATCTCAGAGAAAACGCGGGACTTTTATTCAATCTCATAACGGCCGAAGGAAGAAGACACAGTTTTTAGGTTGGAGAAAACTTCAAGTTTTTGACAAAATATGAACAGGATCCTAAGGAGATTGAACATGTCATATAATAATTGGATAGTAAACGTGGTATACAGTGAGGGCTATCCCCCTCCCACACAAGGGAGCTCTTGCATCTTTAGAACTTAAATTCAACGATCTGGTGCACACTTTTTTGTGTGAATATTTGGACCAAGAAAATAAAATAAAAATGTTCATTCCCAAAGAAAGAATGAACATTCACGGACAATGTGAATGGGTAAATTAAGGGATCTGTCTGGTGGTGTTTTTTTTTTTTTTCAGTGTGTGCGTCGTCATTTTATACTGAGTCCATGGGGATGGAAAGAACGGGGCAGAGTGTGGGACAGGGTATACTCCCTCCCACACGCGGGGACCATTTCATTCTTAGATTTGAAGTTCAACGATTTGGTGCACACTTTTAGGGAAGTATTGAGAAAATTTGTCAGTGAAAAAAGTGAGCAATATAATGAATACTCAGGACAATATGACTGACTAAATAGTGATATTTCCGCGTGTGATATCTCACGGTGTTCTACTATGAATTTATGCAGGTGGAACGAGGGGTGGGAGGGGGTTCCCCTTCGAAATGAGGGAGCTTTTGCATTTTTAGAATTGAAATTCAACCGTGTGGTGCACACTTCTGGTGCATGGAAAAGTTTTGATAAAGTAATAGAATTGTATTGGGGAAGAGTTTGCTTGCCTAGATCATGGTACAATGTATCTGTCAGGTCTTGTTCCACATTGCGTGTAGCGCTCCTGAAACAGCAGTGAATGGAGTGATGACAGATTTATTATAGGATAACGAGATACGAGAAATGTACTTAACAAATAGCACGCACACTCAGATAGATTTTACCATTGTTGCCTGATTTTTCTCAATTAGTAATCAATCAGTTTAAACACTTAATATCCAAATCCAAAGGGGAAAAAAAGCGGGGGGGGGGGAACTATTTCTAGGAAGTAACTGCCTCCCCCCCCCCCCCTGCCCCCCCCCCCCCCCCCCCCTTATAGCCCCACAGTTGGTACGGGACGAAGCAAGAATTTACAAGTGTAAAAAGCCCTTAACACAACTCCGATTTTCCGGTCAATTGAGTCGTAAAAAATTCAAGGATTCCGTTCAGGGAGGTGGAAATTTGGGGTCTCTGTTTGGAATAGAAATGACTATTGTGTATAGAATAACGAATCGTCTGCATGCGCCATTGTATAAATGTCTGCAAAAGCAGGGAGGTGGAAAGGAAACTACCCAACTCCCAGCTTGATCAAAATAAGTGGAGTCAGTCAAACACCACCCATAGCATATAAAACCACGATTGCACAAACTATCTCTTAAAAAAACTCAATTTGCTCCGAGATCATCTAGACTTTTTGGCCGTGGCTTTGCCGATATCACACTACCAGCTTATGCTCTGGTCAAGCTTGGAAGCGGGAACATAACTTGAAATTAGACAGTCAGATGCAAGGCGGTAAGTAAAGTGTTGAGTAAAGTGAAGAGCAAAGGGCTTGGCTTTACCCAACAGTCTGAAACATGTCGCTCCATGAATATCACACCAATTCGTTTGACTTCAGAATCGTTTATGCCATCACGAAACGTGTGCGAACATTTAAGTTCTAATTACGTGAAACGCTGCGCAAAAACGGACCCATGTATTTCAGGTTTCAGGTTGATGATTGTTATACCGAAGGTTCGTCATTCCGAAACACACATATGCCATTTACCTTGTCATGCTCGTTAATCCAAAAATGAAGCAGGGTTTATTAGTCCGAACACTTGTGGCGTTATTCCAAGGGTTCGTCATTCAGAAGGCGCGTTATATCGAAGGTTTGTTAATCCGTAAATGAAACTAGACTTCGAATTTGTCATTACTGACAATTTAGGTGATCCAATCACTTTGAGATCGAGGGCAATTGGCCATGCAATGTCGTATATGTTTATAAGGGAACAGATATGTGAACTGCAACTTGCGGACGACGAGCATTGCAAACAATCTCCGTAAAATTGAAGCCTTTAAGAGTTTCAAGTTTAACCACATTCTTATGAGTGATTGCAATTTTCAATTAACAAAATAATGGCCACATGACGATAGCCCAAAGTGCCAGCTATAACATATAGAAATCCTAGAGAAATCCGACCGAGCATTGGTGAGCTACTGCTTAATGAATAAAGTCATGGCAGTTTGTGTTTCACACACACACAAAAGAAAGAAATGGACTGCCATTGAGATATAACGTAAAATGGCCAAATTTGACAAGGGTAAGTTCAATCGATGTCGTTACTATGATGACGCCATCAAATTGAATAATCGTGAGGGTAATTTCGATAGAGAATTCAATATGCCACAACATACTAAATACATTTTGGGTACAGATTTGTCAAGGATAAGAGACATACACTAGCCTATATGAATTTCAAATGTGAAGACGAAATCATGAAATTTCATATTTTTCATTTCATGTTGAAATTTGATAACTTTGAATAACTTTACAAGACTTATAGACCAATTCGCTGACATCTACCACTCATCCGCTTTCAGAATATGTAAAGAAATAGGGGGTTATTGTCCATCCGAAAGAGCTATACGTGGAAACGTATATGCACGCAGTGAATTCCAACTTTGGCAGGCCTGTATGACGTCATATCGAGTCGGATAGACTTGAAATTTAGTAAAAATATTCTCCATAATATATCAGTATAATTACATGCAAAAAAACAAATTTCCAACTTGGTATCTTGCTGACGATTGGCAAGTGGTTTATAAAATTTTGACGAGCACGTATGTGCGCGTTAGTGCGCGTCACTAATATTAGAAATATAGATCATTACATGTAAATATGCACCTGCCGATTTTCATTGGTAGAAAGCGTCTAGAAATAGACCTAGAGACAATGAAGCGATTTTAGAAAATGACGTCTTAATGATGTCACAATTGAATAATCACAGAGAAAAAGAAATTTTAGCATCCTGAGCTCATGAGACAATATGTACTAAAATATTAAGAGCTAAGACCTTGAGCTTCTAGAGATACGCTCTGCACAAGATTTGTACAGAAAGAAAGAAATAAAGACAGAATTCGTACAGATTACGGATCACGGATCACCTAACAAGAGGTGCTCCTTGAACTTTCACGGATCATCTAATAAGAAAGATTTCGTACAATAACATTACAAGAGGCACTCGTGAGCTTTCACGGATCACGTAATAAGTTTCGACGTTCCGAAGATTCGTTAATCCGAAAATTAGGGCAAATTGGGTTGTACAAAATCAAGGATTCCGTTCAGAGAGGTTGGTGGAAATTTTGAGTCGCTGTTGAAATAAAATGAAATGACTATTGTGTGAATCATCTGCATGAACCATCGTATCAACGTATTCATAAGCAGGGAGGTGGAAAGGAAACTCTCCACCTCAAACCATGATTGAAGTCAGTGCAGTCAGTCAGACATCGTCCATATGAAACCACGACTCCACAAACTATCTCTTAAAAACCTCAATTTGCTCCGAGACCACCTAAACCTTTTGGCCGTTGGCTTTGCCGCCATAACATTACCAGCTTGTGCCCTGGTGAAGCTAGGAAGCGGAACATAACTTGAAATCAGATGCAAGGTGGTAAATAAAGCGTTGAGTAAAGTGAAGAGCAAAGGGCCATGGCTTTACCCAACAGTCTGAAACATGTCGCTCCATGAATATCACACCAACTCATTTGACTTCAGAATCGTTATACCATCATGAAATGTGTGCAAACATTTAGGCCCTATCTGCATGAAAGGCTGCGTAATAGCGGACCCTATGTATCAGGTTCCAGAGTGATGATTGTTATCCCTAAGGTTCCTTATTCCAAAACACACACACATGTCCAAAAAAGAAACAAGCAGGGTTCGTTAATCTGAACATTTGAGGCTTTATTTCAAAGGATAGTTATTCCGAAGGTTAGTAAGATACGTGTAGGAAATTCGTTATTCCGAAAATGAAATAAAGTCTGTTTATCCGGAAAGGAAAAGAATGTGCTAACTACAGAACCTTCAGAATAACGACCTTATTTCATTTTCGGATTACCTCACCTTCGGAATAACGAACCCTCGGAAAAAAACGAACCTAATTTTGTTTTCGGGTAAACGAACCGTCGGAATAACAAGCTGTAACCGTATTTCATCCTATTACTCGTGTATGCCCTCTGTTCCACAAGGAAATAATGAAATAATATACCGTGATTCCAGCTAACCATGATGTTGTTAGTACCGTCTCGTGTGGTTCTGAATCTGATCTTAATTTCTTCATCCATGAAGTCCCAAAACCATGCACATTTCTTCGCTTTAGTGTTGTGCTCGTTATCATAAGTATCGTTCTATTCAATCTTAGTGAACACTTCATGATTGGGAAGAGCAAAAATACCCTTTCTTTCGGGCCTTGTTATTCGATATGACTTGTTTCGCTTGCAGAAACTTCAAAAGTCTCTTAACTGCTAAATTTATAACTGATGTTTAGATCAACTTGCATTCAGATGATTCAAGTTCCCGTTTATCCCTGCTGTGAAATATGCATATCTTTTATTTCTGAAATTGTGAAGATTTCATGAATTTAGCCATTTCCATCATATTGTTTTCGTTTATAAGATATACAGCGATATTCAAAGATGCCAGCTTATGCTGACCTGATGCTGAATTATGTGGAAAAAGCAGTTTTAATTCTCGGGGCCTTATTATTGCGGAGGGTTTTTTTATATTGCTTTTGACAGAAATTAATCGCAGCATCTAAATTTCCTTTTTTGAAAGTTTAATTGTATGAATTTCATTTAGAATCACACAATCATGAACGCTAGCAAACGATATTTTATGTTCGTTATTCGAATACTTCATTATCGTCCAAATATACAATACATATCACAAATCTTTAGATATAGTTTTTTTCTGCAACTAACACTCCGTAAAACACGGATTGATGTATGAACGTCGTAGATTACAGGTGTTTCTATGTTGCTTTTCAATTCCTGTGGGTTTTTGGATTGATATTTTAAAAAAAAAACTTTTAGCCTTCTGTAAATAGATCAAGATCACATGGATGAAACGTATCGGAGTACCGGGTCGACATTGGAGATGACATTTTGACCCTGTCCCGTGTCCGTTTTCAAATTGTTTATTATCGTTTCTTCGCACAAAATAGAGGTGACATAACCTTAACTGCAAGCTATTCGAGCTTGATATTATATATATCTCCCTGTTTGTCCCTTTTTTCGTTTGGAATGGACCGTTAGAAATTAATTGCTAACTCATAAACCACTTATCAGCGTATTTTTGTTACTTATCGCGATTTACAATTTTGAAGCTAACTACCCAATTGCTTTTGAGTGAAAGGTCGAACTCTCATGATACACGTCTCTTTGCTGAAGGGAGATCCGATAGTGACAACTGATTTAAGGGAAGTAAAGAATCGTTTGTGATGTCTATTATTCGTTTATCAAACGTGCTGTAACAGGTCTTTTGAGCATACATCACAGCAAGGCCAAAGCATTAGAACACTTTTTAAGCATCATGAGCATCATTCCGTTAATAATCTATGGAACGTACGTCAGAAATACGTCATACGGGGGAGGGGGGGGGGCATGTTATCGAGCGTATTGCCAGATTTTTTATTTTTTTTTTTGTCTTCTGACAAATTTGCTTTTAGCCAGTCAGATGTAAAGGATTCCAGTAGCTTGAAATAGTTTGTAAAAAATGATAATAAAAATCTGACAAAATGCTTGATGAAATGCCCACAGAAATACGAAAAGGCAACCGAAAAAAAAGAAGAAATACTTGGTAACTCAGACAAAATGCTAGAACCGAGAGGAGTGTTGCTTGCCCAATAGTAAGTCTTCTTTTTACAAAACAAGGTCCAAATGACCACATCAAGCTTCGATTCAATTCTCTGTTTAGACGTGTCCTATATTCTGCAATATCCTTGGCTCATCTCCCAACCACAATAGGACTGAAGTGACACCTGCTACCGGTATACATATGCCGAGTCAATTAGCCCACAGATAGCGCAACTGCTTGCCCCCGTAAAAGGAACGGAAGGGTACCTCTCCTATAGCCATAACTGGCAGGAGACCTGTTCCGTTAAAGGAAGGGCATCACTAATTAGAAAAAACAACAAATCTTTAAAAGACAGCCATGTATGATGCAGGCTTCTAACCATACTACACTTTACAAGCACAGACGCACGCGCACAGACACACAAAACCATACAAATACACACAACACATTACAAACTCACGCAAACACATAACTGCGAGTACTAAGTGCAATGGTTTTTAATGTCATTATTCCTGTATAAACAAAATCGGTAGTAATGATTGATGATGAATATAATCATTATAATGATTAAAAAAAAACTTCATGAGTCAATACAAAATATGATATCATTGATTATGAAGGAGATAGTGATCGATGATAGATACTTGATGATAATTGCAATAATACGTTTCATTTGTGTACGATGTGACTTTGCCCATAACGAAACAATTTTTGTGTCTTAGCATTACTTCATTGTTCTGTTCTAGATAACTAAATTCAGTGTTTTGACATGGTTTCGCAAAATTCCATCTATACGCAGATGTTAACATCGGTGATTTTATGAATTTTCATTCCCTCCTCCAGATTCGGTGGTTCATCTCGCCTCGCCATAGCTCTCAGCGTTGGTCTCGCTGTCGCTGTGATCTTCACCATCGTCCTTGCGCTCGTCAGTGGTCGGGGAGGCAAAGAAGGTGTCGCCATGGCAACGCCTACCAATGGGAGCACAGGGACAACGCCTGCCAATGGGAGCACAGAGGACAGGTCGAGCGTGTTTCAGTCAGCGGCAGTGGCATCAGACGTGGATATATGTTCAAAAATGGGAAGGTGAGGAGACGGAATCCACAATCCAGTGTACTTGTCTCTTCTGACCTTTTGAAAAATGATCATCCTGTTTAATGAAATGTTGTAGGTGGATCTGAAATTGAAAGTCTTATTTGAAATTGATTAAAATAAACTTTGGGGTTCGCCGTAAAATGCCGTTATTCTCATTACAGCAGACATTTTAAACCCCGTTCTAAGGGAAACCGAAACCCAAAGAGAAATGTGGATTGAGTGAAAGCAGCAACATTAGAAGAGCACATCAGTGAAAGTTTGAGGAAAATCGGACAATCGATACAAATGTTATGAATTTTAAAAAGTTTTGGTGTGGGAATCACTGGATAAGGAGATTGATATGATTGAGTTTATGACATCATGTGTTGACAACAATATAAAGAAAATATAAAGAAAATTCAACATGCTTTCACTTTTCTAGCGTTAATGAAAGAGCTCTTCACTAACCGCTTTCAGAAAGCAGGGGGAATGATTACTACCCTTATCATAAACGTTATGTGAGTATCAAGTTGATGGAATGTGTAATTTTCATGAACAATGATTTTTTGCGGAATTCTCTTTATATTTTCTTTATATTGTTGCCCACACATGACGTCATGAACTCTGGTACTCTCCTTATCCAGTCATTACAACACAAAAACTTTGAAAATTGATTACTTTTGCATTGATTGTCCGATTTTCCTCAAACTTTCCCACTGCACTTACGGATGCAAAGAGGATGTAAAACGTAAAAATCTTGCCATCCGTTGGAAAACGCTACGCATCCGCTGTGTACTCATCCGCATACGTGTTTCATACGCTCTATCCATCGAGCATCCGTCCACTGTGATTTCATCCGCGCAAAAAGTTTTAAGCTGCTTAAAACTTTTAGAACGGTTGAACTTTCCGCCGTGTACGATGTAAATCCGCGACAGACGAGCAACAAACGTTGTATGTCCGTTATCAGCCCTTAAAGGGATCGTATAGTTCTGGTTGAGACCTAATTTCAGGTTTCTAACATTTTTTGGTTAGATAATGAGAAAACTCCTGTGAAATATGAAAGAGCATGTCGTTCCATGAGGAATTCAACTTTTATTTGATGAAAATTGGTTTTGAAATGGCTGAGATATCCAAAACAGAGCAATTCTAATAAAGTGTGGGACCCACATTTTATTAGCTCACCTGAGCCAAAGGCTCAAGTGAGCTATTGCGATCGCCCTTCGTCCGGCGTCCGTCGTGCGTCGTCCGTCGTGCGTCGTCCGTCGTCCGTCGTGCGTCGTCCGTCGTCCGTCGTGCGTAAACTTTTTACATTTTCATCTTCTTCTTGAGAACCCCATGACCGATTTTCACCAAACTTGGCAGGTAGCATCCCTAGGGGGATAGGATCTCAATTTGTTCAAATGGGCACCATGGCCCACCTGGGGGGCCCCAGGGGGGGGGGGGGGCCCAAACACACTAAAATTAAGGAATCTTTAAAAATCTTCTTCTCTAGAACCAGAAGTGATAGGGCTTAATTGATACTATGAGTAAGTACATTGATGACTGTAGTTTCAAGTTTGTTCATGGGGGAATCAGGGGTGCCCCCCTTGGGACCCAGGGGAGGGGGCCGGGGAGGGGTCCTAATGGGGCCTAAATTGTACATTTTCATCTTCACTTTGAGATGGCCATGTCTGATTTTAACCAAACTTGGTAGGTAGCATCCCTAGGGGGATAGTATCTCAATTTGTTCAAATGGGCACCATGGCCCACCCGGGGGGTCCCCAGGGGGCCCAAACCCTCTAAAATTAAGGAACCTTTAAAAATCTTCTCTAGAACCAGAAGTGATAGGGCTTAGATGATACTATGAGTTAGTACATTGATGACTGTAGTGTCAAGTTTGTTCATGGGGTTGGCGGAATCAGGGGTGCCCCCCGCCCCCCCCCCCCTTGGGACCCAGGAGGCGCACCCAGGAGAGGGATGGGGAGAAGTCCTACAGTTGTAATGGAGCCTGAATTGTACATGATCATCTTCTTCTTAAAAAACCTCAAGATGAATTTTGACCAAACTTAGCAGGTAACATCCCTATGGGGATAGAATCTCAATTCCTTCAAATGGGCACCATGTCCCTCTTGAGAGGCCCCTAGGGGTCCCCACCCCCCCCCCCCCACATTAAGGAATATTTAAAATCTTCTGCTCTAGAACCAGAAATGATAAATCAAAGTTAATACCATGAGTTTGTACATTGATGACTTTAATTCCAAGTTTGTTCATTGCAAATCCAGGGCTGCCTGCCCCCCCCCCCCCCCCGAGTTGAGGGGGGATCCATATGCAGACCTAAGTTTCCAATGTTCTCAGGTAAGAGTGTGCAAGAATGCGTGGAAGGTGAAATTGCGATACTCAGGTGAGCGCGTGACCCGCGGGTCTCTTGTTACGGTTGCTTTATTTTACTTTGTTTTTAGATGTTTCAGTCATTCCAAACCCGATTTTCTTCAAATAAACTTTGAATTCCTCTTAAAATGGCATGTTCTGTACTATTTCATAAAGGTTTTCTTGGTATCTCACAAAAAGTTAAAAGCTCAATTTTCATCTCCACCAATACTGTACTATCCCTTTAAACGTCCGCTGTATCCTCTCTGCATCCTCTGGGCATCCTCGCAACTCACATCCGCTGCAGCTGAAAACGGAAAGAGGGAGGAAAGATATGGTACATGGAACGTCTATACATCGTTAATAGAACGGAAATAGAAAGGATGTAAGCGTATGCATCTCGTATATAAAGTATTTAGAACGGACAAAGCGTTTGTTTCCGTTAGGCGTACGTGATGCATCCGCTTCATCCGCTCTGCATCCGCTCTTTCCGCTATGCGTCCGTTTCGAAATTATCTACGGTAACCCCTTCGGAGCTGTCAACCACTTCCATCCGCTTTCATCCGCTAGGCTTCCGATGAACATCCGTTTAACATCACCGCTACATACTACCCACGTCCGTACTTTTTCCGTTCTGTTTTCGCCAATTTTCGCCAATTTTGTCAATTTCTGGAGCGGATAAAAGCGGATGGAGCCATCCCCGAAATTTTGTTCGTCCGCTGTGTCCTTTCTGCATACGTTTTGTGTCCATCGGCCAGTGGGACCGGGCCTTAACTAATGTTGCTGCTTTCACTCACACGCAATCCACATTGCTTTTTGGGTTTTGGCTTCCTTATGCAGAGCCTTTCAAATTAGAGTTACCGCGACAACGTCCGGGTAGCGTCCGGGTAATCCTTTTTTTAAACCCCTGCCTGTTACTTTCTTGTCATCTTTGTAAAGTTCGAGGGGAAATCTGATGAGCGCTTTATTTTTTTTCTCCATAGATTGCAGAAATACAAATACCGGGACATAGGTGGGGCCAGATGAGTTATAAATCAACAAATCTAATACGAATTACAGGAAATCGTGACAGGTGCATCAGGAAGGAAAACAGTAATGTTTGATGATTCTAGCGTTGTCTATCCAAAGTTGTGCTGCATGTTTTATATAATTGTGCGTGTGTGTGTGTTTGTGATTGGTTCTGGTTTGGATTTTACCAGCGATATTCTCCGAAAGAACGGATCAGCGGTGGACGCCGCCATCACCACGCAGCTCTGCATCGGAGTGGTGAACAGCCAAAGTTCCGGCCTCGGGGGAGGCTTCTTTATGGTCATCTACTCACAGTCGACCGGGGAAAGCAGGTTCCTCGACGCTCGGGAGACGGCCCCATTAGCGGCCAATGAGGCGTACGTAGCCAATCTTCTTGCCGCGGATTCGCCGTTCGGTAAGTTTACGTCGAAATTACCTCATACCAAGGCATTTCCCTAAAGGGAGATTGATATGAGAGCGAGACAGCCTTCATCATTATGTCAATAGTATTATTATATCATCTTTTCCGACCCCTCTATCCTCAGGGACTCTCTTCCTCCAGTGGCGGATGGGGGGAGGGGGAGGTTTAACGGGTTTAAACACCCCCCTTCCTGGACTTTTGTTTTGTTTTGTTCTTGTTTTTGCTTGTCAGATGATTTTGGGAGAGAAGTGTCAGCTTATATATAATATGTATAGTTATAATTATTAAATGATAATGATAATAATGATGATAATGATGATAATAATAATAATAATAATAATAATGATAATAATGATAATAATAATAATAATAATTATTATTATTATTATTGTTATTATTATTATTGTTATAATGATGATAATAATAATAATGATAATAATAATAATAATAATAATAATAATAATAATAATAACAATAACAATGATAATAGATATATTTTATATATATTATCATATCCCAGCCTTCGATCCTGGCAATACAACTATATCAGTGCCGTATATATACGGCACTGAACTATATTAAGCAGAGCTTGGGTAAAGACATGAGGTACAATTATGAGTTTTCTTCAATTCTCTTTTCCGACTTTGTTTGTTAAAATGCAGATCAGCAGTTTCGATCTTACAAATTTCATTTGTACCGAGGGCAGACAAATTAAACGAAACTCATACCTCGTGATTATCTTCACCAATCTGCTTATTATCTCTCGCTTTCAAAACACATGATATTATACTTGTTTTTCTTTTGTTTTGTTTTTTAAATGGTTGTAGGAGTTTCTGTTCGTTCAGTGCAGGCTTCTTTTACAAATTTCATTCATTTCAGTTTGATTTGTTTTTTTCCTCTTATATTTCATTTTAGTACGATATAACAACATCTAATAAAGCACACTACACCCACTTAAAGCAAGATGTACTGGCAAACACAGAAACAAAAAGAACAAATATTATTTACGTAAATATTGGTATCTCTTCGCCCTGCAGAGAAGCTCCTCGATTGCATTTTTTTTTTCGGCCTATAGAGACATTTCTGACTCTACACAATTGTGTTGAAATCATTATAATTATGATCTATTGTGCATGTGGGAGAATAAGAACGAGCGGCATTGCTAAACACATGGTCGTCAGTTGGAAGCAACATGAATTATGACGTCATGGCATTTAGTGTCATTGATATACTCTCGTATTATCATCAAACTTCACCAGTGTGTTATACGGATGTGTTGTGATAGTTTTGTACTGACTGATTTCACGCAATGTCATATGTCTGGATTAAATATGTCTGGATTAAATACCTCTTTAAGTCCCCTCTCCATTGGTCTAGACTTGTTGGATGCACCCCCCCCCCCCCCCTCAATGATTAAAGGGTGTGTACAGTTCTGGTCGGGGTGAAGATTTAGCTTTTAACGTTTTGTGAGATATTCAGAAACCACTCTATGAGATGTCAAAGAGCATGCGGTTCTAAGGGGTATCAAAAGTTTATTCGATGAAAATCGGTTTTGAAATGGCTGAGATATCCAAAAACAAGGTGAAACAAAGAGATACTAATAAAGTTGGGGCATGTCGCCTTTTATTATTAACACTTTTTTGGATATCTCAGCCATTTGAAAACCAATTTTCATCAAATAAACATTGAATCCTTCTTAAAATTACATGCTCTTTCATATTTCATAAGAGGCTTTTCATTATCTCACTTATAGGAATGTTCAAAACATGAATCCCTACCTCAACCAGTACTGTACAGTCCCTTTAACTTCCCGCCGTTGGCGTGATGTGTATTCCAGGCATCCAGAACACGGCCGTTCCAGGCGAAGTCCGCGGACTGTGGGAAGCCCACCAGAAGTACGGCAGCCTTCCGTGGTCGGACCTCTTCCAACCCGTGATCGAGCTGGCAGAGAATGGCTACAGGGCAACAGAACATCTCGACGTCACCCTTCAGCGGATGATAAAGAAAAAGAATCTTTCAGAGTACACGGGCGCGTGGTAAGAAAGCAAGTTTCTGACTTCCGCAGGGTATACAGTTTTGTGTTTGGCTTTTCTTCACAATTTCTGACAATGGCAAACAAAATTGAACCACCACTCTCTCAACTTCTTTTATATCTTTCGGATGCTCTTGTTTAGAGTTGCTACTGCGAATTATACCTTCTTTTTTTGCGATGTCACTCCGTTCCTGATGAGCATGAAAGGGATAGTGCATTTTAGGTTTAGATGGGGCTTCAAGATTCGAACATTTTTTATGATGATATTCTGAGATAATACAAAACCTCTTATGAAAGTTTATTTCATGAAAATTGGTTTAGATTTCTCCCAATTCTCTCTCTCTCGTAGTTTTTTTTTTTACTCGTTTAGTGTTCAGATGCTTGTTTTACCGTCCATCCGGTATATATACCGGGCGATGTGATGATGGTGTCGGCATGCTATCACGTCCAAACAAAATCTACGTGACAGAACACACCAACAATGCCTTGTCACCTCTCTGATCAGGGAAGTGTTTCTTCCACCTCCCTGCTCTGATGAAACTAACTCCTTGTATGGGGTTTATTGCCTATCTCTGTGTAGGGACATTTATATGCGAGAGGACGGAAGTCCCAAACGGGCGGGAGATCTGGTCCAGAACCGTCTGTTGGCCCAGACACTTCGAGCCATCGCAGCCAACGGGTCGGACGAGTTTTACACGGGGAACACTGCCCAGAAACTGGTTCAGGAAATACAGGAATTAGGTAGGAGCTTTCGTGCGATGTTACAGTTCATCGGATGAATTTGTGTGTCTCAGCCATGCGCTGTTCAGGTTTTTTTTTTTTTTTCAGTAAAAATTTTTAAGATCGTTGGACGCTTGAAACGTATTTTGCTATAGTTTTCATGCAATGAACCGTCTCTGTAATGATTATGTATGAAAATACATGGATGTTTCTTTTCCTACAACCTAGCAACGAGCCATTTTATTCACCCACTCCTTGCAATTGAGTTTCTTAGACAGGAAATCACTGGGTAACCATTAGTTATTGCTAGGTTGTGCAATACTCCGGCAAGTTTATAGGTTTTACGGCAATCTTTTGTGAGCAAAACAGGCATAAAAATGTAAATGTAATGTCTTTTCATATGAATGACCATATTACTATGGTATCATCCAAACATTTGTAGAGCTTATTTCCTGTCAACCCGATAGTGACTGAATTCTTATTTACTCCAGTTTACCCTAATTTTGTAATTCAAACGACCGACCATCTCAATAGTTTTCGACTTTGCGTCAGCCACGTTTTGCTGGATAATTTCGTCTCTAAAAAAACTAAGGTTGTATCCAGTGAGTATAAGAGATACTGTGTAAGGTTTTACTGTGAATGTAATCACGGGTAAAAGCTTGTTTTCATGACTTGAATACAGTAAAGTAAAAAGTTGTTTTAGTAAGTCATTTGCCCCTTTTCTTCCAAGTTGAGTACTCGCAGTTTTTTCTTTTTTTTAACACCGTTACTGGAGTATTATTCCTTGGTCGTAACTTATAGCACTAACATAGTATTCAACTCAATGCCTTCACAACCATTCTCAATCCCCAAATTGTATCATTAATTTTATTGCGTGACTGAATTTGATACAGGCGGAATCATAACCGCAGAAGATCTGGTCAATTACACGACGAGATGGGGTGACGCTCTCTCGTCACCATTCGGCGATGGGGGCACACTCCTCACCACTGGATCGCCATCGGGTGGACCCGTCCTCCAGTTCATCACCAATGTCATGCAAGGTAAAAACGATGTAATTCCCTGTACCTTTGCCACTATACTCCATTAGCCTTTGACGTCACGTAAAGTCACAGTTCGTTCTAGCACGCAGTACGACGATATTGTGATTGTACAGTGAATTCATTTTCATGCCGGCGGATGGTTGTTTACTTTGTTTTCATTTTCCATCCGACAAGATGGCTGGCTTGTTCATATTCAGTTGCAGTAGCTTTTCTTTTATATGGGATACAGTGATGTGAGGACATGGTGCTGACGGAATGACGGAATTGTGGCCACAATGGAGTCAAGTTGTGAGAAAGATACGCCATTTTATATAATGCCCATTACGGAGTCATGAAATAGTTCATGAAGCTATCAGCGAAACAATAAAGAAGACATGTATACGGAAGTAAACGAGGTATCTCACTGAAATGGAGACTAGATGGCGACCTGACGATTTTTTTTTCCGGAGACTCCTTCCAGGCTCTTATGGGCTCAGAGACCTCTCCGCGACGTCTCTGCGACATCTCCTTAGTCGCAACCAAATCGCTGAGGCTAATTTTGTTCGCAAAGTCTTCGCGACGTTTCCGCGACCTTGCGGAGACTCATTGGTATTCTAACCTATCGTGGGGGCGGCTCTGCGACTTTCGGACGAATAAATTATCACCTTATTTGAAAATGTTTCGAAATCTTTCGAGACGCACGAGTCGCGGGCGAAGTTTCCTCCAGTTAATGATTTCGTTTCAGTCCTCCCCGAGGGAAAGTGCCGCGAAAGAAGGCCCAACTGCAGCTGCAAACGACTCGAACTGAAAACCTTTGGATTAAGAGCTCCTAGTCTTTTCCACTGAGCCACACCCGATCATTGTTTGGTTTTCTTACTCTTTATCACATGATTTTATATTGGCAATGATTAGGGACTTTCTGAATCATCTGAAATTTCGTGCTGTATGAATCAGTGGAAATACCTCAGATTTCAAATACTCCTGCCTAGGAAATACTCAAACACAAAGGAATTCTAATAAGCATGGTTTACAATGTGCATTCAAAGAGGTGTGTGTTTAATGAAATTAAGGCAAATGGTGCGTCTACGCTTAATACAATCACACAAAAAGGATAGAGTAAAATAATGAAATAGAATTGTCATACCTTGCGGTAAGTATTCACTCTTATTACCGCTAGATGCACTCAGAGATAATGCGTACGTGATTTTTTTTTTCTCCACACAACATTGTATCTCCAGCTTTCAACCTGACAAGCGCGGACTTTGCTTCCCCAGACGCCCTCGTGCTGACGTACCACCGATTTCTGGAGACACTCAAGTTTGCCTACGGGCTTCGCAGTCACATGGGTGATTCCGACTCACCCAAGGTCAGACAGGTAAGATCCCGTGTACATCTCCCCTGCGGTCTCCCATTTCTCTTCCGATCGAAAGGACCGGAACTATAGCAACCGTAGATAGGTACTCTAGTCTTGTTTCAGCAAGATCATGGCCCTGTTTTATGAAGATTTATAATTGATTATATAGTTGATTTCTATCATAAGTCCATGGCAGCCTGTGTGGTAAGGACATTTATAATTGATTATATCTTTTGATAAAACGGGGCCCGGGTACATAGAAAGTAATAATAATGATAGTGATAATGGTCATGATAATAATAATGTTTTACCAATAGTAGTAGTAGTAGTAGTAGTAGTAGTAGTAGTAGTATCGTCATCATCATTTTCTTTTTCCTCCCCTTCTTCTTCGTCATCTTCATATTACAAAACTTTTAACAAAATAACTACTGAGTAACTTTCTGTCATAAATTCAGCACAAGCGCTGTCCTCTAAGAGGAGCAGTGGATAACATTATTCTGGCACTTGATACAACCTGGTCCAAGGGAGCATGAATCGTGAATCATGTTCAACAATGAACGCATCGCACAAACTTTGAATTCGCGATCTCCGTGTTCAAGATTACAGAACCAGTGTACACCTAAGTGCTTCTTTTTTACACCGTGTAAAAAGTTACCGTAATATCACAGATGAAAAGGGACAATATAATGAGAGCAAACTGGCCTAGTATATCTGGCCTAGTATATCAATTGTAAACAACAATGTGACGGGACTATGGTGTGCAGTATGATACCATAATATACAAATAATGACTGCTATGAGGGGCACAGTTAAAATTATGGGCCCAAGGTGATGTGAAAACCGTAACCATGCCCGAAGCGAAGCTGAGGGCATGGCTATGGTTTTCACATCACCGAGGGCCTACATAATTTTAACTGTGCCCCGAATATCAAGCAGTCATTATTTGTTTTATACACCAAAATTATAGATTCCGAAATATAGATACCGAAAATATAGATTCTAGTCTCTTTTACAGCACTCGTAGTCAATGCTGATCGACAGCGCGGCGGTCGTATATGAGCGATCTATGCATACGGGGTCGCGACTGTCTCCAAACCTATTTACTAACTGTGCCCGGGCCCCGGTCACAGTAACTCAAAAATAGGGCACAGCTATTTTCATGACTCCCCTTTTAACCAATCAGAAGAGAGGATTCTAGAAATGAGGTATATAATACACGCTATGATTTGTTTCAAGGTCCTTGCTGACCTAGCGTCCTTGGACGTGGCGCGTGAGGTCGCGGCAAGTATCCCCAAAGACGCGGTGACGCACACCAACATCAGCTACTATCAGGTGGCACCACGAGTTTCCAGCACCCTCGGAGGCACGAGCCATCTCAATGTCCTGGCGCCAAACGGCGATGCGGTTTCCTCCACTACATCAGTCAATTACAGGTACAGCGGGAACACAAAGATTTTCAGTTGTTTTTCTACAGGTTCTCTTTTCGGGACTTGGAACTTTGTCAGAACCATGCTCTGTTATGTACGCCTGCCGAATGTCATTTCTTTTCCTTTTTGTTTTGTGTTTTAAAAGGATCAAATTAAGAGTTTGATCACAAAAGGAGTTAACTCAATCCTTGTTGATTTTAAATACTTGCAATTAAAGCTGATTAAAAAAAAGAAAGTGAGAATTAAGAAAATATGAGATTTTTTAATCATAATTTCAAGAATATTCCTTGTCAGCTGACAAGTGAGGTGTTACTGGAAAGGTTTGATTTTGCTCTTTCTAATGATGAAGTCACTGTAAAGTGTTTACAAACGGCACTTAACCAGTCTGCGATGAAACTCTTCAAAAAAGTTTCAGATTTTTTTTTTTTTGTACAGATGAAAGCATTGTAGTATTCAACAGGCAGCCGTTCAGTGCAGTCTTCTTGAACTGTCGAAAATAGGATAGAGAGATAACAAATCTGACACTCTGCAGCATTAGATAAAGATTACAACTGAACTTGAAAATATCGATTATTCACGTACGCGTAAAAAAAATTAAAAGTTATTTGCTTGTTCATCATTCTTTTTTATAATTTTACAATCACAGATTCACTTCCCATTATCTCTGGAGTCTGAACTGTATCAAGATGACATGTAAATGTGCCTAAAACACACTGTATAGTTCGTTTGATTGTCTGTTTGTTTGCACTGAAGGTTTGGCAGTTCGATCCGCTCTTCAACAACTGGACTTATATTCAACAATGAAATGGCCGACTTCAGTCTTTACGAAATGTCGCCCAATTTTGTCGAACCGGGAAAGCGCCCTCTGTCGGCCATGGGTGGACTTATAGTTCTGGACAAGGAGGGAAAAGTCAAGTTTGTCGAGGGCAGCGCAGGAAGCAAACGTATCATTAGCATTAATGCTTGGGTAAGTGACGTTATTCCTTCTCGCGTTTAATGCCTCTTTCAATATGAAAATCGATCTATCTATCTTCAATCTGTCTATATCTATCTGTTTGTCTTTCTATCTATCTATCTATCTATCTGTCTGTTTGTCTATCCATCTCTCATTCACTTTTCCTTTTTGTCAGTCTCGGTCTTTATAAAGGACTGATTAATAATAGTACTCAGTAACTTACAAAAATAACAACGGCCTTTCTTACAACAAATCAACTACCCAGGTACATGTATTAGCGTTCTTGGGAGATACAGTCAGCCTTTATGCCCGTGGTTGCGACAGTCGCTGTTATATTTTGAGTCGCTATTATATTTTGAATGAAGAATTATCCTATAGTGATTGGTTGAAGAGCTACACTTAAATTTAGGTAGTTTAGGCTATGTCAGAATGTTTGCATGTTTCTTCCTTGAGTATATATCGCAACTACTTTCATTTCAAATAATTTGGTGAAAGTCCTGACTCTCTTGTTTGTTCTTTCAACAACAGATGGCGCTGGCCACGGTTCTGGGCGATATTCCTCTCTCTAAGGCTGTCGACGAACCTCGTATTCACTGTGAACTCAGACCGCCTAACATTGTTGCTGACTACGAGGAAAACTTCCCACAAGTGAGATCCACAATTCTGTTGATTGCTATCTTTAGAAAGCTCTCGTTACTTACGTCTGTCTTTTGCCTTTTTGCTGTATTGATACTTTTGTTGTTATCTGAATGTTGCCTGAATTTCTTTCAAAGTTTCAGAGTTCGTATCGTGACTGTTCATTTGTTTTCAGCCCAGATAATCTCTGTTATTTCTCAAATGAACCCAGTCAATTTTCGAAATTCGTGTGAAAGGTGCGCGGAAAGAGTGTGGAGATTCATCCTTACGTCCCAAAGATTTGGACAACGTATCGTGGTTTCCATGTGTCTATAGTTAACTTTGTATTTACCTAAGCTCTATCCCCGTCTTTGAATGGTTTAGGACCATTTAGGACCATTATTAAGAAAATGACGCTATGCCGTTTGTTTTTTGAAAAAAACCATGAAGGATGCAATGGTATAACTCGGCTTTGTTTTTGTTTTTGTTTTTGCTTAAGTAAACAGCATGCGGAATGACGTCTAATGACGTCATGTAATTTGGACAATGCATCCACTTTACACATAGCCATAGGGAGGAGGGTCGACTTGTTGTAACGTACAGTGTAAACTAGTGGGAATTCGTTGAGTACTCATGTACGTTATTATTATTTACCACTTGCAGAGGAATTAAAAAAAAACAGCAGTAGTTCTTCAAAATAGTTCTAAAATGTGAGCTAGGAATAGAAACAACCTATGTAAAAATGTTAATCAGTTTTAATATACAAAATGTGTACAATAGTGTCATTAAAATCGGTTCTAGAATAAGCCGTCTACAGTTATGGTTCATTGAGAAAATTTGTGGTATCTCGTTTGCACCGTATGGTTGTCTCACCTCGAGTCTCATCCATGCATTTATGTATGAGAATGAGGGGAGAGTTGGATCCACTTTGTTTATTCTTTGCAGAAAGTGCTAGACGGATTGAGCAGACTGGGTCACAGTTTGACAGAACTCGAAACATGGTTGTCTGTCGTGGAGGCCATTCTACGAGACGATGACGGACGGATTTTGGCTTACTCGGACCAACGGAAAGGAGGAGCACCAGCCGGATATTGAGGTCAATTTCAACAATCTGATCACGGGGGAAAATGAAATCTCGTTGACCCTCTTACAATTTCTGGATAATCCAAAGTCACTCAGCGTGGGTACCCAATGCAAATGGCAAACGTTTCGTTGATTAACGCAGTTCCTATAGCATCATTACGGTGTCAGGGACTGGCTTCTGTGCATAATAGGGGTAGACACGCGGAGAGAAGTTGGCTTGCTGATTAAACTCACCAAGTTTTTTCAGGATGATGTTAGTCATTCCGAAGGTTCGTTAGTCCGAAACTGTAAAAAAAAGAAATCGGAATTCCAAAGGCTCGTTATTCCGGCACGTTCAAATCTAGGTATGCTTAGATGTTCGTTACTCCGAAATGAAAAAGATTCGTCATACCGAACATACAATTAATTTGGCGTTACTCCGAAGTTCCATTATTTTGAAGGCTCGTAATTAGGGATCGTTATTCCGAAGGTTCCTTGTAAATAGAAGGTGATTACTAACGAACCTTTTTTCGTTGTCGGATGAACAAACCGTCGGGATGATTAATAACCTTTTTTCATTTCCGGATTGACGAGCCTACGGATTAAGGAAATTTGTTTAATTTTCGGATTAATTAACCTTCAGAATAACGAAGCTTATTTCATTTTCTGAATTACGATCCTTCGGAGTAACGAACTTTCAGAATACCCAACCTTCAGAATACCGCATCTTCCTTTGAAACGATCTTATAAGTTTTTTCCGTCATTTTCTAGATTAACAAACCTTCGGAATAGCGAACTGTAACCGGGTTTTTTTTTTTTTTTTTTCGTTGTCGGATAAACAAACCGTCGGGATGATTAACCTTTTTTCATTTCCGGATTGACGAGCCTACGGATTAAGGAAATTTGTTTAATTTTCGGATTAATTAACCTTCAGAATAACGAAGCTTATTTCATTTTCTGAATTACGATCCTTCGGAGTAACGAACCTTCAGAATACCCAACCTTCAGAATACCGAATCTTCCTTTGAAACGATCTTATAAGTTTTTTCCGTCATTTTCTAGATTAACAAACCTTCGGAATAGCGAACTGTAACCGATTTCATGCTAAGACTATAGAATGTGCCTCGGTGCTTTGATGAGTTATTGACAACTGTCCTTACTTACCCTCTTACCTTTCATTATACTCTATTCCTTTGAACAAACTCGAATGTACGGATTGAGCGTACTAGTGTGATATTCCCATGATCCTTGCCCAGTGTATGTGCAACAAATTCAAAATCTGAAACATGCTCACTTCAGCTTCAACAACTCAACAACTCATGGCTGACATTTTCCTTGCCAATTTTTTTTTCTCGACTCGCTGCCTTTTTTTTCCTTCATTTTTTGTTGTTGCTTTGTAACCCTACACATTCCGTTATGATAAAGAACATCACTGCTACCTCTACATGACATTCTATAATAAATCGAGACATAGCTGTCGTCACGAACATGGTGATTTGAAAATATGAGAATAAGATGACAACTGAGCAAATGGTGTAAGACATAGTTAGCGTGCCCTGAAATTGTACATGATGACGAGATGTTTAGAGTTACGTCATCTTTGTCCACTTAACCACCTCATGCGACCAAAGCTGACCAAAGTAAACGGTGTTTTCTTCATGCATTTCTCTTTTTTTTTCACGTACAGAAGATATGAAATATTATCAACAAGTAGCGTATGTCTTCTTATCAACTTGTACTGTAAATAATTGTAGATTAGTACCACCCGTAGACGCTGTCATCATAGTATTATTTACTCTATGGTAACACTTTATCCTTTTGTCCAACGCATTGTATGAATTACGTCACTTACGTTTCAAGATTGTGTGTGTTGATATGTATAAACCTAGATCGCAAGAGACCAAACTGCGTCGTGTGTATACAATTATACTGATTTTCCCTTTTCTTTTTATAACCTCGTGAGATTAGTTTCTAGTTTAGCAAAAGTGTATAGTCCATTCTTGGTTTGACTGTTTTTGAAGCAATGTACAGCTAACACAATTTGTAAGCATTGCATTGTAAATGGTATCATGTTTCGTTTTTGCAATATCATCCAGTTGTACTTTTTTACACTGTCGTTGTTTCCTGATGTGTATTTTACGAGAGTGAATGAAGGATTTTGTGAAATAATTTGTGGTATTCACATTGTGTATTTGATGACCTATATATAATAAATATCACAATGTCATACAACAATCGACAAGATTCATGACTTAATGTAGGAAGTTTCCAAGTTTTGCTTCTATCGTTTGAATCAATAATGAACGTGTTAATAAGAGGCAATAAATGAGCCTTCGTACTCATTTTGATTTTAAACGTTATAGCCCCTATGTGTAGATGACCGCAGTTTCTTGCGCGATGTGCACTTCTCTTAGAGAGACTGAGTCATCTGATTTAGATATGATAATCATAAAACATTATTTTTGGAAACCCTTTGTTCTTTTCTTACTCAAGTCTGCACCTTTGAATGTTTCTATAACAGATATATGGCGCTATACAAATGATGTGGCTCATCATCATCATCATCATTATCATCATCATCATCAAGGCATTGTCTTAAATGTTTTTCTCTATCTCTTACTCTTTCTCGTGTCTTTGTCCTATTCTGTTACTGTTTCTGTTACGTGTTATATTGTTCGGTGTCCGTGAATTTGTCTCCAGTTGTTGGCTACATGATGTACATCTGTATTCATATTTTGGATCAAGAGAGTATCCTCTTGTGATATTTAGTTGAACCGTGTTGAAGGAGCTTCACCGTGATTACAATCATGTCTTTTTGACTACTTTATAACGCTAGCAATGCATATTTTGACACACCATGGTATACTGTTTGGAAAACGACGTCACTTTTTATGACAAAATTTTCAAAATAGTACACCATTACATTTTGTGAAATGTCACAAAGCAATTATGACGTCACAGAGGAATTGTAACATCAGTTGCTGCTTCGTACGGTCACTGTAGGATCCTTCCACTACCTCGCATCCACCACACGACTTCTCGCGTCATTTTCACATTCTTTTGTAATATTTTTTTAAAAATCCAAGATATGAAACAAATACATTCTGCCTAATTTCAAGTTTTTAGTTAATACTATGGGCCTGGGTGCCTCCAATAGTAATGCATGTATTCGCCCCTCAGTGAATATTAAATGTACTCATTTGGAGTTACCTTCGCCTTTGATTTTAACCAGAAACTCTCAAAGGCAAAGCATATAGGTCCCTCAATATATTTTCACTGAACTTTAAATTGTAAATGCGTAGATAGCTACAATTCCCTCCAATCACGGTGCACACGTAAGCTTTCATATCGTCATCTCTATGGATAGATAGGTATCCTCTAACAATGTCGTATAGCAGCAAGAAATTACTTTGATGTGTTTTGTCATACATTGGTACACTTTTTGTAATTGAATAATGGACAGTAATAATTCGATATAAATGTTTACATACTTCCCAAAAGTTGAAACTTTGTTTCTTTTCTTCCTTGAAACTTGGGAGTCTTGAAAGTCAGGAATGTTGGTGAGTGTATTTATATCAACTCTTGACAACTCATTCACTCTTACATGCACACACACACACACACACACACACACACACACACACCATGTAAAATCTAAATACATTGTATCTAACGTTAGATGAAGTTTTGTTATGATTAAATAAATGATATTTTGGATCAAGAATTTGTCCATTAGTGATTGGTTGAAAGTGATGTACGTGATTGTATGTACATTGCATTTCGCTATACGTTGTAGGTCATAGTGAAATGTCGGAGAACAGTAACCTGTTGTGACATCGCGCTCTGCTTCGTTAAATACACATACGTCGCTGTAGGATCCCTCCACAAAATTGCATCTACCAAAGGACTTCTCGCCTATTTTCCCTTCTTTTGTTTAAATTTTTGATCCAATGAATAAGACAAATGTAATCCGCCTAATTTGTAGTTTCTGATAATAAAATGAAACAAAACAAAACAAAACTATGGTCCTCGTTTTCAACAATGGTCGTAGGCCTATACTGTTTTGGAGCCACATCTGCTCACAGATTTCACCAAAAGTTCTCACGACCTACATCTGTAGTTTACTTGTGTGCTATAATATGATAGAATGTTGGCATGTTTGACGTTCCAAGATACAGGTGTAGCTAATGCGTCATATACATTTGTGAAATGTCACAAAGCAATTGCGGCATCGTGCCCTGCTTCGTACGGTCACTAGCTGCTGGAAATCTTCACATCATCGCATCCACCACACAATTTCTTGAATCATTTTCCCTCTTTTGTATAATTTTCCGATCCAAAATACACTCTTGCCAAATACATGTACATGGTGTCTCCAATAGCACAATTCACTTCAGGTCTACTCCCCTCAGTGAGTATAAAATGGCCTACTCTTTTGGAGTCACCTCTGTATTAATTTGCCTTGTCTCAATCCTATGCCAATCCATCTATGTATTAAAGCTGTCATCCTTCATGTGCCTTGATCTACAATTTAGCACCAGCAATTTTTAAAACTAATTAGAGATAATTGGTGTTAGCAACATATCAATTCATCATCCATTTTAATAAAGTCTTAGGTTGCACTGTGAACGTTTTGCCATATTTCTGTTGAAGCATATGTATTCTCATTTACATGTGTGTTTGGGTTTTCCCTTCTGGAGATGTAAGTGAAATGTTTGCTATCCCAAACCTTTGGATTGTTTTATGTCATTCCTCTTGAGAAATATATATATTCATTGTACATGTACAAAGTGTAGAGAACTATACAAGTTTCATTCCAATTCCTTACTCTACTGATGGCTTGCAGACTGGACAAGAGCCACAGCAGTATAAAGTGATATTCAGACATTGTATTACTATATTTTGCAAACATTAATTTGTTTTATTCACGCATCACGACATACATGCATTACACTGAAAATAATACTTTGCATGATTGTCAAAGGGCAAATGGCACTAGGCTCTAGTGGCATGTACAGGCAATGAACATTAGCCACATTATACGAATATCACAAATCAATGACTGCAAGCAGATATGAGTTTTTCTCTGTTTTGACAGAAGAATCAAGCCATTTCTACATAACTTTTAAATACAGTATTTCACATTTCAGTGTCAATTACTGTATATGTATGCATGGTATGAAGAAATCAATCACATATCCTGCCATGAATTGTTCATTTTTTTTTATTTCTCAGAATGATACAAATGTATGACACAACCATTATAGAACTATTTTTGTCAAGAATCATTTCATTGCATGATATTTCAATGTTTATCATAATGCATTTCAACTGCACTTGTTAACTGCTGAATTATTCAAGAGTCATCATGACTTTACACAAATATTTGGCACACATTCTCGCTTGTACATTGCTAGTGCTATGCAGCGATATAATAATTTGAAACTGGATAAAAAGTGCATGACACTGTACTTTGTTGACAACATTTGAAATAATGATAACAATTATACCTCACACTCTACAGAACTGTCAACTGAATAATAATAACAATAAAAGAAATTATCATTGTGTGAAGTTCCAATATGTTCTTCATGAATAATTTGCTTGTAAGTTGGCAGGAAAACAATGTACAGGAGTAAAAAGTCAAGTTGAAAGTAACAAAATAGGAAATTTTACGAAATAGGAAATGTTCAATATCTACACTCAACCCAACCATCCATACATTCTTTCTCAAAATTTTTTTGCGCGTCGCTGCTCAGCATGCTCTCTCCGCAAATAATCATACAAATTATATGGTGTTACATAAGCCAATTACATGTACATACATTACAATTCAAGCATTATTGTCAAACATGCCACTGAGAATATCAACTGCCTTCTTGTATTTTTTCCATCATTCCCCTGTCACTGAAACTGATGTTATATCTTTCATCTAGAATAGGCTGTTGTTCCTCTACAATTTAAACAAAAATCATCAAAGGTCTGAAATTTATCAAACTTTAGAAAATACTTTAGATCTTGCATATTAGAAAAAAAAAATACCAGCTTTACGGAAAAAAAAAATTATCAAAACCTACAGACATGCTTCTTGGTTCAATTTGGAGTAATGAGCCCCAAACCTTTTCACATTATGTATGCTGATACTTGCAAATTCTGATAATATTCAGTGATTTGCTCTTTCTCACAAACTTAACTGCAATGTGGTTTCAGACAACCATGGAATGAAATACCGTATGTAAATCTGAATATCTAATGTTTTGAATACTGCTTCAAATGGTTCTTGTCTCAGAAACCGGAACTCGGTAAAATTAGACACACCATCGATTTAGATACAAAATCTGTGCGACAAGGTGCATAGTGCAGGATTTCACAGCAATGTTAGGTTTGGCAGCAACACCAGTGTAAAATAGCCTGGATTCTAATTGATGCAGTGCAAACACCAATAATATGTCGATTGCGGGACTCCAATATGCTGATAGTCTGTTCCATCGCAGACTCCATTTCTATTAATCTTACGTTTTGCTCTGGTGAACATAAGAAATGCTACAACACAGTTTTCTAGAAGACTAACATGTACCAAATATCCTGTAGGCTACACAGATTACCATGCAAATACACCATAGTCATTATCCACTGTCTGCCATGTACAAACAGTAATATCATTTTAGTCTCACCTCCCTGTTTTGACTCTTCTGTATTATAACATGATATACTACACAAAATATACATAAGTTAACACTAAAGTGTGTGCACAAACATGTGTACCACTATATAAATACAGCCTTCATTATATGTGTGGAGTCTATATGACACCTATGCTACAATGATTAAAAGAATTTTAGGTCAGAGTATCACACAAGTAATTACAAACATGTCTTATTTATGCATGAGTTGTTTCACAAGGTTTCACTCTGGCAAGTACAATGAAGGTGGAAAGTAGACCTGCCAATAAAGTGCATGGTTTGAAGAATCTTGTTGATAAAGACACCTAATAAATAAATAAGAGAATAAATGAATAAAAGGATGAATAAACAAATAACTATACAAATGGATGAGTAAATAAGGAGTCAAAACAAAAAGAGATGAAATAAAAGAATAAAAATGCACGTGATAAGAGAAATATCCTATGGTATCAAACTTCCCAACACTTTCTCATTTTACTTTAAATGCCTACCATGTCAATCACAGTCACCCCTCCAAATATGTCATCTCGATCCGTTTCACTCAGATTTTAGAATATCCTCTCACTAGCAATCCTGGAAAAAAAAAAGGACTTCAGGATAGTGAGGATGAAGACCTTCAGAGTTTCCTAGTTTTCCACAAATAATAACACAGTGGGCACCTTACATCTGTTCACACAAGGAAAGAAAGGAAAAATAAAAGAGCAAACATAGCGAGCATGAACTTGAACTAACTTTGCTCACTATTCCGTGTACTGGTATTGCACATACACTACAGTAATGGTATTCAAACACGTTGCTCAATCACTGCACATGCTAAATTTGTGTCTGCATAAGAAGATGTTGATGGCCTACACAATTTGAAAATCAGAGATAGACAGAGAAAACAACAATTAAATGTGAATGGTATTACCATTCATTCCTGATTATGCAGAAATAATACATGGTTTGCACACCATAATCAGAAAAAACAACAACAACCACTTAGGAGAGGTAGTGACTCTCTTTTAACATTGCAAATCAACTTTACAAGCAAGCACTGCCTCGCAAATTAGCATCACATTTGATGACCACTAACATTTGCTGTGCTGTTCATACATCAACTACTTCTGGGATGACCTGCTAGCAAAATGTTCACAGGCAGAGATATTGCAAATACAATTTGAGTCCAGTGGTTGTACAAATATGTAGGTCCTTCACCATTTGAGATGGTCCTTACAGGATGTGGATGCCTATCCTTATGACATTTTTCATCCTTCAGATACTGTAGTACATATTTGTGCCACTGAGTCTTCAGTATCCTAAGCACCTCTTAAACACTTTTTAGCACACACACACACACACACACACACTAATACACTTCCCTACAAAATGACAATTGGGTCCTAAAGGCAAAGAAATGAGGTCATCTGCTCTCCTGCCAGCCGTCAATCTGTATCTCCTGGTTAGGACAAAGGGGGGCGCTATTTGTCGCCCGCCAGGAATGCCACCAGGGGTCCGATGATGGCCCACATAAACAGGTGGTAGCAGCCCATCAGCATGTTGGAGTACCTGGGGGGAAAAAAAAGCACACAAAATATTGATAAATGATTCAAGGCGTTTCTGAGCTTCAGAATCGATGAATTGATGGTGAATTCATTGCAATCAAATTCATGAGCAACACACTTTTATCTGTGAAAATTCTTGACTCTTGATCAACAGCGCACTCCCTTTATAATGAACACAGTTATAACAAAATTCCAGTTACAACAACGTAAAAATTCAGGCCCAAACATTATCTGCCCTTTGTTTTTAAATTGTTTATTAGTTTGGTTACAAGGAAATTTTGATATAATAAAAGGAAACTGCTAGTCCGGAGGACTTTGTCATAACAGGAGTCGACTGTACTAAGCTATCGTTTGGTAAACATGTATTAAAGCTTTTGCCTCATTGATTATCCCATTAACTTATCGTTATTGTACACCTTTGGTATGGAATGTTTCTTCTCACATGGCTATTTTCTCTTATTATTGTTAACACATCCTTCAGTCCAATCTCAAAAGTGTATGGATTATGTACAGTATTTCAGGACTACACTGACAGTCCTTTGTCTACCTGGTTACAATTCTGCCAATGATCCAACAAAGTGCTAAGATTCTACTTCCTTTTCATGCACAGTGTACCTTCAGCATAAACAAAATCAACCATCCAAATCTTGGTCACTTTTTTAAAATCAAAGACAAAATACTGTGTTTGTGGTACTTGACAGTGAATATCTTCCCTGCTGTAAGGATTTATACAAAATAATGCTTACCTGATATTCACTAAGAGTTGAATGTTATTGAACTTTTGTAGTTATAAGTATTAAAAGAGATTATGCAAGCAGTATTTTCATTTTCATCTTCTTCTTCTTTTCTTTTCTTTTGTTTTTTTAAAATTACACAACACAGAGGGTTGCGGTGTTTTATCCTGAATACATGACTGAAGAATTCATTGTCTTGCCAGAGTGGGGTGGGTGAGAATGCAACTTTCCACATTAAAATGCCATGATATTCACATAGAGCAGCATGTTTCATTAATGGTAACGTAACATTTTAACATAAAACTTCAAGTCCACCTACTGACATAGATGGAATGGACACTGAGGGTCAGATTAACTGTACATTGTATTGTAACTGTACACTGTATATTAAACTACCATTTCTCTATCTTTTCTTCTGACACATGTGGAGTCTTCAAATAGCCATTCACTTAAAGAAATACATTGAACTTCTCGCTTTGATATTCTCATTTTAAACTAAGACAGATGTGGAGCATTACTGCAAGAGTTTTCACCATGAGCTGGCTTGAGTGTAGTTTGTTAGATATCCCATTTGCATTTTGTTAGATATCCCATTTGCATTTTGCAAATGTGAAAATGTTTTCTTCTGACTGCCTTGGCATAAAACTGTAGTTAACTTTGAGAAGAGCTAGGACATCATTGTTGAGTTATATGAAATAGCTTGCCTTTCATATTCTAAAAATCAAACGAAAACTTAAAAACATATCCAAAATATATCATTTCAATGAATGCTACTATTAAATGTAGCTCATTGCTTACAGTTGTATTTGAGTCTCAACACTGTTCACATGCAAAATATGATTAACGCTTGCATTCTTGAAAATACAACTGTTGTTTTTTCTGTCTACATTGATGGGTACTGAGTATTAAAAGCGATGGCATAAAATTACGGAGTGCATGCTTACAAACTGTAAACAAAGACTGTATAGAATTCTATGACCTTAACATTACTCTTCCAAATTCACCAACAGTAACAAGCATACATACATGTACATATGACACATGAATATTTCCACTACTAAGAAGCATTCAAATCACGAGATCATTATTCTTATATGGATTTATGGAAAACAATCTAGTCTTGTAAGCTGACACATAACCAACATAATTAACATGATACCAACACATGTATGAAATGACCCAAAGGATACCTTGTTCCATAAATCTTGGAAATATTTTAATAGAGCTTTTTTTCATACATAGAAATATCAAAGTACAAATCTTTGGTCAACTCTTTTGCGGCATGGAACACCATAAAGCACATGGCCACTACAGATGGTAAAATTGTCTACAGTTACCCTTAGCTCAACTGAGAAAACCTAAACTGAAAGCATGCTATAAACAAGTGCATACACATACATCATCAAATCTTCCTACTTTGACTACAGTAATATCACAAAAATAAATAACCATTATTTGTCATTGATACCGCTTTACGCACTGTAATCACTCTTGTTTTAGTGGTGTGACACTGAGGAAACAAGCATAACTTAAATATTTTGCCAATTCTAAAAAAGCTGCAGCATGTAATCAAGTGCAGCATGTGACTTGTGTTACTACTACGAGGTAATGTGTCTCTTAAAAACATACAGAAATGAATAGAACAGATTGTCTCTAAAAATCACTACCATATACCATACAGATTGGGATGATCTCCTCTCGAAATTTATCATACATTACAGCTTTGCTTGAAGATGAATTCATACGTAGAATTCATCAGAGGTACAAAAATACTGTAAACCAAATCCTTAAAGTGACAGTACATTCTATTCCCACACCTGAAGGACATTCCTTCTCTGTTTTACCCTGTATTTGGAAAATTTCACACAAAATACATACAACCTGTGTCGTTCACACAACCATAACATCAATAAAACATGGACATGACATCAAGTGCTTACATTTTATTTACTGCAATGTAAGAAGACAAAGTTGCTGACACAAAAAACAAACAATGTACTTTGTAGGAAAACACAGAGACAGATATTAAAACAGAGGTGGTTGTAAAGAAAGAAAGTAAAACCCAGCTGTTCTGTTATGTGCAGGAGATAAAATGTGTGGATCGATTTTGCTGCTGTATGCAGTGATCTTTTTGCACTGCTTGCATGACTTTCTTCAGAAACAATTGTGAAAGTGTGATGAAAATTGGTAATTCAGCAATCTTGTGTTCACAAGCACACAATGTATGTGCTTCACATTCAAATTCAAGTTCCATAATTTGTTCCCCACTACGAAAAAAAAAGAAGAAAACTTAACAGCAGCTACTTACATACATATTCAACTGTTTCATGGATTAGACTTGCAAGCTTCTCTATTAGAGTGACAATATCTCAACACTATCGTCTTTTGAAATTTTCAGACAGTATGTGGCAAGCAGAACCAATACCACACTACACTGCACATACAGGAGTCAGCATGTTGAGACTTTAGATCAGTGTATACAGCACAAAGAAAAGAACATGAATGCATGTCGAAAAAAGGAAAAGAAGCAAAATTTGTGGATTTTTCTTCATGATGAAAAGAGGCGAAAGGTTAGCCATGGCACAAATATTCATAAGTAAGCTCCAAGGTCCCCTACAGCCAATCAGAGAGAAGTAAGCCCATGATAAGAGAGCCTTGAATGTACAGTAACATCCTTGCACTTCTAGGCCAAGTGAAAACAGAGTGTAAAAGAATATAGCCAGTTTAAATATTAGTCAACACACATACAAAAAGGGAACAAGAAAGGGAACATTGGACTTATGATTGATTTAATTTAGATCAAAATACTTTTCCACCACTATATTCAGAAAGGAAAACTTAATCTGAATACACGCAATTTGAGAAAATTGAATTATTTCACACTGTAATTAAATGGATTTGGATTGATTAACGAATCTATTTACTTCATTTAAAAAAGTAATTATTCCCTTTCAATAAATGTGTATTGGTATTGAACTGAAATAAAACCAATATAAAAACTTACTCCAAAACTTTGAAGCACAAGAGACTGTTGTTGAAAATCTAAGACTATACTGGTGATATTGGGGGGGGGGGGGGGGAAGGAGGAGGGGAGGAGGGGGAACGTGCAAGTGTAAATCTCTTTGAAACAACACATACACAAAATGAAACCAGTTGTAAATTTTGCAGACAAAACATATACTTAATTATGACAGTTGACAAGCAAGCAAAATTTTGATACAATGAAGATCCAGCAAACCAAAAGAACATAGAAGAAAGCAACACAAAGAAAGCAATTTCAAACAGAAATGGAAATTAAAAATTTGAAGCTGGAGTATTTGATGATGGCTGAAAGCGAAGAGGATTTACAAGAATACTGCCCTCAAACATGAACCACTCATGGATTGACTCCTATGATATTAAGCCATGCCAACAGAAACACTTCTCGATGTTACAACTCCCCCATCCTTAACAGTCAAACTTTTCCTTTCCATTGTGGCCATTCAATACATAGATCCACAGCTTTACAGCCCTTTTCTCAAAAAGTGATATTTCTGAGGGTTGGAATGTTCTTTGACATTAAACATTTCATTACTTGGGAAAATGCACTTTTCATTACACATCATTCAAAAGTTAAGGTCGTTTTAACTTCTCTCAGACTTATCATAACCAAAAATCTCACGTGGTGACTTTTTATTATGTTTTGTGATACAAGGTCACCAAAGTGTTCACAAGAGTAACAGTTTCACTGACAAAGAAGAAACCACAGAGCATTACAATGTTCAAAGCCGACATGCTGATCGGATCATGCATAAGAATACCGAACAATTACATTTTATCTGGAAACAGGGACACCACCATCCAACACTGTGCTCGAAAAAGAGAAAAGTAGCTGCAGTGAAAGCACTACAGCTTTGATACACGCAAGCACAAGCACATGTGAATAATACTATAATTTGGCCGGGTTATTGACCTTGTCTGCGATAGAGGGAGCCCCTTACTTCGACGGTTCCTTGAGATCCAGGGATTTGGCGATGTCCCACAGCGTGTTGGCGCTCTCCTGGAGCTGCGCCTGCTCCTTGGTGTTCAGGTTCTGCTTGATGACATGAGAGATGCCATCCTGGCCCAGCACACAGGGAAGACTCAGAAACACGGGATGCTGGATGCCATGGTAACCCTGATAATTGGTGGTGGAAGGAAGAAATTAGGAACATTTATGACATGCACAATGACACCTATTAAGCATCAATGAGTCCCACACAGGTGTATTGCTTAAGGTTAGTCTTTGTGCTGTACAAACGACCAATATCATATCCTGTAAAAGAGGAAATTTTTGCACATTTTGTGCAACATGGAAGTAGTGCAAGTATAGAAGCAAGCAAATTGTTTCCCTGTTACATGGAATGCCTCATTTATATATCATCTGTGGAATTAAAAAAAAACTCGAAATTTATCTTATCAGGCCTAGCACAATATGTCAAATGTGCGAAAATTACCACTTTTACAGTAGTACAAGGTTTCTGTTTCTCTTTTCATTACTTTTTTCTTTACTTAAACTTCGAGTCTCTTACATAAGAAAATTCACAGCACTCTCTTATTTTCAGCAGTTTTGGAGATAATTCTCAATAAAACTGATCAGACTTCAGTAGTGATTTAAGACTGATAACACTGATTTATTGTGAGATTAATTTATCTTAAAGTTGGAAAACAGACAAAAAGTTATGCAGCAGCATAGTAAACGTGGGAGATGCTTTAATTTGGAGACTGGTCGACCCATGGAGTTTTGTACCTCTGATCAACACAAAGAATTGAGTTCATTACACCTCCTTCAATGAATGATTTTCCATTACGAATCTTTGATTGGCAAAATAAATGGCAAAGATCACTAAAGCATACTACGTCCTTGATGTTACATAGTTATATTTTCCACAAGGTGACTACAAATTATAACCTTGGCTTTTCAGCAAGTCTCCTCCATTTCTTGCGACTTTAATCTTAATTCAATTTCATCTGTGATGCTTAGTATCGTTAATTTCATGTATTTTTCTTCATTATTACATTGTATTGACATTGTGCTATAATGTGTATGCAAATGTTTTGAATTGTTGGAAATGAATTAAATGACATAAAAATGAAGTCACCTTTGCCACCGTGGACACGGCAAAGACCCCCTTCTGGTTGCGTAGGACGGCTGAGGCCAGGGATGCACAGCTGAGTCCAATGGCCCACGAAGTGTAACCCTTCAACTTGATGATTTCATACGCACTGAGTGAACAAAAAAAGACACAACCCAACTCAATCTAAACAGAATCATGTTGACAAGATAACAGGCAGAGTTAGATCATCATGGCCCCAACCTCTTCATAACAAATAAAAGAGTAAGCTCCTTAAATCTTTGAAAGAAATCCCATATGAGAAGGAAGATCTCTTCATATAAAAGCCAGTCATTTTGGAGATTATCTTATAAAATATTTCTAAAGACATTACACACCTGGCAGTAGCTTTTATCAGTGAGTGCATGATTACATGTAAGCAGTAGTGGCATATCCATTCATATTGAGTAGCACATAGCAATTTCCGAAGTCTAATGAAATCTAAACTACCGTAACCTGTAAGTATGCCTCAACATGCAAGTTGATCATACATGTACTTTACATGCTGCAATAAACTGAGCAATTGCATACTAACATGTACCACAGTGTGCAGGTAAGAAACATAAAATTTAATAACTGGGATCATTTTTGGACAAATTCAAAATGCAATCGGCCTACACTAAAATCTTTCTGCAAGGTTCCATTGCAATTAAGGGTAAAAACTAGTGCTATTCCCATGCAGGAAATGTTGCATATACTGTCAAACACTTGACAAAAAGAGAAAAGTCAGACAAAAAATATAAATATTAATATAAATATCTTAGCCTGTGAATAAAGCAGCAGCTTGGCAGAGAATCATTTTCTCATGTGCATATGCATCAAATGACAGAAATTGAGTGTACGTACATGTATTCTGAGTTGTCTAAGTAAGTAGACTACTAACTGCATGTAACTGAATTGAATGGGATGAGGTCAATATTAAATTGAAACATGTAATAACATGTTCACCATAGTTGCCTGTATGAAAAACAAAACATTATAAAAGGAAATTCATAATGCTCAGCAAATAATCCAACTGCATTCCCATGACTTAGATGCAATCAGTAAATAAACTCATACGTGTATGAAAGCAATTGAACTTATGAAACATGGATTGGATCTTACTAGGTACACTATAGTATATAGGTACAGCTGTACATGTATTGTAAAAGTGGAAACTTTTATAGTGTTGAAATTTTTGTGCATTTCGCACAACCAAAAACTAGCGAGAAAATAAAAACACAGTAATATTTTTGCATGCCGTATGTTTGCGTAGTTGATGTTTTGATTCAAGGGAATAAAAAATACACGAAACTCATCTTACCCAGCCGAGCACGAACAATTACTCATGCAAAAATATCCACTTTTACAGAATATGAATGTCAGTTTGTGTCTGTGAGTGCATTTGTGTAAGGCTGCACACTAACCCATTTTTTCTACTGGTCCGACCTGTCGTCTATCGGACCAGTACGTACCCAGTTTTTTCACTTTTTACTGGTCCATTCCTGAAAAAGTTACGGGTCTGACAGTGACTTTTACCGGGCAGGGATCATTGAACTAGTGCCAGTGTGCAGCACTGATTTGTGTACTATAAAACATTATATTTTAGCAGCATGAAATTTTTCGCGAGTTGCCTCTAACATTCAGTGCATATGTGACCTGCTACAACAAAAGGATCCTAAAGTCGCTGACGGGTGAGACGAGAAAATTGAGTTTGAAGTCAGATCATCAAAATCTGTCAAAACGTTCGAATTTCTGTTTTTGACATAATTCTGTAGTCTAATGTATCTTCTATCATCCACTGAAATTTCGAAGCTAAATGATCAACGGAAAGGCAAGAAAAAAGCCTTTTTCTGGGCCATGATTTTCCGACTTTCAGCAGAACAGAAACATGTCCAACGATTTGGATTTAGCGCTGCAGCTAGACTCCGCCCCTAGCAACGAGGGAGTGATCTCAATGGTCAGTGCGTAGCATCCAGGTTACTGATTGGTCGCGCGTAGGCCGCTGGCGCTAAGCTTGAATGAGCATCGTGGAGGTTGCTAGGAGTATACCTTCTATTGTCAAACAGTGAAAACTGTCTTGCTTCCCCTTGATCCTGATAGCATCAGAAAGAAAACTTTTTGCGGTTTTCTCGAAACGCTGATTTCCTAAACCACTCGACATGCGCTGATAAAATCATCGATATCTCCGCAACCAAGTACTTTTATGAGTCATATGACATTAAAGGGTGTGCACAGTTCTGGTCGAGGTGAAGATTTAGCTTTTAACGTTTTGTGAGATATTCAAAAACCACTCTATGAGATGTCAAAGAGCATGCAGTTTTAAGGGGTATCAAAAGTTTATTCGATGAAAATCGGTTTTGAAATGGCTGAGATATCCAAAAACAAGGTGAAACAAAGAGATACTAATAAAGTTGGGGCATGTCGCCTTTTATTATTAGCACTTTTTTGGATATCTCAGCCATTTGAAAAACAATTGTCATCAAATAAACGTTGAATCCTTCTTAAAATTACATGCTCTTTCATATTTCATAAGAGGCTTTTCATTATCTCACTTAGGAATGTTCAAAACATGAATCCCTACCTCAACCAGTACTGTACAGTCCCTTTAAAGTGGAAGAGTAAGGGAATAATGGCATGTCATTTTAAGAAAATTGTCCTCCCCCGACTTTCGGATCCTTTTGTTGCAGCGGGGTCACATATAGTGTAGACAAGAACTTTCACATGCATTTTAATTTTCACGAATCTTGGCTCTCGCAAAATTCACGAAATTAAAATGCACGCGAACATTCCTCATTTTACAGTATACTGTAAAGCAAGATATTTTCATGGCATGAAATTCAAACAAATTGGAGCGGACAGCCTTTTTCGCGGCATGTAAATTTCATGAATTGCCAGTGGCATTCAATGCATATAGTGAAGACAAGAACTTTCGCGTGCATTTGAATTTCACAAATCTTGGCTCTCGCAAAATTCATAAAATCAGAATGCATGTAAACATTTCTGGTTTTACAGTACTGTGTGTTTGTGTTGTCGAGTCTGGGTGCATGTGTCTGTACCAGTGTTTATGACCCCGTTTACAGTGCGGGGCTGGGCCAAGCCGTGGCCGAGCCCAACCTCAATTGCGAGGCCGAGCCTCACAATTTTGTCAGTTTACACTGCCGGGCTTGGCTGCGCTTTTGATTCAAACCTTTCAATATGTTGTTGTAGTGGGGCTCTGCTTGTAAACAAATGCAATTTGGTATTGTCTGGTTTTCAGACCCTTTGCCAACTGAATTCCGTGGCGACGAAGTCGCCGTTCGGGCAAAGGCCTTTGCCGAAGGAAAAAATCCTTTGCAGGACAAAACCACCATAAATTATACTAGTTTTCGACGTTGAGGGGGTTAATATCCTGAATAGCGAAATAGTACAGGCAGAGGGTTTGGAAGCCAGACTAAAATTGGCCGCACATTTGGCCCAGTTTGCGTTTACACTGGGAACCACGAGACCACCTCCAGAGCGTGGCCAAATGCGCGGCCAATTTTGGCCTCGCATTTGGCCTTTTGTGCGTTTACACTAAAATGAAGGTGGGCTCGGCCGCGGCTCGGCCACGACCGAGCCTCGCACTGTAAACGGGGTCTATGTTTGGATGTGTGGCCGTGTCTGTGTTTATGTCTCTGTCTGTCTGTTTTCATGTGTACGTGTGTGTGCCAAGGCTTCCGATAAAATCTTGTATACATGATATGCTCATATTTTGGTCAGTTCAAAACCACACAATTAAGCGAGCAATTTCACACAATAAGGATTAGTTTGCAGGTTTGCACCTGTCTTCTTTTCTTATTTCTTTTTTTCATTTACAGAACTTTGAAAGCATCTACGTTAATATTTAGCACACAATTTTTGTAATGCATATCCACTCAATAACTTCACACTACTTATATTGGTAATGTATTTTTTGTTTGCTTTTCTCTTTTTACACATATCTATGCATATTTACAATATTATTTACCACAACCATAAGCTTACAATTGAATTCTTGGTACACTGTATATGTATGCTTTAAAGAAATGCACATAATGGGATCAGTGTGAAACATAGCACTGAAACACAATCCTAGGCCATGCACGCTGAAAGAGTTTTACATCACCGGCAAACAATAAGAGCACTGAAAACACACACACACTTTTGACAGAATGACAAACGATGATGCATACAAAATAAAAAAGAAGAAGTAAAATCAATATTTGAATGAACAACGACTAAAAGAAGTGCCGCACAATATGATGGTAGTATGATATGGGTGAAAAAAAAAAAAAAAAAGGCCAGATGGTATTTTTTGGCAAGAATGAAAAACACAAACCTGTTCTTCACGGATTGAAGAATGCCATCAAGCGATTTTTCGGTATCACTTGAGGTACTAATGACAAACAATTGAAAACAAGACTACATAGCAAAACAATTTTGATGTTTTGAAAGGAAAATGAAGAAAACTTGCATTGTTGGATCATGACTTAGAACAGCATACACATAGAAAAAAAAACAACTATGCTTTTGTATTATGAATGCCTGCTATTGAACAAAAACCATTCTGTTTTTCAACAACCGTACTTCTAATATCATGTTTCAGATTTCCTTTTCTTTTTTCTTTCTTTTTTTGCCTTCACTTTGTTTCATGCATCATTTTGCAGGTCACAGTGTATCTTTCCATTACCCCACCCCCTGGAAAAAAAAATGTCACAATAGGATGTCATACAAATCAATGGTCATCATGTTTATGCACACAAATGACAAGATTTATTACAGCAAATGACAAGGTATATCAAAGCAAATGAAATGTTGGAGATTGCTTGCTGAAACAAATCAACATTTTTGGAGTAAACTGATGGGTACATATAAATGCTATATCCACAGCGACTTGGAAATCTGCAAATGGTAGGCAATTGAAAAACATAGCAGTCTCTATGGGATTCAAAATGGAGGACTTGCTGCCCATGCACGAAATCCCATGAACAGAGCAAAGGAAGAATATGTGACAAGCCACCACGGAAGCCTGAGAATTGAGTATCAATCGCCAGAATAAGAGTGCATGTACCACTGTAACCTTGTATTTGGATTATCTATACATTCTAAATCTTTTCATTAAAACATACAATTTGTCTCACTATGTTAACACGATCTGACAATAAACCCATAAGAATCCTAGCCAAACAAATATGATAGGGTTTTGGAGAGATTGAGATTGAAGTTGAGATTACGTCAAGCCTGTCAGACATTGGGCTTTTATAATTAGCATACACAGCCAGAAGTATGATCACATCATTAACTCGTTCCATACGGGAACCTGGTGGACAGTGTATTAAGTCTATGGGGATTTCAGAATTCAGTAAGGAACGGGTTAAAGTAAAAGGCATTTGTTTAAAATATGTTGAATTTGCTCACAAAAATAGGTTCCATCATTGTTACAATTATAAAAAATAATGCACATCTACTAACATTCAGCTTTTTCAAATGAGATGAACTTTGTTTAAGCACTTCTTTAAGGAAGGGGTGACGAGAAGTTGTGGCAGGGAGTTCTGAAAAGAGCCCTAAAGAGGAGTAATGTTAGATAAAATATGAAAGGGGGGGGGGGAGGCTACCTGTCTGTTGTGAATTACTTCCAAGTGGAACTAACATAGTGTCGGGGTAGAGAGGCCTTAAGTAGTGGAGTAAATAGTTCTAAAAAGAACTTTGTAGAGGAGTGGCAGTGAAAGAGGATAGAACAAAGTTGAGAAGAAAGGGGCATCTTATCTTTGCTCCAAAGTAGTTTTGAGTAAAACTAATAATAGTGGAGTTGGAGAGGAATAGAGTAGACTATAGCTAGAAGACAGGGGTGCCGTCATAAAACTCTTGATCCACAACACTCGTCCTGGAAAGTTTCACTCACCAAATAAACCTTGGATTACTAAAGAAAAAATCTTATTTTTCATATTTTCCACCTCAAATAACCTAGTTTTGCATTTTTGTTTTCCTCAGCTTCTAAGGTCTACAACTTCATCAGGTTAAAAAGGGTGACTGGCCACATATTCTAATATAACAGGTACCAGTATTGCAACTGTGTATATCATGAGTAATGTTATGCATGTATGACAAGGGACACCAACATTTTTCATACAGAGTGGTTGGCAAGATGATTTTTGGCAAACTTTGAAGACTGGTCACAGGAACGGGGTGATGGTACATCAATATAATATGGACAACTTCACACGGAAAACGACATAAGGAAATTTTGCCTTACCTCTCAACAACCTCCTTGTGAACTTTCTGCATGCTTTCCTTGTCTTTGGGTGTGCCAATGTCTGGGTCAAGCTCTTTGAGGTTGACCCCTGCGATAGTTGTACCTGACCAGCAGGCAACTGGCACAAAAAAAAAGGAACAATAAGTAAATAAATCAATAAAAAAATAAAAACAAATACAATGCCTGGTGTGCTGTGCTCTATATTATAATCTTGCATCAAACTCTGTGACACTTTAGTCTGAAAACAAAAATAAACAACAATTGGAATGGAGAGATTCAAACAAATTTACAACAGCGTCAATATATGTGATTTTATGTCTGCTCTCCACTGTGATATTGCCCTTGAACTATTAGCATGTATTATGATTATCCATAATTTTAATAACAAAATCTTGTGCAATTAATCAAAAAATATCAGATCAAACATGACACTGAGTGATGTGCAGAAGGTGGAATATTTCCATATCTTTCTAAAAAGTGCCTGTGGTCAAATTAGAACATTTTTTTTTTTTTTTTTGCAATGGAGATGATAATGAAAGGTGACACTAACCGCTTGAGTCTCCATGTTCGCCAACAATGTATCCATGGACACTTGAGGCCGCTATGCCAAGTTTCTCGCCCAGCAGGAAGCGGAACCTGGCAGTGTCCAGGTTCGTGCCACTCCCTATGACGCGGTTTGCCGGCAGTCCGCTCAGCTTCCATGTCACGTAGGTGAGAATGTCCACGGGGTTGGACACCACTAGCAGGACAGTGTTGGGGCTGTACCTCACCAAGTTGGGTACAATTCCTGAGAAAGCGAGGGGAAAAAAAAACAAATAAATGGTGCTGGACAAAAAAAACAGATACATTTTCTACAGATTTGATATCACGTTTGCACATTATATCTCATCAGTTGTACATCGACAAAGATGTTGTGATCCATGACATTGTAATGGTATACAAAACACTTCTTGTACAATTTGACCCCTGTGCATGTCGTCTTGGCTGTCCGGCTCCTATAAAGGGCCTACATAATATGCATCATCTGACTGTGATTACACATATTCAGGCTGTCATTTATCCTACGGCTTGTACAAAGACTCATTAGTCATAACATCCAAAAGTCAACTTGCCACACAAAAGCACATCATCAAACTTACAGTCGTCACACTGTCAATTTCCCTTCCAAGTTCCTGGATTAGGCTTCTAGCTTCAGAAAGAAACAACAACCTCCAGGAAATTGAAAAGCTGTTTGCTTTTCTCACCAAATCTTAATCAGCAATCATGATGGTACCTGCCATCAATAGATTAGATTTCATGAAGAGCAGAAAGAGCTTCCACATACAGGCTACTTCCTGAAAGGTTCTTGTTAATTGTTTTTGTTTTGTTCTGTTCATAGGACAAAACCCTATCACATTGGTCTCACAACAGAGAAGCCAATAATCAAAGTTTTAGGGAAAAAATTCTCCAAACAGGTTCCTCCTGGTGCAAAGTTTCAAGACTCATGAACGGTTATATCAAATATGATACAAAGTCATCATAGTTTTCACAATAAGGAAGATAGATCTCACATCTGGGTGCTGTCTTCATGGCTAAATCCTTGTACCCCCTATTAACTCAAATCCCAGGATATGGGACTAAAGATCTAGCTCCAATATCAATGCTTTAACCCCTTCTTCTGCTGAGCTCTAAAATCCTAGACTATGGGACAATAGATCCGGCTTGTGTCTTCATGGTTCTAAAATCCCAGGGTGTGGGACTGAAGATCTGGCTCTAATTTTTTTACTACCTTTTCTGCTGTGCACTAAAATCCTATTTGTCACTATTTGTCTACCTTACACTCTCCCCAAATCATTCACTCCTCAACCATCGTCTTTCTAGGCTCTTCTTCTGCCCCTGCAAAGGACTACGTACACACATGGTGTTACAGCAAACCTCTCTCCCTCACTATATTTAGATTGCAGTACTGTCTGTGCCAACTTATGTGGGTTTCTTTGGGTTTTTGCTCAACATGTAAAATACACTTACTTGAGCCATATACAGCGCAATATTAAGCAAACTGGATATGGCGAAAGAAAAATGGAATAAGGAATGAGTTAACAATCGTTATCTTACATTCACTTGTACATCCTATACAAGGCATTGGATAAAGAAACCAGAATGAACTCCAATCTTACATACTAAGTATAGGCCTACAGTGCTTTGTTAATAAATCAGCACATTTGTAGTGGTGTGCCTTTTTTGTCAATAAGCAAATTGCCACAAGACAAATAGTCAAATGAATACTGATAACCTAATTCTCCCATTTCCTTTTCTGATCACACAGCCTTCCTTCAGCAATGTCAAAGTGCAGGACACGGCAAGATATTCCTCCTATAGCTTGTCTAAATGGGGCATTTGGGCAACTGTTGTATGTGTATCACAAGTCCTAAAAGGGCAGTTTAGTTGCCCTTGGCCATGTTGCATAAAAAGCTACAATCAAACATAAGTCATGAAATAAAATACAAAAACTTCTGTTTGATTTTCTGGCTTAACTATTATGCAACAGGGCCCTGGGCTAGCAGGTAAGTGGCATCATGGCACACTGCATTGTTATATTGAAATGGGGTTTACTGGATTGCAAAGAGCTAAATTCAGATGTGAATCTACCAAATGCTTAAGAATTTGGCAAGTCACTGTGAAGTGCACAGTCTCATAAAGGGTTGTACATGGATCCATCCAAACCTTCAAATATTTTGACGTTCCTCTGGACGAGGTTCAGCCTGCTCTCTCCGTCCCTCTGCCTAGCGCCAGCTGTGATGATGCACAACCTGGATCCGGCTGTCACCTTGTAATCTACAGAACGACAAAAACATGAGATGAAATACATGAAAGAATCCAATTCAACAAAACAGGGCTGTATACTATGCCATATATTTTGCAGATTTTTATTTTCACGAATTTCACAAGTATGGTGCTATTTAGCAAATTCTAAAACATGTGAATTTAAATAATATAAACTCTGACCCCCACATGCATGCCGCGTGCACACACACATTTCTCCATCCCCTGCTGTACTCCATGACAGTAAATTTAACCTCTTATAGAATTGTTGGAAAGTCCATGATTCGCGAGAAATGAGACTAGCTAAAATATATGACGTACATAGTAATTATCGTTGATGGTATGTATCCACTTTCACATCCAATTATATTTACAAATCAATTAGTAAGTTTGGTATGATTTCAAGACTGAGATATTTAATCTTTCCATACACGCATAATGAGATTTTTTTAGACGAAGGATGAAACAACATATTTGGAAAATATATTTTTTTCCTTTTTCTGCGACATAGGTAAAACACGTTATATAAAAAAACAATGGAAGGATGCAAAGACCTCTATGGATAGTCAGATAGATTATAGCCGATCTTATTGAAATAAAAGTTGATTTTTTTTTTATTTTTTTTTTGGTGGGTGGGGGGGGGGGGGGGGGGGGGGACTATGCTACCAGACCTGCTTAACCAGCACCGTGATGGGCAGGAAGAAAGTGTGTGATCCAAAGTCTGAGCTAATAATCACCAAGGTACATTTCAAGACACACCACTTACATAATAGGTCCACTGTACTGTAATCTGCTACATGTATGTGCTAAGCAAGCTACTGGTTCATTAACTTCCTGGTGTCCTACAATACACTACCATGGCCCATGCTTTAATATAACGTCTACAGTTACACTTCCCTCAGACACAAAATGATAATGAATATCTTTTAAAGGCAGCATTTATCTTTGGCCTGTCATCAATTTTTACAAGATTTAAATTTAAGATGTAGAGCAGTGGGAAAAAAAAAAAAAAAACATTCTAATCTCTTAGATTTACCTATTTGACTACATTCTGAGATATTACTGTTAATGTTTTTTTTTTCTTTTCTTTTTTTGTATTTCTTTATGAGCTTCTAAGCCTTTTCTGATGTGAAAAGTTCCTTTAACAAACATAGCACCTAGATCTAATACTATTCACTACATGATGTACTTTTACACAGATATAACAGGTCAGTGAATTTGATTCTAAAGAAATGTTGTGTTTTGACTGAGACTTGGAAGACTGTCTGTGCACTTAGGAGCTTACTACTTGTACTTAATGGTATGGTAGTATTTTAAATTTCCAAAATTTCTAATTTCTATTATCTTTCAATTCCCAATATCTTCTCATACCACTGCATGTACATTTAGATGAAATGAAGAAATTGATAATTGCATTCAGGAGTCCTTTAGTTGTTGCTGTTGCTACCTTCATTAAAATACATTACTTCAGAATGGTCAATTTGAATAGCTGATGTGATCACATTTACAAAAATCAATTACAAAGAATGACAATGACCTCTATTCCCACTCCCTCAAACTCAATCTATTCTATACGAATTAGACACCAGGACACAGGAACTGTGTGTACATGTCTGGAAGTCACTACTATGAGTAAACAGTGGTGTTAAGTTTCTAGGACAGAAGTATCAGCGATACCATAAAGCAGCATTCACTTTCATACTGGGAGTACAAGGATGTGATGTAATGAACCAGGAGAGACATATACAACATCTGTTTAGTCTTGTTTTGTTTTCTTTTGTTTGGCTTTGCTTTGTTTGTTTGTGTGTGTGTGTGTTTTACTTTGAGTCATCCATATCCCCTACAGGACTTGGTAAGGCATTAAAATGAATTCCTGTTTCCTAGCCAATCAATTATTTAATTTCTTGTGTGGTTTGCAAGTTGAATGACCTGGTTGTTGTGTGGCTTCACAAACTTTCTTGGATCAGCTCAAGTGAGATTTTTACACTCGTGATATACATAAAGTGCACTCCCGTTATAGCAAGCATGGTTATTTCAACAAAATGAAAATTCAGGACACAAAATTTCATCTGTAGACCTTTAGTTTTCCTGTTCAGTTATAACACAATTTTGCCATAATGAAAGGAAACTGCCACTACTAAGTTGCCTGTATTAAAGTACACATGAGTGATCATGTTGTGATATGCTCTGCACAAGAAACACTTCCTCACTGCAATTAAATGCTTCCAGTACAACAAAAAAACACAAACAAATAAATAAAAGGGTGTAATTTACTGCCTTCCATTATTTCTTAAAAGTGTTTTCTTAAAAGTGATTTTCAATGTCACCAATTGAACAATGACATACACTGTATTTAATATAATAGTGCTATTTCCCACCGAATTTAATTTTCATTCCCGTACAGAAGTTTGGAAGTTCATAGACTTATAGTCAAACACACACACTAAAACATATAATTGAAGCATATTTTAGATAAGTCATTTGTTTGTTTTGTTTATTTTGTTTCGCTTTTGTTTTTTGTTTTTGTTTTGTTTATTTTTTGTTTTGCTTTTGCTTTTGTTTTTGTTTTTTCAAGATTGTACCTCTTACATTGTACACACACACATTCACACCATGTTATAGCTCACCAACACACACACACACATTTCAAGAGGCCACATCTCTGTTACATTTAGCTTGCACATTCAAATATGTCCCTAGTGCAGGATGGCTTTGACATTTACCCCAGCACAAGGACCGTATGGGCAACATGTCTGGCCTGCATACCACATAGACATCTCTACTGAAAGAGCCTGCCTCATTAATGTGTCTGCTTAAACATCTCATGGAAGCAGTCAGTTGGAATAGACTGGGAAGGCTTTGCTCCCACCCAGTTCTTCTGGACCGGGGATGGCAGGCTTACATTCGACCTGATCAAAGATCCAGGGACGAGCTAAATTGGCAGCCACCTGCATTGTGCATTAGAGAGCGATCGGCCGGCCTGCTCATCATGCGCTGAAATGTTGCCTCCCCGGCCTACTTAGCATAATGCCTGCAGGCAACATTCAGTTTCTATGGAGCACATGATATGTTAACACGCTGTACCATCTCACGAGTGGCTACATAAAAATAGACATGCTCAAAATGACAGCAATCTCTTCATTTTGAGATATTGAAGTTTACCCATATGGTCCAGACTTAGCACACCTGTTTCCCCATAAGGGATGGGCTAACAAAGAGGAAAGTTCATATGGTAGGCATGATGTACACCCAACTGTCATATTCTATTGGATGTTATCTATTCAAACCATAATGACACTGCCCCCTGACCTATACTGTATTAGGCACAATACCTGGAGGATTATCTAACTTAGGTCTGCACGTACATGCATGACAGATTAAGGCAGGTCATACTACACCACTACACGGCATAAAATGCTGAACAGTAGTCAATTATGTCCGATTCTCTGCATTAAGCAGAGTCGCAACTCATCCAAAGTCTGAACCACACAGACTACCGGCAAGCGAATCAAATGTCAAAAATTGGCGTACCCGTATCGCCTTTCACGGCGCAGCCTTTGACGAACGCCAGCCCATGTTGCATGTCGTACACCTCGCCCTTTAGCTTGTCTTCCAATACATCTACCAGTGCAATCTCACTGGCAATGTTCTGATTGTGGGAATGAGAATGAAACATGAAAAAGAAGACATGATATATATTCAACGTCATGGATGTTACAATTGCCTGGTAAATACCTTATCTTAATCTTTCAGGTTTACGGCAAATGCTGGAATTCATGGTTTTTTTTTATTCTCATAATTTTGGCTGAATCTGCAAAGTATATGTAGCTATTCTATCATTTCCTCCTAATCTATTGCTGCTGTCACACTAAAATCAGCAGCCATGGTGTAACCACGACAGTTTGCATGATGGATGAATCAGAGCTGTCAATCCCTCTTGACCCAAAAAAAAAAAATCATATCCTCTCCCCTAAAATATCCTTTTTCAAATATCCTTTTTCACAGACAAAAATTCTATTAAGTGTATCACTGACCAATCCAACAGATTTTTATAATAAATTGCAGTAAGAGTTACCAAGGAGATCTACTCGAACCAGACAGATGCAATGGCAGTTCCATGAAGTATCAAATTATAACAAGATATTTTCTTTTGTGGTTATGATGGAGAGTCATTGGTATAAAGCCAATTCAAGACCCTTTGGTTACATATGACTTTGAGGTTACAGGGCTACAAACTGGAAATTTTTGCCACTGGCCATTTAAGCCCTTAAATGTACATGCGGTCATAGCTTTACGAAAATATACAGGATATTTTTTTGGTCAATCCAGCCATTACCTCATTCAGTCCTCCATTCAGTTGTTTGCTTGTTTGTTCATTCATTCATTTGAATTCATTCATTCATTCATTCATTCATTCATTCATTCGAGTCAGAAAGTCATTTAGTGCTCATTTGAGCAAACATATTATCTCTCCCCATCCTCTTACCACCAACCATCAAGACATCGTATCATAATAAATTAATATCATACCTGTGTCATGATGCTGTATGCACACGCCATTCCAACCTGACCCACCCCCACCACCGTCACTTTGGTGGGGGAACTTTCATCAAGCTGGTCGGCCACCATGTCCATCAGTTTACTCGCGATGGTGGACATCTTTGGGTAGGGCTTGACGCTTTTATGAAGATCTAGACAGAGAAAGCATGGTCATAAAGTTTGTGTTTGTTGATTTGTTTACAACAATAAGACATTCACTTAAAAAAAGACTCAATCATCTTTTGAGCATTGTCTTAAAGCTCATTCATAGAAGTGTTGCTATGGTACAGGAAAACTGAAAACAGACTTTATTCCCAGGAGAGTGAAATAGTTTTGATGTTGCCATGTGGGCAATCAGCAAATTATCAACCAGCCCTTTGACTTGAAACAAGAGGAATCAAAGTCAGTGAAGAAACGTGAAAGATACATTTTGAAACATTTCAATGGTCAACAGAATGTGCAACACTGGCATCTTCTATGACACATTGTACATTGCATGTCACAGCATGGCATGTTTGTACAATTTTAGCTCATGAAATGTAAAAGCATGGTTTCCATATGCCCCATTCTCTAAACTGCTCTAAATAAATAAAATGCTCTAAATATATGCCTGTGCTCTAAAATGGACACATGCATAAGAAAAGTGTGCAATAACACAGTGATGACACAACTTCAGTTGGGTAACCACAAAAATGTGAAATACTAGCCGAAAAGGTACATCAACAGCATTGCAAATCGAAAACATGCGATAGTGGCTGCTATGTAATGTTACATAATAAACCAAATATATTATCAACAAATCGGACCACACAGCATTATCCATCGATTTTCTGCGCGAGAGTGAAATGCATGCAGCTTGTTGAGGACCACAGTACTACTGCTAAGGCACAATGGATCATCACGAAATGTTCTACCTTCCCACCGCTGAATGGGAAGAGCACTTCAGGAAATGGAGTTGAGTACTCTGATCTAAATCATGTTACAGTTACACTTTTTGATGTCAAAATGCTGTACTCCAGTTGAAACAAGTCAATATCTAGGTTGCAAAATGCTTCAGCCAGACAATTTTCTTGGTAGATAACTTTGCTATATATTTCAAGCTAATTTCTAATGGTGCAAGAAATATTTTGAGCCCTTCTGAGAACCATGTTCTAACTTTAAGCCTATCAGCTGGAACAGCTAATATGGTGTGCAACAAATAGCCCAACTTATGGATATAGCTACAAGTAATACAGTACATGTACAGTATATCCAAGAACAATAAACAGATACAATGTGTACACACGAATGCAGCTGTATGTCTCTCCAAACGGGTGGAGATTTTATAGAGTGAGGAAAAAGAGGTAACGTTACAACGGCATGGGTTGCATACACCTCGACTGTGACATACATGTAACCACAATGATTGATTAGCGTCAGGTCACATGGGCAACCCAGCAGTCATAGATCGGCGAATAGATAACTCTGCCCTTAACATCATGCTCATTAGGATTCATACATCACATGTATGTGCCCTTTCAACTACAAATGTCGAGAACACTACACTGAGTACATTGCTTAGTAAGTACTGTACATTGTATGTGCTCCAAGATTATTGAGGCACACAAACACAGAGACTCCAACTGTCCCGTTTTCGACGGGAGATCTCCCGCCGAAAGCCCATTTTTGCAAAATCTCCCGTTCTCCCGTTTGAGATTTGATTTCTCCCGCCCTGGCTCTGTGTCTCCCGGTGGAAAGGATTTCTTACTTATTGCTATCGTATGTTGAAAAAATAAGCCTTAGATAGCACCAGAGAACATCTAGAACCCTAGGAACTTCGCGTTTCGCACACATCAACTTGGAGCCTCCCGTTTGCTAGGGGCTTCGGGCGGGAGAATCTCCAGTTCAGGAGGTGCTTGGGGTTGGAGTCTCTGCAAACAGCTTGTGTGGTATGTACACTGCACAATATGCGCAAACATTATCACAGGTATGGTGCTCCTTGCACTACACAGCACTCACTAAAAGGCAATGGCTTACAGTGCTTCTCATCAAATCTTAAACTTTACATAAACACTCTTCTAAAAGCGCAATTCTTCCTTTTTTATGTTCGTGGTAGAGGTTGATTTACGTAATAACACAATAATAGGCACGTTATGTAAAATCCTCCTACATGTATCCCCCCCCCCCCCCATGCAATTTCATTTTGTTTTCTGATAAAATGTGAAGTTTTCAATACTTGTTCACAAGTGGCAAAGAAAATCACCTAGATGAAAAGTGAATTCAGATATCTGCCCACATTTTACAGTTAAGTTTCAACAATGAGCAAAAATGTTACATACACAAAATGAAAACAAAACAGTGTAGCATCTGTACAGGACTGTCTAATCACAATGTTGATACCAAATGCACGACACAACAACAAACAAAAACATATCGATGGATAAATGATTTTTTTTTTAATGTCATTAAATGTTACACTAATCTCTCTTCAGAGGAAGTACTTTCACTTCAAATCATTGTCTTTCCCCATTTGTTTCAAGTTGATCATCATACATTTTATCAACAAATATACAAATCCAGGTAGGTATATATGCGCAAAGGACAGCAAATCAGAATCAAACACAAAAAGGATCTAATTCATATTGATATAAAAACAAAAAGTATTAAATATTTTGTGTCTGATGTCAAGACTAGTTTTGACAGACTTATTATCACTACTAAATTACAGGATAAACTGCTATTTCCACCAGAAAACATAAATACTGTTACATAGATGTGGATCTGGCACAGCATCAATATGCTATACATAGTTGTTTTTGTTTTTTTTTAATACACTACACCAGCTGGGCCCCGTTGCAAGAAAGTTGCAATCAATTGCAAATAACTGCTAATTTTGAAACAACCATTCTGATTGGCTCAGGGTCTGCCCTATTAAGAAGACATGCATGCAACAATGATTTTGATTGGCCAGTGACAATCAGTTGCAAGTTGCGTTTAAACGCAAAGTTTCTAGCAACGGGGCCCAGGCAGTGTACACTGTTGTCATCACTACTTTAGAGGCTCACAAAGCACAAAGTGAAGAGTGAGTTGTTTTCAGTGTCAACTTATATTAATGTATGAGTAGTAAAGTAGATTGATCTATGTTGATACATTAGCTTCCTGAAAACTGATTTGGATCAAATTTACACGAATGATAGAAAAAAAAAATAGAGCCAGAAGGTAGGCCCTATATTCTGTGATTTTGGTGTATTTTGGGTTTGCAATTTTGAGATATTGACATCCAGGGATTCAAAAGCCTATTAGTGCCAGACTTCCTTGTGTCCCTGCAACTAATGCCCCACCATCCCCACCACTTGCAATTTCATAAAATCAAATGTGCTTGTGTGTGAGCATCCATGTGTAACAAGGGCAGGGCAGTGTAGAGTGTATGCATAACACTGGTATGGCAAACTTAGTGAAGGGGGAGGAGTCATATGGAAGTCTTCCCATATTTTAGAGCAAGATAAAATTTATCAATAGCTGAATATTAAGACGAGACTAGACCTTAGCATCTACTAGACTACCAAGAGAAGTAATCCAAGTACTGTAAAGCCACTATCATCATCACATCCACAGACAGTCCATCATGCTGATTGTCCTCACACTCACACACTCAGTAAGATTTACAGGGAACCTGGTCCTGTCATCCTATTACTATTAGTGTCAGCATGCAGCAATGTGTTGAAGTAAGAGAAGAAAAAAAAATCATACAGAGTTCCAGTTTATGAAGTTTTAAGTGAGGTATAGTAAGTTACGTACATGGACACTGGCTTACTTAGTCGCTATTTATCTGTGACCTACTATTTTAGGTCAGTAAAATTTCAAATACCTCACAGTTGATATCTACAACTTAACACAAGTAAAATACCCTGTTTGCGGCAAGGGCCATTTCATTCATTGATGAAAAGGCCCAGTCGTGTGTCACTTCCAATAACACTTGCGAGTAACTCCTGCATGTTGTGTTCTAAAGTGGGACTAAGCACACATGATGTTCATTAGCTGTTTTATTGATGAATGAAAGTGCCCCTGCCAGAAATAGGCACCCTGCCGCATATTGGGTACCGGTATTTGACTCTATAAGCAGGGCTCGACACTAACGGTGGCCCGGGGCCACCAAAAATGAAAGTCGGGCCACCAAATTTTTAAAAAGGGCAAATTTGATGGCCCGCCTCGGGCCACCCAAAATTTGTAACATAAAATTTGTAACTTTTTGCGCCGTAAATTAGCAGTTAAATTTGTTTAAAGGATGGATAAAAAGGACTAAATGAGTGCCTGAGAGCGAGTGTTGCGACTTTGTTGAGGTTTATTTATGAGAAGATACAATGTATGTCCAACTTCCAGTTCTTACTATGATAAAACTTAAATATTTGACTCATTAAAAAAAACAGGACTTTTAATGTTTTTAATTGTTTTTTTTTTCAGGCCACCAAATTTTTCTCTTGGGCCACCAAAACTTTGAAATTGAGGATTTTGGTGGCCCCATCGGGCCACCAAACAAAAAAGTTAGTGTGGAGCCCTGCTATAAGGCATTGCATCAATTTGGTTAATAGATCTACAAAATGTGCAACTAGACTCCTAGAGTAAACAACCTGTTTGCGGCAGGCTTTGTACAGGGTAAAAAGACCATTTGTAGCAGAAGCCCTTCATTGAAAAAAGGACCCAACCATAACTAGGTCTAGGCCTATGTCTATGAGGTGTCACTTCCCATAATGCACAAGCCACAACACTTGCGAGTAACTCCTGCTTGGGTTCTGCAGTGGGACTAAGCACACATGATGTTCATTAATATACTCCTTTAATTTAGCTGTTTTATAGATGAATGAAACTCCCTCTGCCACAAATAGGCACCCTGCCGCAAACAAGAGTTTACACACAGCCCGGCCCTGGCCTGTAACTGTACAGAAGCTTCCGCACGGCTCTGGCTGGGCCGGGCTAACCCCGGTCGCAGTTTCTAATGCCATGGTTGAGCTACAAAATGTGTCCTGTGTTTGATCTAGACACCTTTCTAGAGTCTACTTGAACTTTATGTGATACATTTACAAGTGTCTTGAGCCGGGCCGAGTCCCCAAGAATATTCAGCGGAGCTAGCCGAACTCTACATGTCAAATGAAATGCAAGCTGTAGACTGTATAAACAGATTTGCTTTGAAGTGACCTCGTCCCTTGGATCGTGTGGCAAACAAAGCTCGCGCGACCGACAGGAGTGCAGGGCTGGGGGCACCCACACCCAGACGACCGGCCACGGAGCAGTTTCGGTGCACACGACCAACGTTGTTGCGGCTCTGAAAACGAACGGCAGCAGTGATTGGAAAGAGTAAAATGAACTTATGGTAATCGTTGATGCTACACTGTGACATTCAAGTGATTACTTACTCGAATAAAGTGATTCTCCCCCTGCAAGAATGGAGCACAGCGTTTCCCTAGCTACTCAATTTGCCGAGCTGAATCCATAATGACAGCTACATATCATTAGGAGTTTCTCGGCACTTCGTGGTCCACTGGCCTTTACCTATATCATCTCACATGTCGGTCATGCACGTATACCACACATGCACGTTGAGCCCCTGCATGCATGCTCGCGTTTTGTTTATACAGAATTTTAATGATACCCTTTTTACCTGTAGATGAACCATACATTACCTAGATGGTGAACGAACGGGGAAGACGTAGAATTGTTTGTGCACCAGTCAGGTAATACGTGCAGCTGGTCACGAGCTTCACACGCTTCCACGAACCGTTACAAACATTGGAAATTACTTGCATGATTTGATACTATCTCAGGAAGTTTTCTCCAGTAATGACGCATGAAGAGTAAATTATTTCAATTACTGCTGAGAATAAAAACCATCCAACCATTTTCTATTTAAATGCTAGGGTAGAATCATAGTCGAAATCGTAGAGCACAACTAATACCTGCAATTCTTCAAGATAAACGAGAGAATGCATACTAGCATTATATTAATTGCTATAAAAATATACATCCATCAAAGTATACTAAGTAATTGAATTGTTACGCACAATGTATATATCTAAAAGCAACAATGAAAGTCGGACCCCATGGCAATGAGTATTTACGCCATCGAATAATTCATTCGGAAAGCAATCGGCTTATTACATGACTTTGTGAATTTGTGATTGATTGTATTGATGCTTTATCAATTTGATTATGAAGTATAGGCCTACAAGTACTAAGTTCATTTCTCTGTCTGTAAAACGCGCATTGACACAAGTATACATCCTCTCATTTGCCAACAAACATAATTCATATGTGTCATGTCTACCCATATGATCCAACCTTTTCCTCTTATCATAAGCTGCATCGCCTTGTAATATTTTCAATGAAATCATCAACTTCACCTGGACCTGTCGATATTCGCCGTCACGGTATACGTATCAAATCAAAGAGTGAATTCAATGTACGCCCACACATTCAATTTAATTCAATTTAATTCAAATGATTATACCTAATCCGATAAACTCAACTGGTATTACTGTACAAAGTAACTTTAAAAAAAATCGTAGTTGTGTGTGTGTGTGTGTGTGTGTGTGTGTGTGTGTGTGTGTGTGTGTGTCAGTGTGTGTGTGTGTGTATGTATGTGTGTGTGTGATCACTTCATTGGTATTTCACACTGATCTTTACAAGAGATGTAATCAAGCCATATCATCCTGGTCGTAATCTGCGCTCAAAATCAAAAAATGTTCTCTCTGAAATAAGTGTCAAATCTAAGACATTTGGTAATAGGGCTCTTGGAAAAATGGCACCATCATTATGGAATGATCTCCCTCACAGTATTAGATGCGTTACAGATTTTGATAAATTCAAATCTGTGTTGAAAACTTAAGTTGTTGATAATTTTTGATTACATGTTTGAATAGAGAAATATACGTGATAGATTTTGTTTTCATTAATTGTGTACACGCATAGAGAATATCTTATGGTATTATGCGCTCTAAGAACTGAATATTATTATTATTATTATTATTATTATTATTATTATTATTATTATTATTATTATCATCATCATCATCATCATTATTATTACTATTATCATCATCATCATCATCATCATCATCATCATTATTATTATTATTATTAATGAAGCGGGTTCTTTTACGTGCATATATAAAAAGTGCATAGCTCTTTTATCCCAAATGCGGACAAACGGTTTTGAGTCTCCGCTGAAAGACTTAGCAATAGCTGGGAGAGTCCAAACCATATGTACATTACCCGTCTTTCTGCAATATGTACGATCAGAAATGCAACATCAATCAAAATATCGTTTGTTATCTTTCTAAAACAATAGAGGGATGTTAATGAGTAGGCGATGCCACTACAGCACTGTGCATGATATTGATTGCATGGTTGGTTGTGATATTGAGTTTTTAGTTTTCTGTTTGTAAAATGCGCGTCGATACCTCACTTTCCAAACATACCTATACTTGTAACAGGTTATCAGTTATATACCCACATACTGTACTTATCATCAATCAATGCCTTTTGTCATTCTAATAGTCTATGGTATTACCTCCGGTAAACATTTTTTTTTTTCCAATGAACTATATACTGTATTATCCTCAACTTTATCTGATCTGAGCAGTCATGCTGATAATACACAACACACATACACACCGCCTTTTTCATTGGTATTTATTTATCTTTTTCAAAATAACACCTCAGCCAGTAATCACAACTGCAAAGTTACAAGCTGAGTAGTAAATTTGGATATCATTTTTCTTCGTAATAGGCCTATACATTTTCGCAAAACACACTACTAGTGTATAATAATTATACCAGTCTTCTTCTCCCGAATAACCTGCCTCCTTCAATTCTGGCCACAGGGCGGGCGGAATCGGGGTAGTTTGCAGGCACAAACCCTTCTTGGTCGTAAAGGAGTCTGCGCCAAGACTACTATGCACCGCTTCAGCACTGTCCCATAGGCCCTGACGTGTGTTGTAGCTGGGAGAGGCTGCAGTGCAGTGTTGCGTGTATTAGTCTTGGCACATGCAGACTCCTAATACGACCAACAAGGGTTTGTGCCTGCAAACTAGAATCGGGGCGGGGTGCTGCGGGGCCCCCACTTTTTTGAACCATACAAAGGAATACATAAGGTGCCACCACTTTGGGCCCCCACTGTTATATCCCGAAAGTGCGTACGTAAAGTGGCACTTGTTGCGCTGGAGACCTTTTTTTTTTCCATCAACAATATACCGCTTAATCACACAAAATGCAATGCAGGGCACAACATAACACAAAAGCCTATGCTAGTAAACTAAAATCTCACCATGGGAATTAAAACAGTGTTGTACACGTGTATTATAAGGTTACCTAATCGTAATGGTACAGACTGTGAGCAACCACGTGCAAGCCTTTCATTTTTCGTTAACATGCCCAGTGGGCGTATCTTTTTAATGATTATATCTATCTATCATTTTTTTTTCTCCTAATGATAGGTGCTAATGACCAGTACTAATCACATAGCGACTGCTCAGATATATAAGCCATATGTATCACTGGCTGCTCAAACACGTGTCTTTTTTAAATTGTTCTTTCAGTATACGCCATTGTTGCTATAGGCCCTGTATAACATATTTATGAAAACTGTCTTTGATAATGCTGAGACATTTTCTATTCACGATCCACTTTATGTCATATTTATTTTTGCATCTTACTTGTTTTTATTTTTTTATTTGCCAAGTATATCGTATTATGTATACAACATGTCAAGTGAAGTATGAAAATAAACATGCTCAATGCTGTGTCTCGAGTGTATTAAAAAGACCGATGCAGTTTCAGTAAGTCGATTACTACAGTATTGTCATACTTGATGCACATATTATTGTGGCACAACGGTAAATCAGGATGCAATCTCTGGACCGGATCTGGACGCAGATGATCGAAAATTGAATGAATTTATGTACTACATAGGTTCTTGTTGGCACCAGCAGCCGACATCCTTCCCTGCCAGACTTAGTGTCATGATTCTGAAGAGAATTGTAATTTGTTTTCAACTTTAATACTGGAAAGATAACGGTGCAGGATACTACGTATGCACATTATTACCAGTATAATGGTTGAGGACATTTCAACCTAAAGGGTGTGTACAGTTCTGGTCGAGGTGTAGATTTAGCTCTTAACATTTTGCGAGATATTCAGAAATCACTCTATGAGATGTAAGGGGGAATGCAGTTCTAAGGGGTATCAAAAGTTTATTCGATGACAATCGGTTTTGAAATGGCTGAGATATCCAAAAACAAGGTGAAACATAAATGACTCTTACTCCTATTTTGAGAGACCTGATCTGGTTAGTGATGATGGTATGTGTGAGTCTGTTTTTATTGAGATTTGTCAATCAGAAGGAAAAAATATTGTGATAGGCACTATGTATAAGCCCCCAGGTATAAATACGCATAACTTTAATGCTACTTTTGATTCAAAGATCTCACCGCTACTGAAAGAAAGCAAATTAGTTTATATTATGGGTGATTTTAATATTGATTTATTAAAATATAGCACGGATATGATGTAACTGAAATTGCTCTTGTAACCCCTGTGTTTAAAAATGGTGACAAATGTGAATTGTCAAATTACAGACCAATTTCAGTGCTTCCTTGTTTTTCGAAAATTTTGGAAAGGATTGTCTACAACCGTGCTGTTAAGTTTCTTGATCAAAATAATATTGTGGGTAGTTATCAGTACGGCTTTCGCAGCAACTATTCAACTTCCATGGCCCTAACTGACATTGCGAATAAGATTGTTGATACGTTTGAGGAAAATTCCTTTCTTATTGGTGTTTTTGTTGACTTGTCAAAGGCCTTTGACACAATTAATCATAATATTATGTTAGCTAAACTTAAGCACTATGGTTTTAGAGGTGTAGCATACAATTGGTTTAAAAGCTACCTCTCCAATCGATTACCAATGTACAAAATATAACAGTTGTATATCAGACTTAAAGAAAATATTATGTGGAGTTCCACAAGGGTCTTTATTAGGACCACTGTTGTTTATATTATACATAAATGACATTGGAAATGTTTCTAATTCCGATACCTCATCGTACATATTATATGCTGATGACACTAATATACACTGCAAAAAATGCGGTGTTAAAAGTGTAACACCAACCGGGTGTCAAACTGTGGGTGTTAAATTTGGTGTTAAATTGACACAATTTGACACCCTTCGGTGTTAATTTAACACCAACATTCTCTCATTCATTGGGTGTTAGATTCTCGGTGTTAAAATGACACCCAAGTGGTGTTATAGTTTTGTCATGAAAAGGGGGTTTTCACTAATAACACCGTATCGGTGTTAGTTGTCCACCAGAGAAAGTCACGTGTTCGCAGTCCGATGATCTCATTGGTTACACATGCCAATGCCTGAAATTTGTTGCTGTGGCGCGGAGTCGTCAACGTCTGTCATCGCGATAGTCAGGTTTTCGATGTCGTCTGGGGCTAAAAATGACATTGAATCTATGATGGTGACTTTGCTAAGTCTGTCAGCGGGGATAAGTATCTTTTAAGGTAATTATTTCCTGTACCAGTTATTTTCTATCATAAACGATGTGCATGATTTTCACGGATTTCATCGCATATTATAGACAACTTTGTCTTTGCACGCACATAATACTATAGTATACATAGCGCAGCATACTAAGTACATGTAGCCTATAGTGTTTGCCATACATAATAGGCCATAACACCAACGCGCTGTATCACAGCGGTGCATTGAGTCCGAATTTCGCTGAGGGTTCCTTTGTCCAATAATTGCATTTTAAAAATATCATCAAATTTTAAATATAAAAGGTTGGCATTTTGTATTGTTATTGATGTAGTTTTCTTACCTCAGAGGCTCTGGTGCGGATCTTTGTTAGCGCGCAAATCATTACCCGCTACTGACGTGCACGAAGACGAAGTTCGAACAATGTTTGTGTGTACATGTTCGTAGGTTTGTACATGTTCGTAGGTATACTGGTAGGCCCCTAGGCCTACTATATTTTTTGTAGGGCCTACTGTAACTGTTCTAGGTCCAAACTGTTAGGTTTAAATTAGTACTAGGTACTAGTAGCAAATATCGCTCTAAAAAGAGCGTAAATACCCGATTAAAGGGGCTGGGTGGGGGGTTCTCCCGACCCGATTTTTGTTTATCACAACAGGTTACGTGATGTTTTCAGTAGCTACACGTAGGAACGTAGGGGCCTATAGGACGCTAGTGTTTGCGCGTGGATCTTACGTTAGAATCTACTAACTAGTTTCTAATATGAGTACTACTATTTATGAGTTTGCTAACCGCTTACAAATTTACATTATATAAGAATATGCTTTTATAAAGTTGATGACGTCACATGCTGCATGTAAAACCGGTATTTCCACCGAGTCCATGTTAAGACTCTAGACTCTATACTAGATCTAATAGTAAGGTGCGAGTTCAAGGGTAGCGAGAAACAGAATCACAGCCCATATTAATAACTGGCAGTTGTTCTCTGTCTGAGAACTGATCCTAAATTTCACAAATGAGTCAAAATGGAAAACATGTATCATCGCTTTTTTCATGATTCAGGTGAGGGAATGTACGTCTACTTTGATGGTAGTATTTGTTGAAATAATCTCTTGAAAAAAAAAATCCCTTGTGGAATATGCCTCTTCCCCATACTTATGTTATTGCCACACTTAATGATATTGGCAATAGTGCACTTGAGAATCTTGAAAATGACAGAATTGCAAAAAGACCTTTTATTATCTATCTAAAAAACCTTGAAAATGAGAGTAGATCAATTGCAAAATGGCATTTGATTTTTTCCATTTCTCCTCAAATAATATTTGCATAAATGTACACTGCATAAAGATGATGAATACCTGGAAGCAGGATATTATTGCCCCCCCCCCCCCCCTGGTGGCTAATTAAAACGAACTTGAAATTATGAGCATATCTCAAGTAGGTATATATAATATAGAATCACCGACTGAATTAATCTGAAGCCACCTGAACAAAACCCTTTGTTTTCTGCAGCTCTGATCAAATCTTTCATGCACACAAGATAAATCTGTTTCATGCACTTGTACATGTATACAGTAAATACACTAGTGCAGTTATGTGGATGTTCAGTACTTTGAATCCTAAGCCAGTGCATCACACCTTGCGCACCAGTTTGACAGTTTGCGATCTTGTAGCCGCTTGATAATTATGTATGTTCATGGTCCTTACACTTGCAGGTTGAACAGTACTTCTCACTCCTTCTCCCAGGCAACAATGCCAAGCTTTTTTGAGCAGTGGCCAGTTTTTGGTGGAAGGTCTTGTCAAGCTAGCAAGAGGAAAGCCTTCAGAAACCACAGTCAAGCTGTTAAGTTTGCTGGGAGAACACATGCGGAAAACTGATGTGGATTCATGAGACTTGGAGCAATCATCAAATAGTGTACCACCAGACCTGGTAGCAGTCAGGGTATGCACAATACTATAGGTTTTGAAAGCCCCTTTTTTATGTTCTAGATGTCTATCCATCCAATATCGTTTCTTGTGTATCATGCCGCAAGTTGAAAACAATCATCTGTGAATGAAACTTGATAAGGCTATGTAAATCCAGGGGACGTTCCACAAAACTTGTCATTGGTGACAACTGTTATAAGTAGCTGAAATCTTTGCATCTGACAATACATTTTATCAAATGTTTCCCTGGAGTCGATGAGGGTCATGAGGTCAATAATCAAGGGTCAGGAGCCCTTCATTATGAAAAAAAATGCAGGAAATATCTTGTGACTTTGATTTTTCAAAGGCAGATGAATGGATTTCACCAAACTCAATTGTAATATAAAAGTTCACAGTCACAAATCAATATGTAATGTAATTTTGTTATTTTGGAGATGCTGATGAAATAAAGAAGAGTTTTTTTTTTCTTGTTTTTTTTTAAAGAAGTCACACAACAACCCATGGGTTCATACTACATGAAGGATCATATGTTTTACTTAATGCTCCCTGATTATGCAGTGCAATTCACTGATAATTTCTGTTGATACCTGGATACTTTGTTAATGAGTCGTAGAATATATTGTATATCACATGCATTTCTTACAACACAGCATAGAATGTAAGTAACCTGCAAATCCTTCTTGTACTCTATCTGCTTCCACCTGTGAACCAGGGCGCAAGGATTGTGCAAGATTGCTGTGGCTTTGGCTATAGACTACCTTATCCGATTTCAAAAGGTAAGTCTACATGACTATAAGGTTTGTTCAAATATGATGTGACAAACCCCCTGACATTTTTAGTGTTCAGATATGGTGCGCCGAACCACGCCACTTTCATTATGTTAATGAATGCACATGACTAGAAAAAAAAATAAGATAAAGATAAACTCATGACATTGTATCTTCACTTACTTTTGAGCTTGATTGCACCATAACTTCTTGCCACTGTGTGGCAAAATATATTCCTCTTGCCTCAGTGTTTTTGTTTTGTTTTGTTGCATTTTGATCTGTTTATTTGTTTGTTTTTTACCATCTCATATCGCATTGATTTGTGCACTAAAATGTTGCCGGAGTTTGACTCATCATATCTGAACAAGCCTTTATGAGTCATTTTGGACAGGCAATTAGAACTCACAGTACTTTGGTATTCTGAAAATGAAATTGATTTTTGCGAGTTTGATTGATTTTGCATTTTCTACTTTCTATGATCTGTTTTTGTATAAGAAAAGAAATTAGAGGTCAAGGGAAATTTTCTGGGTTTTTTTGTGTTGTTGGACTGTGTAATTTATTAAGATCACTTGCTTTTCAATGTTTCACAGGTTAACTTTTTTTTTTTTGGATGTTGTGAATATTTTTGCGCACGAGAACTTTACTCGTGAATGCTTCAAAGTCGATCCTTGAACTTTAAAGATTGTCTTCCCCATATGTAGGCTAAAATTTTGAAGTTGCTTTTTGATCAGTCACGAATAAGAGAAGTGATAAATTTCAAAGCTTCTTTAAGAAAAAATTGGTATAAATGAGTTTTAATTGTGAAATTATAGTGATCTTTAAGTAAAATGGAATACAGTCAGATCCATTTATTATCCTCTGCCAAGAAGTGGTGCCTGAATTGTTATGGTTTTGAGTAGTCCATCCCTCCGTGTGTGTGATAGCTTGAAATCTGTTAAAATAATCATAAATGTGAATAAAATGTGTTAAGCCTATGTATGACTGAGTCTATCAAATTGCATTATGGAATCGAAATAAAGGTCACAGTCAAATTTGTCTAGTTTTTATTTGTAATAGATTCATACAATGTCTGTTTGTTTTTCATTGTTTCCTTACATTTTCAGCCTGATGCTAGTTTTGATCACCACTTGAAGAGGGAAAGCAGAAGAAGATGCAGCTCTTGATGCAGCTTGCTTGCTTGAAGATCAGAAGATGCAGCTTGCTTGACAGAGGACGTCAGAAGGATAACATACATGTGTACCAATATTACTTCATTGTTGACCACTTGGTACTACCCTGCCCTGGTGATATCATTCAGAGTGCCTTCGACACATTGTTCAAAGCACATTAAATATGTGTTTTGTCTACGGTATGCAAAACCTCTCATCAACCTTTGGACATTTGGAATTACCCCGAGTTCGTGAACCGAGATCTAAACTTTCAAATAGATAATGAAGTGATGCATTCTTTAAGAGTTCCCACTGAAACTGCTTTTTTTTTCACTGTTTGCCATACGAACATGGACTGAGTGATGGACAAACAATAAATTGCGCCCAGGGGGCCTATGTACGGACATAATTTGATTCGTTCAATGGTTTTAGAAGACACTTGAAGAATCATCATTGTGACAATGAAACTGTGAAGATACTCCAAGTCCAGTTCTATGGAGGAACCAAGATAGAGACTGATGATATACAGTTGATGAAGCAGTACTCTCCATTAGTCGATGACAGTTTTTGATGAGGAGGTGATTACCTTTAGTCCAGGGGACATTGAACAACGACCTTGTAATTTTTACATGTCCTAGTTTACATGTGTCAGTATGGAGTAATGCATTACCATGGTAACATCAAATTTTCATAAAGATTACAAATACAGAATGTGGATCAAGCTACTCAGTTTTAAATCAATTCTGTTGAAATTCGATTGTCCAGAAATCTGTTGCCATGGCAGTTGCAGTTTTTAAACAAATCATACAAAATTGTGTGGATCACGCTGCTCTCTTAGTTTCTTTTTTTTTTAGCATTTAAATTTGAATTTGATACATATGGTCACTATGATAATATGTTATCGTGCAAGACACTTTTTGTGGGGGTCATAAATCCGTTTCCATGGCAACAGCATCTTCATACAAATCATCCACAAGTACGATGTGGATTCAGCTAACTTCCTCAGATTTTGAGCATTTGACTTTAAATTTGGCACATGTGACCACTGTATTATGTACCTGTGCAAATTTTATTTTTCGTCATTGTCAAATAGTATGTTGTCAAGTTAATGGTATTTTGTAATGAGAATCGTATAAACTACAAGTGGATTGAGCTTACTCTCTCAATTTTTAGCAATAACCTTGAGATATGTATATATTGTGACAAGATAAATTTTAGATGTGCAAAACACTTTTCTCGTCAATATTAAACAATGCGTTGCCATGCTAACTTTTTTTTTTTAATACAAAGCAATCAAAGATATTGTGATTGACTCATAACTCCCTCATGTTTTAGGCATTTGACTTGAAATTTGGCACGTGACCACTGTAGTGTGCTAATGTGCAAATGTCATCTTTTGTATCGGTCAAAGAAAGTGTTATCATGGCAGTGACATTTTCAAATTAAAAACTTACACAACAGTTGATTATGCAATCTCCCTCAGTTTCTGAGCATCTGGCCTGAAATATTGCACAGAGTGCTAATGTAATGGCAACCATCTTTTAAAATGAAAATCAAACAAAAAATACTGTGAATTGGGTGAGCTCCCTCAGTTTTCTAGCATTTGACTTGAGGTTTCGCTCATGTAACCAGTGTAATCTTAAAATGAGTCGCACACTGATCTCACTGTTGAGTAATCTTGCTATGGTGTGTTACATTGTACTTTTTGTCCCCGCCGAACGAGTTCGAGCAGGGGACTATGAAACGGGCTCCGTACGTGTGTGTGTCCGTGTGTCCGTCCGTCTGTCCGTCCGTCCGTCCGTGTGTCCGTGTGTCCGTGTGTCCGTGTGTGCGTCCGTGTGTGATCAAAATCTTCAATTTGCTACTTCTCTGTCATTTATGAGCCAATTTTGATTCTGTTTGCTTTATATGATAGCACTACATGGGAGCTTTGAAACTTCTACACAGAATTTCAGTCGTGACCTTTGACCTTGACCTTTGACCTATATTGTACATTTTGCTACAAAATGCTACTCCTTCGCCATTTCTAACCCGATTTCGATTCCGTTTGCTTTATGTGATGGCGCTAGGTGAGGGCTTCAAAACTTCTACACAGAATTTTGACCTTTGACTTCTTTGACCTTTGACCTTGATTTTTTGACCTATATTGTACATTTTGCTACAAAATGCTACTCCTTCGCCATTTCTAACCCGATTTCGATTCCGTTTGCTTTATGTGATGGCACTAGGTGAGGGCTTCAAAACTTCTACACAGAATTTTGACCTTTGACTTCTTTGACCTTTGACCTTGATTTTTGACCTATATTGTACATTTTGCTACGAAATGCTACTCCTTCGCCATTTTTAACCCGATTTCGATTCCGTTTGCTTTATATGATGGCACTAGTTGAGGGCTTCAAAACTTCTACACAGAATTTTGACCTTTGACTTCTTTGACCTTTGACCTTGATTTTTGACCTATATTGTGCATTTTGCTACAGAATGCTACTCCTTCGCCATTTCTAACCCGATTTCGATTCCGTTTGCTTTATGTGATAGCACTAGGTGAGGGCTTCAAAACTTCTACACAGAATTTTGACCTTTGTCTTCTTTGACCTTTGACCTTGATTTTTGACCTATATTGTACATTGGCTACAAAATGCTACTCCTTCGCCATTTCTAACCCAATTTCGATTCCATTTGCTTTATGTGATGGCACTAGGTGAGGGCTTCAAAACTTCTACACAGAATTTTGACCTTTGACCTTGATTTTTTACCTATATTGCACATTTTGTTACAAAATGCTACTTCCGGCGGGGACATATGTTACGCACTGCGTAATTTCTACTTTTCCTTGTTTTTCAACAAAAGGCATACAAGAATATCATGAATTGAGCTAACTCTCTAAGTTTTAGGTGGGGGTATCAATTACATCCAGTTCGAGTTGAAAATATTGGCCCAAGAAGGCCTTATGTGTGTCATTTGAATATTTAAATGATCCGAATTTCACATGCTTGTATCGTCACTTGCAATAGCATTGATCAAAAGAAAGAGTATATATATATTTTTTTTATGTTAACATTTTACAACCAGTCTGGATGATCTATGTTGAATATTTGAATTATACAGCTGAGTAGGCAATTCAATTTGAACATTTGAATGATAGAGCCAAGAAGATATAATACTACAGTGGAAACTCGATATAACGAGATGGTCGGGACCGAGTCATTTTCCTCGTTATAGCCGATATCTCGTTATATCAGTAGGCATAAAAGAAGGCATAAAATAAAGACATTAATTTGCACATGTGGGACTACCCATCATATTTCAATCAATACTGATAACTTGATATTGTGTGTGAGGGAATTACTCACCTTTATGGGTAAGAAGATGTTTTTCGCCAAGGAAATCCAATATCAAGAATGTGTTTCTTATTAATTGTAGATGTTTGAATTTGTAAATTTATATAGAGCCTAGCTTGCGATTGTATCAAGATCGTCTGTGGATTGGTATGTGGTTATCGTATGGGTGTGTGTTGTGTGGAAAGCTTGAATATTACTATGGTCTACACAATGCTGTGTGTGTACGTGACACATTCTGTATGTACATTATGACTGCGTGTGTGTGAAGATGGGGAATTCCCTAAGTAGAAGGCCAATCACAGCATCAGATTGCCTCACACCTGCTAAACGTCATGATGATGTCATGTATACATATGGCCGTCCCACCACATTTTCTGCATGTATTAGTGTGCGTGCACACACACACTTCACACGTACAACATGCAGTGCTAGCTGGAGTGCACTGAAGAAATGATTATGTGTGTACAAGACAGTTTTTGGCGCATCAAGCTTTACAATCTCGGAAGATGATGGCACAGGCGAAGTAAGCTTTACCGAAGGCATTTTGCTTTACCTCGCTATAGCAGGTTTGATTTACTATGTTTTTCTTTGTTTGGAAGTCACAAAATTTATCTCGTTATAGCAGTTATTTCGTTATAGCCGATCTCGCTATAAGAGTAGCATTTTACATAGACTTGTGTGGAAGGAAATTTGGGACCGAGAGAATTTCCTCGTTATAACCGATATCTCGTTATAGCAGTGTTCGTTACACCGAGTTTCCCCTGTAGTATCAATTTCATTTGAAAATTCAACTTGATAGTGCCAAGAAGGCCAAAGGTATTCAGAGTGAGTATTTAAATTTGATATTTTAGCCTACAATAGCCATAATGTATGTCATTTGCATAGATAATGAAAGAACCAACTGACAGGGTCAAAGGTATTCCATTTTGATACTTATATTGTAGAGATGAGGCTTTCATTACATGTAATAGAATTATAGTGTTTTGTTGTGACAGACAGAATTTATTAAATATTTTGATCAACCTAGTAGCACGTGACTGTCTTTCACCTACTTACATTACTGTGTTATTTTGTGCGATTGAATGTGGAGAGTGTGAAATGATGTCGAGGTATCGACACTTCAAATTGTTAATAAGTTGGCATCACTTGGAATTTATTTCTCACTCTGAAGCGTTGAATCAACACTTCTGTGGTGTCAATAAACACCAAATAATGCAAACTTATAACACTTTGAAGTGTTAGAATAACACCATGACAGGTGTTGGGGTATAGATTCTAACAACAAATAGTGTTGAAGTTACACCGTCATTGGTGTTAAAGGGTGTCAAAAGAACACCAAAGTGGTGTCAACTTATCAAAGCGCTAAGCAACACCAAAGCTGGTGTTGGTATATTTTAACACCACGGGTGTTGAACTTACACCATAACTGGTGTTGGGATGTCAAATGAACACCATTATGGTGTCAACTTCTTAACACTCTCTTAAGTGTTGAAAAAACACCGAGGCTGGTGTTGGTATATTTTTACACCCTTTAACACCCATGGGTGTTGGATATTTTAACACCAGAGACGGTGTTACTTCAACACCAGATGGTGTGGTCCTTTATTGAAGTTCGGCCGGTGTTAGATTCAACACCAGTGGTGTTAAATCTAACACCACTGTTTTTGCAGTGTATTGTTCAGTGGTAAGGATCTTCCTTCTTTGCAAGATCAACAGTATAAATAGTAGCCTTTCAAAATTGTGTACATGGTTTCAGGCAAATCGATTATCTGTTAACCCCCGCAAATGTAACTTTATTGTTTTTTTTTTTTGTAATCGTAACAAATCCATACGACACTGATTTTGTTAAAATGGAATTGAATGATGTTCAAATTCCCAGGGTAGAGAAAACTAAATTTCTTGGTGTTATTTTAGATTCAAAATTAACATGGAAGCCTCATATACAAGAGACAGAGAAAAAATATCAAAGAGCATTGGTATTATATCCAGACTAAGCTACATGTTACCTACTGATGTATTACGGATGTTATACTCCACTCTTGTTTTGCCCTATTTGTCTTATTGCAACATGGTGTGGGGAAAAGTACTTTTCAGTCCAGTCTAAAGAAATTGACTTCAAAGCAAAATAAAATAGTAAGAGTTATACATGGAGCGAACCCGAAATCTAAAGCAGACCCGTTATACTCAAAACTAAAACTGCTTACTTTGAAAAATATCACCACCTATCAGCAATGTATTTTTGTATATCAGTGTGTCAACAAACTTATGCCTGACCATTTTGTTCAATTGTTTGATATCAATCAGAATGTGCATAATTACAATACACGCTCCTCGTCATTAATGCATTTGCCCAGACCCAGAACCATGTCTTACCAACATAATATTCGTTTTATGGGCCCCAAGAAATGGAACAATTTATCTAAAGACATAAGAAATGCACCATCTCAAAATTGTTTTAAGATAAGACTCAAGAAAAAGTTGTATTCATCCATATAAGGTAGTTTATAGTGAGGGCTGCTAAATTTCTCTTGATTATACTAAAATGAAATACATGTACATGTATGTACAATGTTGCCTTGTTTGTTTTAGTATTACAAGTGTGTGTTTTAGGTTCTCTTTACCTCTCCTTAATGTATTTTTTTTCTTTTTTCTCTTTTCTTTTCTTTCTCTTTTTCCTTCTTCCTATTTGTTTTCCCTCCTGCATCCCTAGCTTTAGTCTCTTGTGTATCTGTACTTCGTCTTGTAAATATGTATATTTTTTTTTTAAAAATGTCTTTTTAGCTATGTTTCAATCAGATTCAACTACATTTTCAAATGTTAAAGGTGCACTCACTTCAAGCTGTGCTACTGAGTTGTCACCTCCAGTTTGTCATTACTGAATTGTTACTGCTGTTACACGAATTGATCTGGAAATACATGTTCTATTGAATTGAATTGAATTGAAACAAAGAGATCCTAATAAAGTTGTGGCATGTCGCCTTTTATTATTAGCACTTTTTTGGATATCTCAGCCATTTGAAAACCAATTTTCATCAAATAAACGTTGAATCCTTCTTAAAATTACATTCTCTTTCATATTTCATAAGAGGCTTTTCATTATCTCGCTTAGGAATGTTCAAAACATGAATCCCTACCTCAACCAGTACTGTACAGTCCCTTTAAGTATACACATTATTACCAGTATAATGGTTGAGGACATTTCAACCTATAAGTAAACATCGACGAACAGACTCGATCCGACAGGATAGCTCCAACGTAAAAATGGAAGTAAATGGATTTGCGCCATCTACTGTTCTTGCGTTTATAACAACTCTCCCGAGCGACTTACCACCAACTCGCTGAAACCACACAACAACAGTTTTCCCCGCTGCATGGTACGTATAAACGTAACGTGCGAATCTAATGCAATGCGATGCCAAATACTTCATACTGGAAGCCTACGAAGTTCATAGTGGGATGAAGTCTCCGGATATAGTATAGGTTTTACTTAAACTTAGCCCCGAGATTATCGGGCAGGACAGAGGTATTGGTTCCCAGGTAAGCTTAAATTTATTTGTTGATGTACTGTTAAAATGAGGATGGTCTGTCAACTCGCCTTATAGTTATAAAAATGTCAGTACCGACCATTCATTCGTGATGGTAACACTGGTCGGATTGTTGGTAGTGGTAGCTAAAGTGGTAGTGTACATCCTCCTCGGACAGCTAGCGGAGCGGAGGAGGTTTTCTGTCTCATTGACAATCATTGGCATACCAGTAATTGCCCATGGGCCATAACTCAAGCCCATGCCATGGCCATGCACACAGTTGGGTTTCTGTCGCTAGGTGAAGCCACGCATTTGCCATGGCCGTTTTGGCTTTGCCATGGCCGTGGGCCATGCCACCAGTCGGCAGTATTAAATGTTGAAGTAATTTCGTAGCTTTTAAACTTTAGTAGACACTGGTAGAGGTCTAGGCTCATTCAGTAGAAATCAAAAAATGTTCTACGATCTTCAAAAGAACTCTCAATGCAAAGTGAAAAACCAGAAAATCATACCTTGTGGCACTTGTGCCTTGGAACTTCAAAAATATGATTTTAGTCAGTAGAAACTGACCCCGAAATTTCATTACAGTATGCAAGAAATTACGTGTTGATTTTTGGGTAATCATGTAGAAATGCACACCTACCGTTCGCTTCGCCGTTTGTCAATCAAATTTTGTGCAGCTCTTGGAGATGCTAAATTGAACCATATCAGAGAGTTTTCATAGAATTAGAAAGCCGAAAAGGGAAGAAAATGAGAAATCGGAGTTGAAAAGTACGTCAGTCGCGATCATAGTTCCGACGTAGTAAGTAGTGCATTGATTTCACAGAGAACGATGTCAACGATTATAATCGATTCTGGTAGTCTCTAATTAGCCGCTTACTAACAATATTAACACGACTTGTGCAATACGTGTGGGCCCTAGATCTACTTTCATTTTCGTATTTTTTCTCATTCTTCTCATTGCCACTATCATGATTATCACTATTTAAATTATTGATACAGATTATTTATACCAGGATTTAGACGTCCTTTCTTTAGAAATTGTGGCAAGTATTGATTTTATCATGACAAAAGTTGATGATTTAATTTGAATAGTGTTGAAGGGAAAAGAATGAGGTTGAAGGAAAAGTGGAAGAAAAGAGTAAGGCTATTAGTAGGAGGGAGACAGAGAAAGAGAGAGAAAAGAAGATAAGGAGGAAGTTGAATTCGAAGGGGATTTGTTGTTTGCTTCTGGTGATGGTAAATGGTATTAAATTTATGTTTTTAATTCATAAGGTCAATTTATAGTATAAATTATTGTTTTTATGATAGTAATGCTATTCACTTTTCCATTTCATTTTATTAATTATGTATACAAGAACTGCAACCCCAATATTTGCTTTTGTTTCGTAGTAAGGTCCATTTTATTATCTTTTAGTGTTTTGTACACATATTATCCTCCCATCATTCAGTCAGCAAAATATGTTGACAGATACAATGTTTGTATACAGTCAAACGCAGCACGCAGGAGAAAATTAACTAAAACAACAAAAAACAGACGCATCGAGATCACTTTCTTTCTTCAACTTTTTACTGTTAAGCCGACGTAATTATTGTGGTTAAACACCAAACAAGCGGCTGTATTACAGACTACAACGATCGATCATCATCATTATATCGCTTTCCCACATAATCGATCATAAATCATGCTACGCTGATACAGCCGTCGATCGGCGTACTTTTGAGTCAAAATTAGCTACTTTTCTTCTGTAATTGGCTATGAAATTTCATGAAACCATCAGATATGGTTCATCTTGACATTTCTGATAGCCACGAAAAGTTTTTATTGACAAATTAAGGAAGAAAATGGTAGGTGTGCATGGTGTGCATTTCTACATGATTACCGATTTTTGTACCGCAAACCACTACCGATATCGTGCGATAGCTGTGATCGAACCTTGTTCGTGTCCGTATTTTTAAATGTGCGCTCTGAAATCTACGTCGTCTGCTACGTCACCGCTCAGCGCCTGCCAGTGACGGGTGCGCGTCCACGGCATCAGGGAGTCCCGTTTCGCACAAGGCATCGCCTGAAGTACCGGCTGGCAGACTATGTCTATGCTGTATGGTAGGTGTTCAACACACCGACCGGGTCCATATCGACCGACCGCGCACTGTAATGGCATTGCGCGTACAGAAAGAAAATGTACGCATGGGACTACGCGCAACGGTGTTCGATTCTTCACTACCGAGTAAAATGTGGCGAAAACAACTAAGTATTCCCTCTAAATTACCGAAATTTAGCAAAATCGAATAAGGTTTATCGTGTAACTACATATAACTAGGCCTACCTTTGCTGACTCGTTGTAAGATGTAGAGTATCCTTCCGTAATAAATTTGACGATTTTGACCGCAAAATTGTCACCGCCGCTTGTACGATTGTGCACACACGTTGGTCGTTACACATACACATGACATAATTATTTTGTCGCCCGCTACGACCGTACGAGCTGAAGCAGAAACAAGAAATGAATGTGAAAAAACAAACCGACTCATCTAGATGTAATTTATTTCAATTACGATGAAAAGTTTCCTAATGAAAATCAATTCAAATTCATCAAACAGTCCTTCAAAAGTAATATCGAAGGATTCAAAATATATTCAAATATTATTGGGGAAAAAATGACGGCTAGAAAAAAACAGCGGCCTGTCGAAAAAAACGCATTCAAGTGCCCTTTATACGTATTGTCAGGGTGGTCGGTTGAAATGAACAGGGCAACTGAGTGCGGAAAAAATGACACCCCACGCGTTCGAAGCCGCCATCTAGAGCGCGTACCTCAGATCGCATTTTCAGTGCGCGCTTGTGAATCCGGAGTATTTTCTCCACACGTGAGTAAAATTTCAGGCAAATTGTGAGATTTTTCACGTTTCTATTGATAGAAAAACGTTAGGTGGCCGGTATTATGAACACCCAACCATACTTGTTTATTTGCAGGGTGGCCTAGCGGCGCGGCGTTCGGCGTCATGCGATGCGTATTACAAAGTCATCGCTCATTACCGATATGCATGCATGTGTCAACAGCTACCCACGGAGGTGGAAGGGATTTCTGAATAACTAACGTTAGACTAAGTTAGGGGTTTTTTTTTGGTGGAATTCAACAAATTTAAATAAATGACGATAAAAAGGAGGCAAGTTTGTTGCATGGCATTTGTATGTTTGTATGCAAACTTCAACGTATACAACTCCTATAGACGCACGCACGGGTTTGCTCCCGCGCGCGCGGAGAAAATGCAACCACATGCAAACTTTGACTCGAGATCGACTGAAAATTGTCTTGCAGTGCCCTACTTCCAGCTGACACACACCCGTTGTGCTGGCTGGCGCAGCTTAGGTTGTGCATTGAAGAAATCGTTCGTCACCTAACCTTTCCAAAAATGTCAAACAAAATAATGAAGTTTGCATTTAATATAGGTAAATAGACAAACAAAGACAAAACTTATCAAACTTTCGCTGCAAATTTGGTACGATACGTCACGAATCATCGCAATTTGCGCTGAAAGTCCGGCTTTCCGAAGGCAACTGTCACCTTCGCTGGTAAGTGAAAATCCTGTATTTTCGATACATACCGAAAAATGCCTGTTCGCACAAAGTGAAAACTAATATCCTTCCACTTTTCCATTGACACATGCGCTAAAAATTTGCAGCGATAGCACAACGATCATCCTGCATACAACACGTATGCCTATGGGGATACAGTGACTCACAGCGCACATTGAATTTTGGTGCATATACGCTGCAGTGGCAGCTAGGGCCATTGGCGGTGCCTATTTAAAGGACAAGTTCACCTTCATAAACATAAGGATTGAGAGAATGCAACAATAATAGTAGAACACATCAGTGAAAGTTTGAGGAAAATTGGACAATCGATGCAAAAGTTATGAATTTTTAAAATTTTTGTGCTGGAACCGCTGGATGAGGAGACTACTACAGCTTGTGAGTCATATGCGTACAACAGTATAAAGAAAATGTAAAAGAAAATTTAACATACTTTCACTTTTTTCGCATAATATTAAGAGCACTTGACTTGCCTCTTTCTAAAGGCGGGGGGGAATAATATTACCCATAACATTTGTCGGTAACGAGTCAGGGGAATGTGTACTTTTTTCAAAAGATGGAATTTTGTGAAATTCTCTTTATATTTTCCTTATATTGTTGTACGCATGTGACATCTAAGTTATACATATGCTGCAGTAGTCTTCTCATCCAGCGGTTACTGCACAAAAACTTCAAAAATTCATAACTTTTGAACGGATTGTCTGATTTTCCTCAAACTTTCACTGATGTGTTCTACTAATATTGCTACATTCTCTCAATCCTTATGTTTATGAAGGTGAACTTGTCCTTTAAAGCTTGGGGCTAGCTTGGGGCCCATACCCATGGATGGTGATGGGGCTAGGCGCATCACACAGTGCAGTGTTGTGTGGTAACCAGTTCAGGACAATACTCTAACCATGGAGCTACTAACAGAGTCTCTGTTAGTAGCTCCATGCTCTAACGTTAGGCCCAACACTCGAGTTTAGGCAGTCCAGTACTCTGTAGCCTGACCAGGTCAGACAAAGCACAGCGTCAGACAGATGGAGCCTCACCATCAAAGTGGGGAACCACAACACAACTACAAAACTCTAATATAACAATTTATACATTATAGACATTTGTACGTTCTACGTAAAGTGCACGCTAAATGCTTACACCTGTATATTACAGAAGGTACAAGTCCATAGCAGTCCGGGAAACCCGCTCATGAGGCCTGCTCTCTCTCACCAGCACCCCTCCACCTCATGAGACCTGGGAAGAGAGACTCATGAGGCTCCCTGTTTACTTTTCATTAATCTCACATCTGACATATAAATTGTTGCAACTTTGCACGGTGTCAAGCACGGGCGCCAATTCCAATTGGCTCGTTCAATGTGGGCTGCTATTGCCCTGATTCAACTAAAAATCTTCAGTGCTTTTTCCTGTGGCTCTCGCCTCTCCACGCCCAAATCAGCCCCACTGAATAGGATAGGGTAGATGGGTACTTGAACTTGTCAGCAAACTGAGCACACTCTACACATGTATACATTGTAGTGTGTGTCTAATGTAGTACAATACCGAATTCAAACACTCTGTACCGGTACATAAAGTTCTTCCACCCACACAGAGATTTTCACTTTGATGGAATGACGTATTTTTTTCTTTTCTCTCAACATAAAAAAGAGTCATGCACATGAAATAAAGCACAAGAGGGACAAACAATGACTGGTATATGAACAAGTGGTGACTTCATGGTAATGGTCACGTTTGATAATACAAGTGCTTGCATCCTTTTCTTACACTGACAGTGCAACTCATCAGCCTTTAAGTTATTGCGAGCTCCTGCATAAAATCTTGAGAGATTATATTAACTCCACATCCCTCATGTTTTTTATTTTTCCTACATTGCATATGAGTAGAACTGGTACGTAATCCTCAAAAGATACAGACCTCATGTATATTTGATTTGTCTCTTTATGTTTTTACTCTCTGCTTCCTCAAGTAATTTTACTGCTCCAAATCCTCCGCATTCAACACTTTCAATCTCTGAGTTTCACTAGTACTCATCACCATGTTCAAATATTCCTGTGTGCTCCACATGTATACGTACACTGATTTACGATGCAGGTAACATAACTGATAGCCTAGACTCAATGTCCATGTGTAGGCTGCTGAGTGCAGTGGACACCATGCACAAAATTCTATGTGTGCATTGTGTGCAAAAGTTATGGAAGGGTTTCATGTTATCAGAGCCTGAGTTTTGGCTTTCTAACAGTTGACTTTAGGTCAAGTGATAGATACATGTTGTAGTCAAAACCCTGAGGCAGTGAAAGGCTGACCTGCACCATGTCACATTATATACAGTCAAACCTGCCTTAGTGGCCTCCTCTCTATAGCGACCACCTGTCTATAGCGGCCACTGAAAAATCCCCCCGAGAGAAAAGCCCTGTTAAAGACCCTGTGTATAGCGGCCACCTGTCTAACACGGCCAGCGGCCACAAATTTTGTTTCCCACGGTAGATATTAACCTGTCTATAGCGGCCAAGGAGCCGATAATTCAGCGTGTTTTTCTACTTTGTAGCCATGCCAGTCATTCATGGGCAACGTTTAGTGATCGCTAGTATTATTCACCACTGCAGCATTCATCACTCATTCAGCCATAATAATGCGATCGTGTTTAGCTTTATTCACGACTGGCATTGTTCAATGCATGAAACACACGTGTGCATACGTACACACATACATATTACTTATAGATGTATACGACAATGATACATGTACATGTAGGCAATGCACACAAAGTTGGATGACCTATCTATAGCAGCCACCTGGTGGGTGGCCGCTATAGATGGGTTTGACTGTACTTTTGACCAATCAGTGATAAGAATTGTATTATGAGGTACTATATAATAAATGAAGTGAGTTTTTCAAATTTTGTCATGTCTTGTAGGCTGGTACAACATTCTATCACTCAACTCTAGACTAAGGCTGCTTAGACCAAAAGATCCATCTGTATTCATTGTCTGTGATATGTTCCGTGGAGACTACAGTCAGTAAATCTAGATTGACGGAATCCCTCTCATCCAGAGGAGAACGGTAAATATAATGTCAAAAAATGTTACGAAACTCCTCCAGACAGACAGATATTACTGTCTAATGGTGCTATTATGCTACAAAGCTAATAGTTTAACCAGACATCTACTCTGAGGCAGTATTGCATGCCTCTTGTGTTCGATCTGTATCAGGGACACAATGCAGACCAGTACAAGTGAAATGTCATTCTTTTTTTCTTCTTATTGACCGATTCTGTAACACGCTATGTGTATTTTTGGCATGGGCAGCGCCATTACGCGGTGTCTCAGCCGACCCCCCCTTCCCACTCCCCACCCCTCTCCCTACATTAGCACGCGCGCAGAATGAAAAACAGCTTTAGCCAATGGGCGTCTCGTACTGAGTGCGTGAATGCTTGCTTAGTGCGCGAACCTTTGTTACAAGTGCGCGATAAACATGTTGTCTGGGGGGTGGGGGAGAGCAGGGGGGGGGGGGGTCGGCTGAGACACCTCATGGCTGGGCCCAGTGCCATAAAATGTCTGCTGCCCTCAACGAACCCGAATCGGTCAATAAATAGTTCTGATTTGTGTGCTATCTGTGGGCAGGATTTTTTTCCTAACCATATTCTCTTTAGTGAATGGAAGAAAAAACATCGTTGAAGAAATAAATCATACTTTTTATTACCTTCGCCAAGAGAGGAGGTTATGTTTTCGTTACCATTGGTTTGTTTGTTTGTTTGTTTGTTTGCCTGTTTGTTTGTTTGCCCATGTGCAAAATAACTCAAAAAGTAGTTAACGTATTTGGATGAAACTTACAGGTAAGGTTGAGAATGACACAAGTAACAAATGATTAAATTTTGGTAGTGTTCCGAGAATTTTTTAGGAATTTATAAAGGATTTTTTATATTTTGACAGGTAGGGTCAATGAACTAGGGAGTTCAAGCCGCACATTTTTGAAGTGTTCATGCGAGCACTAAAGTGCGTGGTCTAGTTTCTGCTAGAGCGAGGCGCGCCGCGTATCTGAGGGGTTGATGACGTAACAAAGGCTTCTATATTGGGGATCTCGGGCAATTTTTCAGTGGGTGGAAATCACTGATCTCCATATGGAAGAGCAAGATCATCGGTGGAAAGTAACTGCTTGGAGGAGGTCTGCGCTCTCGGAGTGCTTTTCTAGTTATATCATGCTTTAATTTCATATTGCATTTCAGATACATTTTGTCACTTGTGGTATCATATGAGTTTGCCTGCAGCCCTGTGATTGAAACTATTTTTTTTTTTATTACTTTCTCAAGATTTGTTGAATCTGTACAAGCAATCCTGATGAAGGTCATGTTTAGAAATAAACTACTGGTACAACATCTGCTAAATGCAAACCTTTTAATGTCTTTCTAAAACATTTGGGCATGGGCCACCTGTGGTGCAGGAAAAGAATAAGACTGGAATTTAAAAATGCATCATAGTACAGAGAAATGCAAGCTTAGCAATGATTTCACCTGGAAAATCTTGCACCTTGCTCCCTTAAAATCCATAAAAGTCTAAATGGACTGTGCATGTAAATGTCTGCATCCTGGCCAGACTGCGTCCCATTTCCCCGCTGCAGTTCTGTTCCACAGCACATGACAGTGACTACGCACGTGTCACGCACACCCAAATTTGTCAACATCCAAATGCGGAGATTAAGCAGGGATTTTGAGCCATTACGAAGTTAATCTGGAGCCGCGTACCAAAACAAATCGGAATGTTCATTAACGTGTCACTCCTGTCTTCCCTTCTGTCGAGTGAGGGGGTACATTCCTTCCCCAACCTGAGCTCGCTGATGATAGAGAGGAGGCCGGGCTGCAGACAAGAATTACCATGGGAAATCATCATTCATGTGGAGTAGACTGCTCCACCCTGTCCCGTCTTCCCCTTTTTTCTACATTGGTCAAATGAGGAACCAGTTTTTCAGTGCTCTATTTTTAAAGATCCAAAATTATGATGTCTGACATGCAGAGATAAAAGCCTGTTTCACAAGAAAGCCTGACATTCCAGGAACAGAATAATGAGCTGTATGGATTGATTTCAGCGTTGGTTGCAGAATTTGTTCTGAATTTTATATAAATCTTGTCATACTGTAAATTAGTTTCTGGAGGGATGTGTTATCAAACTGTGAGCTTTCGCAATTTTATGACACTTTCTATGTTATATTTATGTGTTATATGATACTCATGTTTACAGCTTGCTCATGACACCCCTGTGTGAGCAAGCAGTGATTAAATGCAGCTCACATTGTGTATGTGTGTCTAATTGAATGGTGACCAATATGAAACTGATCTAAAGATTGCGAACTTATTGCTTTTATAGTGTGCAATCTACTTCTTTGTGGCATTTCTAGTTTTAATGGACAAATTCCTCTACTTTTTGAGGCGGCTCTGTCATATTTGAGGGTCATCCGCGTTGAAAATAAACTGATCAAAAAAAAAAAAAAAAAACCCTGTTGCAGAGTCATCTGCTGTGGGAACATTGTCATCTCTTAATACTGTAATTGCCAAGTCATGATATCAAAGCAAGATGTGTTGTGAACTATCCTGGGACATCCTCTGGCCCTGATAAGTTTCCTGAAGAGCTCTTCAAAATCTACCTTGCTTTCGTAGGATTATGACTCTTCTGCACAAGTAGAATGTCGGTAACCTTATGAGAAATCATATTAAGCTTGCACAGCATTATTTCAGAACTGAATGAGTGCCCTATTAAGATTGATTTGATTGATTTCAATTGAATTTTTGAATCTTCTGAACACAGAAACAAAGAAACAAATATAACTGAATTATCAAGTTGTACAGTGATTATTACAGCACAACGACATTTTTTCTTTCTTTTTTTTATCGGAAATGAAAGAAAATGTAACAATCCATTTTGAGTCTCAGTTGCCTGATCAGCCACCAAAAGATTGTCTTTTATTTTATTTTTTTTAATTTGGTGGCCCTACGTAAATTTTTTAGTGGCTCTGGACCACACCTAATGTTGATCCTTGAAAGGGTGACAAAATAGAAATTAGAACAAAAGTAAATAAAAGTACAGCTTGATTTACTTACTCAGGCTCTAGATCTCTTCAGGTATGAACTAGTTTCTAATATCAGATGAACAATGAATACATAAAATGATATGTGTAGCAAAGGATGGGTTATGAATTGAAAAGCAGTGCTCAAGTGAATGTTGTATTAGAACAGAAAGTCAAATTCAACCTGATTTTGTAGAACACTGGTTTACATCTGTATATATTTGTATTAGGCTGTGAGAGAAATTGCTAACCGTAGGAAGCTTTAAAGGGATAGTATAGTTTTGGTTGAGACCTAATTTCAGGTTTCTAACATTTTTTGATGAGATAATGAGAGACTTCTTATGAAATATGAAAGAGCATGCAATTCTATGAGGAATTCAACGTTTATTTGATGAAAATTGGTTTTGAAATGGCTGAGATATCCAAAAAGAGCGATTCTGATAAAGTGTGGGACCCACACTTTATTACGATCGCTTTGTTTTATTTTGTTTTTGGATGTTTCAGTCATTCCAAACCCGATTTTCATCAAATAAACTTTGAATTCCTCTCAAAATGGTATGCTCTGTACTATATCATAAGTGTTTTCTCGGTATCTCACAAAAAGTTAAAAACTCAGTTCTCATATCCACCAATACTGTACCATCCCTTTAAATAATACTGCACATATCTTCTCATAATGGCTCTATGTATGATGTCATTGATGGATGCCTTTTTCTTGCGGAAGCTCAGACTCTGATAAGACATCCCTAAATGATTTGTAGGAAAATAAACCAGACAGTATACTGTGTATTTGAGTGTGTCAATTGAAAACTGAGATGTACTGAGAAGGCTTGGAAAAAAAAAAAGGGGGAGGAGGGGGATACAGGGGTGTAAAGTTTGACCATACTTCTTTGAAATTGAGTGTGATGGGAAAGTAATGAGGCTGTGACAGTGACAGTGATGGGGCCAAATTTTCCTTATCCTGAGGAAGGCTGACATTTAGAGGGAGCATTTCATATTTGACTGATCCAGATTGATTTCCTGCCTAAATTTCTTGACCTTTGGTGTGCCATTCATAATAGAGCAATAATGACCAGTGACTGTGTGTATGCAACTCACAGTGGAGTTTTAAGTGAATTACAAGTACCAGTAACACATGATCAGTTTGTGTTAATCACAGTTGCAGTGTGAATCCTTGTCTGCAATATATACAGTACACTTTCATGCATGAACTATGCAGGAATATGACAAGTTTGAGGTTTGAATAATGATCGGTACATGCAAGCATACGTTTTTTTTTGTTCATTTTTCCCTATGGCATTTCACTCTATTAAAAGCCATGTATAGTACAATGTATATTCTCAGAGCTGTATGCTTCAAGGCATCTTACCCCTTAGAGTGGAAACATTGTGATTATATTCACATGTATTTTTAATGTTATGATTACATGAATTATATTTAAAAAGTGGGATTGCAGAAACAAAACATTAATCTGCATTTAAAAGGTACAATTTTAAAGGGTTGGCAATGCAAAGATGTTGACATGAGTGGGTTGGTACAGGATGCACGTACACATTGCATGTTGGTCGATTTCAAGATGTGCACAAATGACAAATTGTGAATGTAAACAGTGACAGCAGCAGATACATTTTGCCCACGGAAGAATTGGAATACCCTGTGGGAAGCTATCACATGGTATTTACATTGGAGCTCATGTGTGTTTAGGATGGAAATTATGGCATGAAAGACTCCGTGCATTCTGGCATAAACATTTGTCATTTGAGAATGATGCGATTGAATGGGTGTTATTGCGAACCCACTGCACAGCATGACAATGTTTACATGCCTTGAGCTGGACGAGTATGGATGACTCTCGGGCGAAATCAATGAAAGGACTTCCTCATTTTAAGAAAACTGAGTAGTTTAATAGACTACTTTCTGCTTACATTGTATGCATACTTTTGTTTTCAGGTTAAACGGAGTTCGTCATGCAGAGCATGGTTTCCAGCATGGCTTGACTGTGATTCAGAAAAACAGACAAATTGAGTACCACGTACGGCTTTATAAGGGTAAACAGGTCAGTGAAGAAAACAGCTAGCTCTGTTTATATCCATAATCAAAGAAGACAAGTTTAGTATAATAGAGGAAATTGCATGACAAACTTTACAGAACTCATTTGTTACATTTCCATGTTCATGATATAGAAATAACATCTTGTCTTCCTTTTACATTGTATGTTAGCAGTTACTCTTGAACGAATCTCATTACAAAGGAATATAAAACGTCAGAAAGGCTATGATTTCAAGAAATAATGTACATGAAAGATTGAAAGAGTGAAAGAAAATACGAAAGTGAATACTGATTTGCCTTTGTTTGCTCATTCATTAAAGGAATCATGACATGTTCAACGCACCTGCTAAATTAGATGCAGTGAAATGTAGCCTGAAAGATGAGCTGATATTGTATATAAATCAGATTTTGATGCATGGACATCAAACAGGGGGAAATGAGGGAAAGATGGAGGGGGGGGGGGGAGAGAACTGAGAAGGTGAATCTGGAGGGAAGAGGGAGAGAGGAAGACAATAATAAGTGGATTCAGCTGTGTGGCGATGCTGGATGAGGAAGGAGAAAGGGGAGACACACATGACTAACGTGTCGTGCGTTGTTTGCCTGCCACGATGCAGGGATGGTCCCAGGCGCACACGGCCAGCGTACACACACACACACACACACACTGTGACACACACATATACACATACGTGTACACATACTATACAATTGTACCTCCTTAGCCAGTGAAGATACACACACATTGCTACTCGTCTTCATCTTTCTCTCCCTTCCCCCTCTCCCCGCTCTCTCCCTGCCCTGCCTGCAGTGGGACTGCACAGACGACAGCTCATCAGTCACGAGTCACTAGCTCTCTCGCACTGTGCTCGACTGGTCTGCGCGCTCCAGCCCCCATGTTGTGCCAGCAGCTGCTCTCCTGCAGAACCCTGAAACAGCCGTGAACATCGTCAGATATCGTCCAGGGGGAAGAGACGCTTGCTGGTACGGAACTATAGTGCCGTCGGACATACTTATACACATCTGGTGAGTGTTTTATCGACCACCGTCTCTAGACACAATGATACATTCTTTGTGGCTTGTAGTATTATCAGCCAGACATCCGTTCCATTTTAGTAACCAAAGTGTGAATTTTTGTGGCAATTTACTGCTGATAAAACCTGTCATGACATTCCTTCTTGTGACATGCATGTTTCTTTTTATTGCTGGAAGCTGGGTGGGCATTTTTTTTTTTTTGGGGGGGGGGGGGGGAGGAGGGGTTGGTTCTTTTGTTTTGGGGATTGCTTTGTTTTTGCTAAGCAATGTCTTATGATATCAAGAATGGTGATGATTGACCTTATAATTAACTGTAGAAAGTACATTGGTTATGACAAAATTGTATATCACGAACTCTATGTATAGGCTATGTTTGTGTTTGTGTTTTGCAATAATTCATGAATTCTATCAGATTTGATAGTTGTCATGGTTACAAATAGAGAAATATATGTAGCATACACTTTGAACGTGTTAAAATAACAGCATAGGGTCAAAGAGAAGGAGATGAAGCCACCAGTGTTGTTAGTGAGATTTAACCCTTTGAGGATAAGCTGATTTTTCTGTAACGCATATCCCTAGACACCTTCTGGGGTATGCTTGGGACTAGTCTTCATCAGGTTAAAGGGATCGTATAGTTTTGGTTGAGACCTACTTTCAGGTTTCTAACATTTTTTGGTAAGATAATAAGAAACCTCTTATGAAATAGGAAAGAGCAAGTAATTCCATGAGGAATTCAACGTTTATTTGATGAAAATTGGTTTCGAAATGGCTGAGATATCCAAAACAGAGCGATTCTAATAAGTATGGGACCCACACTTTATTACGATCGCTTTGTTTTACTTTGTTTTTGGATGTTTGTGTCATTCCAAACACGATTTTCATCAAATAAACTATGAATTCCTCTTACTAAAAATGGTATGCTCTGTACTGTTTCATAAGTGTTTTCTTGGTATCTCGCAAAAAGTTAAAAGCCCAATTCTCATCCCCACCAATACTGTACCATCCCATTAAGGCCTTAATCCCTTACAGCACGTGATTTTTTGAGATGGGTGTTGAGTGGAATGGTCAGAGTAATTGTTGCATATATCAAAGATGCAAACTATTTGAATATTAGAAAACCATCTGATATCTTACTGTATGTAAATATTGAATATTTCATGGTGTGAAATTGTTTACAAATTTAGAACCCTGCCAGACTTGAGTGAGAAAAAAAAGAGAACATGCTAATACCTTTTAGAGGTATTCAGTATGAGCAGAAATATGTGTAGGCTCCTATGCAACATTATGGAAAATGAAGTTCTCTGAATTCATTTGTTGCAAAAAAAGAATAGTAATGTTTATTTTTTTTTTAAGGATGTATTCATAAATATACAAGTATTACACGTATTGTATGTAATTCCATTGGCATCTTGTTGCTGTAAAACCAGAAATTTTTGTGTGCATGAAACTTTCGCAAATTTTGCAAGGAGCCAGGATTTGCAAAAAGTCAAATGCACAAGAAAGTTTTTGTCTAAACACAAAGCATTGAATGCCAGTCGCCAATTCGCGAAAGTTTCGTGCCCAATAAAAGGCCGTCAGCTCCAATTCTTGAAAGCTTCATTTGGCAAGTATTACTGGTTTTGCAGTTAATACTGCTCATGTAATTTCAAGGAAGATCAATGCCTTATTGTTTTTATACTAGGTGTAAAATATTACCAAGAAACAGTATAAAAGAAGTGTGTCATTATAAGCAGAGATATAATACCATCAAGGATACACGTACAAAGGAAAAGGATTCATTCTAAGTTTGTTTATTTTTTTAGATCATGCTTTTGTGTGTGTGATCAGTGATTTCACATGTTGAATTGCTGGTTTTTAACATTACCTTTTATAAAGCCTACTGATAAAAAGTAGAAGTTATACACGTTTTGCATATTAGTGATGGAAACTTGATACCATAATTATACTCAATGGTGGAGGCAGCAAAGTATTGTCCATGAAGTAAAATACATCTCCTCCCATTTCAAGCATAATGTCATATTTGCCAGAGAAATGTTGATTGTGCATGTTTCTGTTAGTTTTCTGAGAATTCAACAAATTCATGCAAAATGGCTATTATGCAGCCCTAACTGTGTTTGCTCTTAAGCTGTTACAGTATAGATTAGTCATGTACATTCGCAAATATACAGAGTGCCATTCAGTTGAATGACTACAATTTGTATGCTGAGTGCGTTCAAATTTTTTGTCACAAATGCACAACATTTTGAGCATAAATTTACAGGGTTACCAGCGTGAGTGTTACTCTGTTACAACTGTTGATGAAATAGTGTACATGTGTACATTTAATATTCAGCTGATTGCTCGGATAGAGGTATTTCCTTTCACTGTACATGTGATACCCCAGTACATAGTTGTTAATTCCTTCCTCCCTGGCGAGAATCATCTTCACAAGTTACAGCCGGGTTCACTTCCTGTAGATCAGGTCGTAATGGACAAGGCACAAGAGGTTTAAATCTCTCGGAGGTGAGTTTCACTTTCCCCCTTCAATTGTGCTTCCCGCTCATCTCAAGCCCTCTGAGAATTCTCACTAGTGTCGGGACAGGATTATCATCCCGGCCTATTTCGGGAGCGTGTGTGCGCGCTCAGGAAATCAACTAATACGAGATGATGGTACGTAGTGCAGCCGGGATTTGATCCCACCCAATTCCCCGCCCTTGTTTGCGTCCCAAGACTGTAAGACATTGTCAGTCCTGAAGTGTATTGTAGCCTGTTTTTGCAGGAGACGGCCCAGCAGGAAGTGCTGAAAGAGAGGGGAAATGTGATATGCACGTACGCATTACAAAAAAATGACTACACGTATACAAGTATACAAGTACATTGTAAGCATGCACTTCTACTTAATAGCACACTTTCTAAACTACCATATAATACGTTTCGTGAACTTTTAATTACGATTTCACCTTGTGGTTAGTTGTTGACCTGATATAATTAGTGTCAGTTGGATAGTGGATTATGAATCACATAAATATTAGTAATAAATATGACTGAATTAATGACACTACTCTGACATGGCATTGAGCCATTCTCATGCCTAATGTTGGCAACTTGTGAAGAATCACACTGTAACATTATCTTTTGATAGCAGAGATCATAGAATTTTGTGCATATTTTGAAGGCCAGATGTTGCCAAATGTTGCCAAATGGTGAAGTATTGCACTGTAGCACTATCTTGAATGGCAGAGATCATACAATTCTGCAAAGATTTTGAAGGCCAGATAAAATGCGAAGGCTTGCTGCTAGTGCTTCAAGCAGTGAAAGTTCCAATATTCATGGGGGGGGGGGCATGGGGAAGAGGAGGGGACGATTGTATTTTGGAAGTAAAACATTGACACAGCTGTTCATCTGTTTGTGTTCATTATGCATTGGATAAAAGAGTTATGACAACTTTGGGTTTGAGTTGGATATGTGTTGCCACTCACTGCTGTTTCAGGTGAACTTCTACAACATGTTGCTGCCCCATGTAGAGCATTTGTTTGTTGGGGCTAAAAATAAAGTGCTGACTGTGTTGTACCATTCCCTTGAAAGGAGAGGGGACAGATCTAGAAAGGATATGGTTTAGAATGCATTAATTGTCCAATTTAAGGATGACGACCACTGCGGATGGGTTTTAAGGCTATTGAAATCTGACCAACTTCATCAGAAGAGGGATCCCCTTTAAACAGGGAAGATTGTTCACATCTATGTTTTAATATACTGTATAGTACGGAAGATGTTCATCATCATGGTAGAATCTGTAAGAATAAAGTTAATCATTTGTCACATGAAGCGAGGTAAACACAAATGTACGCATACATTTGTGTTTACCTCGCTTCGTGTGACAAACGATTAACTTTATTCTTACACATACTGTATAGTGTTGGATCTTTCCCATTCAACTGTGTCAAAAAATCATGGTTTCACTGCAGTTCAGAAATCCTGTGAGTTTGTTGTTGTTGTTGTTGTTGTTGTTGTTGTTGTTTTGCTCTGTAATGTGCATACACTGCAATGTGCATACAAAGTACACTTTATATTGGGCACATATAATACAAAAAGTACATGAAAGTCCAAGAAGGAGCCTGCCTGGCTAGCAAAGAATCACACAACGTAATTGGTAGATATTGTCTAGGGAGAGTGGAAGTCACATGAGTTTTCTGCAGTGAAAATCCTTGTCGTAAATCATGAAGGCAAATATTATATAACGTTTGAAAAATTACCTCTCAGTGTGCAGTATTTTGGGATGACCTTTTTTGAAGTTTCTTTATAGAAATTTTGCCATCAATTTGTTAGACCTCTTCATAGGAGACCTTCATAATCTGATAGTTCTACAGACATTCAGAGATTTTTATACTCCTGAGACTTTTTGAGACTTTCGTACGCAATTTTCCCTCTTCAGTGTGAATTGCCCTTTTGATTAAATTGATGAAAAGTCCAATTCTGTCTATCTCGCAAATCTAGAGACCTTGTGGAAAGGAAGAGGAGGGTCTGAAAATGGAGATTTCGTTTTGTATGTGATGTTGGAGAGATAGATTTAATAGATTCTCACCAAACCTAAATGTAACTAAGCAGGGACTGGGAGAATAAACATTGGTGTTCGATTTAGTTTACAGACTTACCTGGTGAGATCTCTGCTTCAGATCTCGTTTTGCCACCAGTCGCTTGACTATGACATCATCATGTCTTATCAGAATCTGGGGTTGTGCTGCAAGGATGCCACACCATGCTCCATCGAGACTTTCACCTTTCGTGCTACCTTCCGTGCCGAAATACATCTGGTGATAAGGAGGCAGATGCTGCAGCCCTATTTATAGCAATGTTATCACAATAATCATAATTTGCCTTCTAAGGAAGAATTCCCTGTGTGCCTGCATCTGACAGTATGCCTGTAACATTAACAACAGATCAACTTCTTGATTTCCTCGCCAATGTGCAATACCTCAAATTGACAGCAAGAGACTTTCTACAGCATGACTTAAGACCAGCGAGCATGGGCATCGGTCTGGTATTTCAAACAAGCAAGCAGTGTCTTGGTGGCCCACTCAGGCCTTTTTTTTTCAAATGACTATGTGAGAAAAATCTATTGAGGGAATTATATTTGATGTCATGTAATGCTGTGTTTGAAATCGCATATATGCAGTGTCAAGTAAGTTTCCCAAGCTCTGAAATTGGAGTAAATGGTATACATGTAGGTAACACAGTAATGAGTGCAAGTTTTCATCACCTGCAGACGAAAGTGTATTTCAAGAAAAGGATTGTCATTTGTGAATGTTGGCAATCGGTAGTCTGGCCGTGGAAAAGAATTGCCATGATATCCCAAATAGTTCTTGTTTTTGTAATGATTTTTTTTTTCCATACCATTGACACAGTGTTAAATGAAAATCCGATATTTTGTATAGGGGCAAGTACATTGAATTTCCAAGTGCAGCCATGAAAAACAAAACAAAAAACTTGTCACTATTTTCTTGTGTAAATGAGCCAGCTACATGTACATATTGTACGTAACTGTACATGTAACACAATAAAATGATATAATTCAGCATTCTGCTACGTGTTTCGATACCAGGTACAGTGTAGTCACAGTAACCAATGCATGATTACTATTTGAATGCACTTTTTTTTTTTTTTCAAGAGATGAGGAATTAGCCATTTTTAGAGGTGATGCTGCTTGTGTGTATGTGGGGGGTGGGTTGGACAGGTGGGAGTGTGTGTTGTGTGTGTGTGTGAGAGGGATGCTGGTTTTAGTTTTGCATACATATGTTGGCAGATATGAAGAGATAACAGATGTGTTTTCTGTGCTGCTTAAAAGTCATCAGGCCATTGCTTGGCTATCTTATGCAGATGTTGAAATAGCCAGTGTAAATAATCACACTGCATTCTTGTGATAGTTGAACAGTACAAAATACTTGCGATAAACCCACATCATATGTTTATTAGATTGCTGTGAGCAAGAGACAAAGAATTTTAGGGATGAGATCTGTACACTGTGTATCATTATTGTCTTAGTTTTGCATGCCAACAAATGACTTGAAAGATTAGGTGGAAGTGTGATGCCCGATGGCATCAGTCTGCCGTCGATTAATATTTCCAGAACTCTGGAGGATGCGGACAGTTTCAGAGAATTGATGTCTTGGGCAAGATTAGGACAAATGTTCCATGATGACTTGGGGATTTGTCAGCATGCTTGCAATGCATAGCCGACACTCATTCCTTATACAGTGAGGGCACCAATAGTACAATACATTCTAGCTCCCCCCCCCCCCCCCCCCACGGCTTTCATGAGATTGATGAATTTCAATCAAATACAGTTGATTGAATGAAGACATCCTAGAATACTTAAACAGTGCACTTTTGGGGTCTTTTTTTTCCGCTTCCTTTTTTGTGTGAAATGCCTTTGCAGGAATCAGATGATGGTCTGAATGCTCAATAATCTGGACTTTTTTGTATTTTAGAGAAGAGGAATGAATGGTGAGGGCATTATTGCATCACGTACGGGCACGATCTCTAACCCCTTCTCGTGATATTGATTTTCACCACCATCGACCAAATTGTACCATTGGTATCACCGTCAACTCCACGGTTGGGTTATAATGGTGAAAGCATGCTTCTGCAAGCATGATGTCTATTAGCATGTACATTGTAGTTCCTTGTGTGGCATTAGTGTGCAGTTCTCTGTCTGGCATTAGTGAACAAGCACACCAGGCATTCTGTTATACATTGTACATTGTAGCATTATGGTTTCAAGCCATTGATTATAAACATGCATGCATTTTGGCTAGTTGACAGCACACCTCATTTGTAATACCTTCACTTGATTGGCTTAGCATTTCCATTATCAAATGTATTACATTTCTACCCAAGACAATGAAGCGTAATTACATTGTACTAAGTACATTGTAGTCTTTTTTTCCAAAAGAAGTGGTTCGATAGTATACTGTACTACAGTATAGTGTATACGTAGTGATACATGTATGTAATGATATCACATGATAACAAGAATACGTACAATTGTACATTAGGAGGGAAAATTTGTGTCCATTTGCGTGTACTTAGACGTTTTCATCAGGATACAAACCTTGAATGTTAATGTGGTGTTTTGAAGTAATATTAATTGGTATAATCTACAGTTTGTAATGGTTGTGTTTATTCAGTGTATAGACTGAATTTATGTGTGGATGTGATGATGCAGTACTGTAAAAATGGATATTTTCGTGTGACTAATTTTTTGCGCTTGGTCGGGTAAGAAGAGTTTCGCGTGTTTTTAATTCTGCCGAATCAAGACATCACGCATACGAACATCGAATATGGCAAGCTAAAATATTGGCGTGCTTTAATTTTTGCGGTAGTTTCTGGTTGCGCGGAATGCGCGAAAATTTCCACTTTTACAGTAGGCCTACCTCTATATAAGAAAGCAAAGTATATTCAGGACACACAATTTTCAATTTTCAATGTTTTTTCAATCTATGAGGGAAGTCTACACGTAGTTAAGCAGTTATCATTCAAGTATCTGAAAGTATGTGTAGTGGGAGCTAGATTGCTTCACACTGTATACCTGTGCAATTTGTTAATGAATTGATACGATGTACCTTTCTGATAGAAGTAGAGAGTTCAACTGGTGCACTACGGTATAATTGTATTTTGCAGACTGGAGTGTGTAGGTAATTATACTTATCCCTTGAATACAACTGATTCATTTTAATGTAGTACAAGGCTGGATGAATACAATGGGTCAGCCTTCTACTTTTAATGAACGGATGCAATGTACATCAACCCTCCCCCCCCCCCCATACACTAACACACAATCCAATACAGAGAGTCATCACCAGATTCACAATTCTCTATGGGGTGAACTGCGTTGATGTCTATCTGTTCTATAGATACGTCAGCCACTCTGTCTTATACATTTGAAGGACTGCATACAGTTGTATTAGCATATTGTTTGCTGTGATAGAAATCTCATCACACCATTAACAGGTACACTGTATGTTGAAAATATTAGAGTTTGAAAAAAAGTGGAAATAATTAGTACATCATGCTCATGAGCAATATTAGTAAAATTCTCTTTAATTTTTAGGGAAATTATTTCCTATTCCCATATGTACACATACAGTAGCTGTTTAGTTTTGATGTACATATTCATATCTATGTATGTCATAGTTCTTAGTTAAAAGCTAGCCCTATTTCTTACTCTTTCTCTCAAGACTGTGAGAATAGACATAGAGCTGCTAGGATGTGATGTTAAAATATACATTGTAGGGTTGAAACATTTCAAATGACTGTTAAAGATCAAATATTTCATTTGATTACTGTGCATCCAGATCAAGTTGTAATGGTACAGTATGTCGGTACTCTGTATTAGAACTTTGCTTTCTGGTTTGTTGAAATGATGGTCAGATGTCAAATCCAGCCAGGCCAATATTGATCTTTAATACACAGCAAACATTGTATTTGTTGAATCCTCTCAAAAAGTACAAAAGTGTATTGAAGACATTATCCAACAGTGAACATTTGTGACTGAGCATTACAAAATCAACAAAAAGTCGCACGCACTGTTTAGTGTGAGGACTGAAAAAGGTGGAATGGGTCAACCCAGCCAAATTTGAGTTTTTCATATTTTCTGAAGGAGCAAGTCTTCTTCTACATTATGGTAAAGTTTGGGATCATAAAACAAACAGGAAACTGTGTTTTGGGCGGATTTTCTCGAACACTCTTTGGTAAATAGTGTGATTACGTGTGTCTTTAATATAAAGTGTCCTTTTCATTTCTTAAAAAAAAAAAAACCTGTTCATACTCTTCACTTTCAACTCTTAATAACTTTGGAAAGGATGATGCTACTGCTTTGAAAGTGGGCATTAATCATTCATAGAATGTGTGAAAAAAAGCATGCTCAATTTCAGCTTAATCTGGTAATCCCTTCATTGTTGTTGCTCCAGTGGTTTACATCCTATTTTTTGTTCCATTCATCGCACAGCTAGCTAGCATGGTTTGGTATCAAGATTGAGCGCTTGAATAGACCCTGTACTTCAGAGCCTCTTATCTCAGTTCACACTTTCTGGAGTGTGTGCTTTCTTTCTTATATTAGGATAGGTTAGGAGAGTCCATTTGAATTGAGTTATACTTCATTTTAAAGCTTAAAGTCTGCTCTTTCAGAATATGCTCTTAACTAAAAATCCATGTCTGGCGACTTTCTGTTGGTTTTGTGATGCATGGTCACATTTAATAAAATTGATGTGTTGTGATATGTGTAAAAAAGATATGCAGTTGATTCTGATAGTCAATTTTCTCAGATGGTTACCTGATCAGTGTCCTTTATGCTCACTTTGCTTCCTGCATGCCAAAATGAACTTTATTTATGATGAATGATAGGATGAATGTAGATGGTAAGCATTGTGTGCTCTGATTTGGCAACATCTGAACCGTAGATTCTTTCATTTGGTGTGTATGGCTAGATCACGGAGTCCCTCGCCCACAGCGTGGAAGCAAGGCTTATTAAGCCTCAAACAATGAAGGCATACTGTCCTTTCCGTGTGCTTTCAGTTTTAGTCAAAGTAATTGTGCTTTACTTTCAGAGCATAAGTACTGTTAATTGTTCATCCCTTTTCTTCATATCATATGTCTTACATCATATTTCCACTTCCTTATCCCTTTCCTCTCTCGCACATTGTATGCCGGCTGGTATCACGAGCAGCATTTATTCTGTTATTCATACATCATATTGTAACTGATCCAAATGTTGACATGATTATCCCTTTCTCTCTTAATTATGAAAGAGCATACCATTGCAAGTTGCTGATTAATATACCCTGTGAAATATGAAAAGGGACAGCTGTAATATTTTTTGTTTGAACATAAAGTTGCATCGTCCTTTGTTATGGAAGGTGCTTTCGTCATTGTGCCGTTGGTCTTTTGCGTACAGTAAGACAAGAGCTGGATGATGTTATTACCACTACGGAAGGGAACGCCATGATTGTCATGAGCAGAGTATATAAAGCCAAAGGAGAAAATCTTCTGGATGGGTTGCCGTGACGATTCTGCTTCCCACCGGCAGGGCAGTGACTCTTAGAACAATGCCCTATTTATAGGATGATAGTCCGAGAGTGGAATTGGCAGGAATAAAGTCATTGCACTTCTCAAAACGGCTGGTCAAGGAATCGAGACGCCATGACTCATGACAGTAGACAGAGACGTGGGACTTGAACGGAAGCGACAGACAAAGCTTGCACATGTATGCCAATGCCATACATGTATAAAATTGCCAATCAAATTCCGCCTGCTAAACTGTACTGGCATGTGGAATCTTTTGCTTGGGCACACACAAAGACTTACAAACAATACAAAGAGAATACAAAGCAACATTTTAAAATAATAACAGTAATGAAGTCTGGTTAACAGAATTTCATGATAGGATTTGTACATATCCTCTGAACACCATGACTTCTGTGAGCAGATCTTGTTTCTAATGTATCACAGCCTTACTATACCCCCACCCCCCTCAAAAAAAAGTATTCTTGATATACCCCCTTAGAAATACAAATTGTAATGAATCAATAAAAGAAAATGGCCAATAGTCTTTTTAGGCAAATAGGCTGGAAAAGAGAATAGTACTCAAAAGTTGGTCTTATTCAGGATTTTGGAAGAATGGGGAAGCTGAGGGGTTAAGGAATCGTACGGTTGTAGCCTACTTTCACTAGCAGTGAAATGTTGCACTGTAACAAAATAGAAAGTCATTTGTCATAAAGTCAGCAACTAGCCATTGTTCCTTGGTTGTTGTTCTTGGGCCTTTTTGTCGTTCTGCATACTGTTATGTAAATCATATAGAATGCTCGCACATTTGATACATAGATGTAAATATGGTTTCTAGCATAAAAAGGGCTGTGGATATACAGCATGACAATGTAGCTCCTGGATATGTTCAGATAAAGATGGATGCATCAGTCAGCACAATATGGATTTTAAAGTCCTCTATGAAATGATTGTTTGTTCCCACTTTCGTATCTGTGTAGGAGTTGAGGTCGATTGTTCTTCCATCTATTCTTGACCTTCCTTGTAATGACGATTGGTTGTGATTCACAACATACCAGCTGAAGGGAAATATCAAATCTGGGAGTCTCTTCGTCCCGGACTGCTGCACACGAACCAGTATTTAAATAATGCCAGCCTCTCTTGTTTCAGGCACGGAGGTTATGTGCCTAAATATAGACCTCACCAAATTCTGCATCTGTGCGCTCTTCACTGGGTGAGGAGTCCGATGTTTAGCGACTCGAGTACTTGATTACAGGCATCTGCCATCCATAATTAGGGCCCTGGGCTAAAAGATGGCATGTGATGAACTACTAGAGAATATGTTTTCCCTCAGCTCTTCATTCTTTTTTTTTGTCATTATCGCAATGTGGGCATGATGCAAATCTGCTAAAGTTCATTTGTGTGACAGGCTTTGTTATAGAGGCAGACATGTTTCTTCAGTACTTTTTCAGTGGTCTCATCTGCATGACAGGCAAATGATTTAAAACTGAAATTAAGTGTAATTTTAGTACAGATGTACATGTATAGTAATTAAAGTAGAAGTACAGTGACCCCCATACAGCTCTCACTGTAGTATGCTCCGATTGGCAAGGACTTTTGGACATAAATTGTCAATTATTGTTAGAACTACAAGTATGAACATTTTGCGGCATGAAACTTGGGTGAATCGCAGCCGACCACCTTTTCCACAGTGTGAAACTTCCACGATAGCCACTGGCATTCAGTACATGTACATTATATAGATAAGAACTTTCCATGAATCTCGGCTCCTCACAAAATTCACAAAAGTTTTGAGCAGGCTCCCCTTTCAGTGGTGGCTTGCATTTGCCCATGCAAATCACCCCGTATAAAATCCAGTATGTGGACACCCCATGTGAAATCCAGTATGTGGACATTACATTGAACCATGCCGATCCTAGCAATGCTTGAATAATTATGCAAGATGAGTGGTTGTTTACATAATGCCAATGAAATGCCATTTTAAGTCTTCTTGCAGCCTTACCCCGCAGTATACACCCACAGGTGACATTGTAGTGCACACTAATGGCTAAAAGTGATCCCCTCCATCTCGTCTAGGCCTTTGTAAAGGACTGTAAAAGATTATTGGTCTTTAGGAAGCACATGCACCTGCCAACTGTTCCCATTTAAAGTGGGAACATTCCAATTTGTTAGGGAAGAAGAAACTTCATTCGGCCTTGGTGTTCCTATTTTTGTCAACACCTGTTAATAGTGATGTACAATGGGAAAATGGGTAAAATTAACCATTTCTGCATTTATTTTCTCTTAGTTATGCCCATTTACTGAATTCTATGATCGGCAGGTCTGGGAACACGATCCATGTCAGCAGCTGCAGCAATCAAAGTGGGCTCAAAACGGAATGTTCATGCTCAGCAAGTGAATTGTGCCTGGATACAAAATAAAACAAAAACAAAAAAATAACCCCTAAACCAAAACAGTCAAAATGAAACAAAAACTCTGTGCTATATAAAAATGGCCCTGAAAATCTCACAACAAATACATCAGTCACCTTTTGCTGACGTAGTGTGCATCAAATTTATACATCTGTTGTAATTGTGAATATTATTATTTGTGCCAGTGTGCTGTCATGTGCCATAGCTGCCAGTGACGATGTGTCAATTATGTGTTCATGAAAAGACTAACCAGCTGACATTGTGAAGTATTTTCTTTGCATCATTGAAATTACCAATTTGACATATAGATATAGAACAAAACTTTCACCGTGACTGATTTGCCCTTGCAAATATGCACAAATAATCCTTGACAATCTTAAATTGCAAGACCTGACTATGCTCTTGACTGTAATATTATATTGGGGTATTCATTTTCCCTGTTGACAGTGTGCCAGAAGATTCTGTCACATTTTGATAAATTTTACTAAACTGAAATGCTTATGTTTCATGAAGCTTTGCTATTCAAGTTGATTTAAATAAAAGAGGAAAAGAAAGGGAATTATTTTTCCTAATGCGTACGGCTCCCTGTCATTTTTTCCAATTCTTACTGTATTCCTCTTTTACCTTTCTATACTGATAACTGTGCATAGAAATGCAACATTATTCAAGGTTTCAAGTGTAAGACACTCCATGGATACTCTTTGATTCATTGTACATCTTAGTTGGGTATAATGGGTCTTTGCACAGATTGAACCATCTTCACTCCTTTAAGAATCCATGCCAGAGTCGTGCACCATTGCGAGGCAACCACTGGACTACTGGAGTAGAGACTAATAGAAGAAGTCTGGGGATTCACTTGGCTGTGATGATGCGTTGAATTGATTGCCCATCACGCCCTGTGATTGAGAAGTCCTTGCCAATTTGTCAGCCCTCTGTGTACACCAAGAGGCCTGGATGATACAAATGTAATGACGGTGCTTCCGAATGCAAAACTTCGTCGGGGCTCCTCAGACAGACAGAAACTCCATTCAATATGAATGATGTGATTTCAAGTCGGTAGCTGCGTCCCATGTTTGCATTTCGTCAGGGCTGTAGATTGTTCAGCCCAATGTTTTAAAAACGATGTCAGCTCTTGAGGGGAAAGTGACTTCCATAATACACATGCAGTCAAGCCTGCCATCTTCCCCTAAGTTTTCCTCTTTTTTTTTTAATGAAAGGATAATAACAATGATCAATATTTTATTGTCGATCATTTAGTTTCGTGAACACTCCATGTCAGTCGACAGTATTGCAGGATCGTGAATGGTTGGATATGAATGATAGAAGATTCTATAATTTGAGTCATCGGTTTGGAATGGATTTTAATGATGATTCATTTGCAGCCAGTTAAAAAACCAAAAACAAACAAACAAAAAACTTGTTGAGAAATGACATTATCAAACATATCTATCTTCATTGCACTTATCAATTGATCGTGACATATACTCAATCAATCATGTGAATCTATAAAACTCTGAAATTTTATCAATATCAAATTCTATTCCTGATATTATTAGACTTTATTTGTATGTAGGTGAATGTAATTTTGTTTGTTCAATTCATACACTATAGGAAGAGCTTTCCTTTAATTTCTCTAGATTCTGAACTTTCCATTGAATATGTCTTTGCTTGTCTCTTCAAACTGTTAGTTTTAAAAGTCATTATGTGTCATAGCATTCTATAAAAATGTACTGTAAAAGAAATGTGTGTGTCACTATGACAAGAACTGTGCATTAACTGATTTATACTCAAAATATTGCACCTACATTTTTGTACTGTCGAAAATAATTCTTGGTACTGGTGCAAAGGAGAGCATACACTTTATGCCTGTTCACACAAGTGTCTCTTCAAAGTAGCATCTGATGTCCAACTTACACTTTACAGTCTTTGTGCAGGTTAAAATACAGAATATACCGACATAATTCAAGAGATGACGGAGCAATGTTGATAAGATAAGTCGTGCATGAATCAGAAGTGGTACATTGTACCTTTAGCCCCAAATCCTATTTTGAGTTTCAAAGATCAAGAGGAAAAAGAGAGCTACATGTATGAGCACATTTGGCCATGACATTATTAAAGAAAACCTGTGTCATGAACAGTCAACTCATTGTTATGTCAAGTCTGCTTCAGCAATGTTTAACAAAGTGCAAGGTTCATTACCTTTGGGTCCTCTGCCAGCTTTGTGCAAAGCAGTGCTCAGAATTATAATTTTTGTGATTTGAAATGCATGAGAATCTCCGGTTTATGTGTTTTCTTTTTGTTTTTGTTTTTTTGCCTTTCTTGATAGTCTTGCCAGACAGTAGAGCAACTTAATCCATTGTTATTTTTGCAGGTGAATGGGGGTGGAATGAGCTCCCTTCTTTTATCCAGCTATTCCTACTTCTATTTTTACAGTGGAAAAGAAAAAGTGAGTCAGAATATAATAATCTATCTTGGCATCTCTTGATGGAAAGGAATAGTATGTTAGGGAGGAAATGGAGGCTGCATTAGTTGAAGTTATCTCCTTTATAGCGAAACAAAATAGATGTCTTACCTACCCACGTAGGACTCCTGTCTTCTATCTAACATGTCTTCAGAATTCATATTATTCCCATCTACAATGTACCCTGTACCCTGTCTTCATTCACCATTGTTACAAGAACCTTGTGTTTCTGTCTTGAGATTAATTGGTAAAACAAGTTTGGACATGTGTAAATAGTATACAGTATGTAGAATAAGCCTTTGGCATGTATGTTTTTCATAATAGTCATCCATAGCAACCCATGCTACAGTCTGTAAACTCATAACCCATTGGTGACGAGCTGATTTTGTAAGTAACACACATTTTCCATTGATACCTGCACAAGTATACTCCGGACTAATCTTCAACAGGTCAAGTATCTGCTTGGCTAGCCGTGCAAAGACATAGTCTACACCATAGATTCCACCTGTATCGTACATTGAACTTGCTGAATTGCACAGAAGACATAAAATCAAACATTGGCAACCACTCATCTGTGCAGGTAGGAAATTGGAAATGTCATCAATCATATCATTGGCTGAGAACCAGAAGGGCTTATCACCATTTTCTGGGATGAGGAGTATTGAGTTATTGGTATCATGTTGTAGAGCTCGATCTCCTCTACATTATGGTGTCAATTTTAGATTAGCTTCATTTTCAGTAGAATGTTCAAAATTAATAAAACAAGGACGCAATTTTGCCCTGTATTTGGGAACAGTGTTTATAAATCAACCTACTTTTGATTAATAAACTATTCATTTCATGGAAATTGAATATTTCATTCTTATTTACGCTCGAATCTTAGAATGCGATAGCACCCTTTAGGATCTCGGCTGATGATATACAACTATTGAAGGCAGTATGCCTTGCACGGTTCCATTTATTGATTATTAATCAACGGCTTCTAATTCAGTTTCATTCCTGAAAAGTTTGTCATGCTGTTTGTCATTTTCCAAATAATCTCGAGTTATAATACTCTTCTGTTCTTCATATAAAATGGAAACTGTTTATGCAGAGATTTCATGACAATGTATACCCAGTTTCATCCTGTTACAAATAGCAGGATTGTATTTTTCCACAAGGGAATTTATTCTTGGGCACAGTGAAAAGAGAAATAAACACAACAGTCTGAGTGAAAATGCTTGAGATTTTAGATGTGTCAAAATGATAAAGTTATTTGTAAATACCAACATGAGTGCTGTCTTGACTTGATGGGCTATTCTCCGCTTTTTTTCTCTTTTATTGTGATTTACAGTAATGTGATTAAATTTGATCGTGGAGATGCCATTGTACAAAGGATATATTAGATTTGTTTGTGCTTTCTAGCTGATGGGTCATTTAAGATTAATGTCCAGTATTCACTATGCTCTGAGGGTCACCATATGACTCCAGTGATAATGCCTTTTGTGCGGAGGTGATTGATCGCACACTAAAATCTCTGGATCACCCTTCCCTAGCCTTGACTCACTCGCCTCACTCATTAGGCCTGTGGTGTGTGTGAAGAGAGCTGGGGACCGATGAATAATCCATAGAATCCTATTCATGCTCATCCGTCTCCATTGGTGGCGCAAAGCTATTCCCGGTCGTTTTTCCCTTTTAATGAGTCTGTCTGCGAGTTGATATGCAGTAATCCATGGCCATTCACCAGAAACGAGTAAATACAGCGTACATTGTGAATCTAATTTCTAACTTCAGACATACAATTTGTACATTTTGTTCATCTTTGCCAATAAGGAGGGGGGGGGGGGTGGTGGCTTAAGTTTTTTGCATTCTGGTGTAGATAATTCTCATTCATGTTATTGGTTGTAAAGATTCAGTCATGTTTGCATTCTGCTTGATGTGCAATTTCTTCGTATTGGTTATATTTGAAAAAAAGTATAGTTTTGCCTTTGAAATATTATGCCTTTCCCTGTTCATCAATGTCCTTTCTAGTGGGTCTGCAGAAGTTGGGAAACCTGATATAAAGTTTGTGATATGGATACTGTGCTGCAGTGTCATTGCTAGTTATTTTGTTTAATGTTTTGTTATTGTTGTTGTGTGATTCCTAGCTCAATAAAGGACAGATGGAAGATGTGAAGAGACTACAAATGTGAATGCAGAGTGCTGTGAAAGCTCCAGTGGTGTCATTTAGACCTCAGACGTGGGGGTGTGTAGCTCAATGCCTCGTGTGGAATAATTTAGAGGCAGTAATTGCCCCCAGATGACACCCTCTCCCCCTGCCGAAGGGAATCGAGCGGCTGATGTTGGACGAAAGAGAATGACTCATTTAGCGGCTGATTGTCGGTCTCATAATTGATCTCGCCTTGGCTCCCGTCTCAGATTATCCCCCTGACTTAGTTTTCCAGCCATCTGTTATATGGACGCTGCTAATTGTTTTTGTTGTCTTCCCAAGCTTTCTCTCTCCAACCGTAACGCACAGTGCAGGATGCTATCTAGAGATTTCGGGAATGTTTCATCATTACGTGAACAAATACAGCCGTGCGGTGCATACCAACCAAGTTAAATGTATGTACAAGTGTATAGGCCTATCAAAACTATTCCAAGAGAAAAGGGGGGGGGATGGGGGAAGGGGGGGGGAATCCTGTTACTGTGATATGAGTTTACTGACTGTGGGTGCATCTTGAATAGTGGTGAAGTGATGGCGATCTATGTGATTTGTTTGCTTGTCGCATTGTTGTATTTTCTATTTGGAGATTGTACAACTTTTGATCTCATCTGTTGTCTAGCTGCTTCGTCACTGGCATAAAGGATCATCAAATCTCTTTGCAGTTTGCATCACTCACAAAGAAATGATTTGAACAACATCGTTAGAGACCATTTGTGAAGTATAGGCATTGCAACTGATTGACAAATTGCCCTTCATGAATGCAAAGTATACAGGGTGATTATTTAGTGTTTTGAGATGTAACCACAATAAAAAATATGGGCATCCATGTACATGCCGGGATGGTAGGTACAATGTATGCCAATGATTTTTATCATGGCTATTACTGATACTCAAAACATTGAACAATCGTTGTGTATATGTATACATGTCAATGAACGGCTATTTGTCAGTCAGTTGCAATAAAAACAACTGGACACACAAATCATCATTTTGAGTAGATGATGTGTAGTGTGATAGGTGCCCTAAAAGTTTATTGACCTCACCAGGAGGGCAATGTCATAGGTAGTCATTTTAGGTAAAATCCTTATCTGCATATTTACATTGGGGGGGGGGGGGTCTAAAAAATAAGCCAATGACAACAACAAAAACATTTGTGAAGTTGAAATGCCAAGTCGAAGTACGGTGTACTAGTATAAGATGAACCCAAGATTTAGGTCAAACATAATTTGACATTTGCCTGAGTGATTGTGGTCTTTATCCATTGAGCTTTCATGCTGGGAGAAAATAAGAGAAGTGCATACTGTCTAGACCAGTGCTAATTGTGTGTTAAGATGAACTCCACTTTGGAAAAAAAAAGAGAGAGAAAAAAAAAAAAGATAATAAAATCGTGATTATGAGTGCCGGGGGGGGGGGGGGGGGGGGGGGGAGGGGAGGGGAGGGGTTACAGAAAGACCTCCTTACAAGGACTTCTACTTTTACAGAAAGACCTCCTTACAAGGACTTCTACCTTTTGCAGAAGATTATAACGCATCTATTGTTCGTAGCATTCAGTAATGTGTATAATCATCCCTTACCCTTTCTCAACAATACAACTAAAACAAAGAGGCAGGGTATGCATTTAGTGTGATCTTACTTATCAGTAATAGCAATGATTTGTTAAAAAGATTCTGTCAAGTTAAAATTGTCGAGTTAAAATTTAGTTCTGTAAAAGTCATAATTTAATAGCACATTTACCACACACCACAAGCTGTATCTATTTTCACAATTTTCTGTATGCAAAACATATGGCATTATGACAATTATTCAAAGGTAACTGAAGGAAAAACACCCAATATGCCCTTCATCAAAAAAAAAGAAAGAAAGAAAAAAGCTGGAGATTTTTTGAGTGCAATTATGTACAATGCTTGTTACTCCTGGACAGAATGTCGAGAGTGTAGATTGTTAACATCGCTTTGCATTCTATAGCAATTGATTCTGCTGACCATGAAAAGGTGTTACTATTTTGTGGCAACATTGCTTCAAGTAGCATAGGGATGATGCTGTTTCCATGCAGGTCTGTGCAAGCACACTGCGTTTAATTGCCCACATGGGCCGTGATGTCGGAGCCTGATGCCACCCACTTAGAAGCCTTTCATGCCTTATCGGTAGCCATAACGATAACGATAAACCATTGATGACTGACCGACCAATCAATGAGATGGAACTGAGCCCATTTTGCATGACCTCGCTGCTTCAGATGAACACTTTCCCGGCTGCACCCTATTAGGCTTTAAGTTAGATTTGTGCACACGGGCGGAACTCGTACAAATCTCATTAGTACAATGTGCCACCAGATTAGTGTGGTTCATTGTCTGTTACAGTATTGGGAGTGAATCACATCTTTGTAAATTGTTAATGTGCTTGTGTTGATGACATTTATGAAAAGCATTGGACTGTGACCATGAAATTTTAAAATGCCAGTTTATTGAGATATTGATTATTGTTCGTATAGGCTGTCACATATTCTGATTGACAGAGAGATTTTCCTGATTGTTTTGTTGTTGTTGTTGGTTTTTTTTCAACAGACCATAAGTAAAAGAAATAATAATAACTGCAAATTTTAGACGTTGACTCTTTAGGTAGTAAATGTTGTATGGCTTTCCTTTGATAGGTTTTTAATTTATTTCTTTCCAGTGTGTAAATATGAATTATGCAAAAAGATAACTTATTGAAGGTTCATGCTGCAGTATTAAACAAGGAAAAGTAGAAATTACGTGGTGCGTAATATATGTCCCCGCCGGAAGTAGCATTTAGTAGCAAAATGTACAATATAGGTAAAAAATCAAGGTCAAAGGTCAAAGAAGTCAAAGGTCAAAATTCTGTGTAGAAGTTTTGAAGCCCTCACCTAGTGCCATCACATAAAGGAAACAGAATCGAAATCGGGTTAGAAATGGCGAAGGAGTAGCATTTTGTAGCCAATGTACAATATAGGTCAAAAATCAAGGTCAGAGGTCAAAGAAGTCAAAGGTCAAAATTCTGTGTAGAAGTTTTGAAGCCCTCACCTAGTGCCATCACATAAAGCAAACGGAAGTGAAATCGGGTTAGAAATGGCGAAGGAGTAGCATTTTGTAGCAAAATGAACAATACAGGTAAAAAATCAAGGTCAAAGGTCAAAGAAGTCAAAGGTCAAAATTCTGTGTAGAAGTTTTGAAGCCCTCACCTAGTGCCATCACATTAAGCAAACGGAATCGAAATCGGGTTAGAAATGGCGAAGGAGTAGCATCTTGTAGCAAAATGTACAATATAGGTCAAAAAATCAAGGTCAAAGGTCAAAGAAGTCAAAGGTCAAAATTCTGTGTAGAAGTTTTGAAGCCCTCACCTAGTGCCATCATATAAAGCAAACGGAATCGAAATCGGGTTAGAAATGGCGAAGGAGTAGCATTTTGTAGCAAAATGTACAATACAGGTCAAAAATCAAGGTCAAAGGTCAAAGAAGTCAAAGGTCAAAATTCTGTGTAGAAGTTTTGAAGCCCTCACCTAGTGCCATCACATAAAGCAAACGGAATCGAAATCGGGTTAGAAATGGCGAAGGAGTAGCATTTTGTAGCAAAATGTACAATATAGGTCAAAGGTCAAGGTCAAAGGTCACGACTGAAATTCTGTGTAGAAGTTTCAAAGCTCCCATGTAGTGCTATCATATAAAGCAAACAGAATCAAAATTGGCTCATAAATGACAGAGAAGTAGCAAATTGAAGATTTTGATCACACACGGACGCACACACGGACGGACACACAGACGGACGGACGGACGGACGGACACACGGACACACACACGTACGGAGCCCGTTTCATAGTCCCCTGCTCGAACTCGTTCGGCGGGGACAAAAAAGGGATGTCATCTGATTTAAACATGGACTGTAGCATACTTTAAAGCCCACAAAAAAGAAAGAGTAAATATGTGTTATACACTTAACTATATTGTTCTATCTTACCATGACACACACACACACACACACACACACACACACACACACACTCTCTCAAAATCAGTTATGACATTTATTATGTATTTGCCATGCAAATGCCATTTTTTATATGCAGATTATTATTATTATTACCGGTACTCTTGGAGAAACAGCTTTTATTTCTGCAGCCCCATCTCTCTGGAATGCTCTTCCACTGAGGATCCGATCAGCAGAAACCATCGAAACATTTAAAAAGCATCTGAAGTCATATATGTTCGCATCTTGCTTTGGTTGAATATTTGTTGAATTGCTTACTGGGTATTTTATTTTTGTATCTTCCTTGTTCTTCAACTTCCATTATATGTATAACTACACAATGTTACCAACTTATGTATGTTATTCTCTTTGTTTGTCCCTCTGCGCCTCAGAATAGGCCACTTGATCGATGGCGCTTTACAAATGCTGTAGTTATTATTATTATTATCTTTATTATTATTATTAGTGGTAGTAGTAGTAGCAGTAGTAGTATCATTATTATTATTTCTTCTTTTTTTTTAATACATTGAATGGGCTTTTGCAAGCAAATGTCAGTGGCATTAAGTGGAGATCTTCCTTTTGTTTTCGAATCACTCTACAGGTCGTGCCATCTGGCACAGACCAACACGGAGGAGTCGTCACCATGCAGAAGATTCTCCGCTCGCCGGCCAGCATGAGGCGAAAGGTCGTCAATAAGACGTTTGGCGTCCCGCTGAAAGACCTGTGCCGGGTCGGGCCCTCGGGCTACAAGGTGCCCATACTCCTGCAAAAGATCATCGACTTCATCCAGATGCACGGTCAGTTGTGGGTGGACCCCTTCTCAAGATATGTCCCTCTTTGAACACTACCCCTCTGACTTCTGACCCATTACTGTCACATACTTCACCCATCAAACACATTTTCTCAGCTCCCACAAATTATTGCCATGATGACTTCCACAAGCCATACTGTACATTTCTCTTCCCCTGTTTACACTGTGAGATATCTCACTTCAAATGAAGATAACTCCCAGTGCAGCTGTACATGAGGTCAAGAAATTTTTTGCCTTCACTAAAGTTAGCCCGCTGTAGGAGGGAGGTTCAGGTCCACTTCTAAACAGGGCACCGTTTCATAAAATTAGTCAGCCCTGACAAACACCATAGTAACAGTCAGTGAGCAGAGCTTCCCAGCCAATCAAAACCGAGGATTTTACTGAAATTGTCAGAGACTGACAACTTTCATGAAACGGTGCCCTGGCCCGAGCTGACATCAGTATAAAAGGTATCTTGGTCTAAAATTCATTGACCCAAGCCTTCAACAAGGTATTTGCTTCCAAATGTTAACGTTGATTGACCCCGATGGGCACACCGTTTCACTCGCAGCTCAGATGGGTGAGAATGGCAGTAAAAACTGTCTTATCCTGAGCTTAAGTTATCTCACTTCGGGAGTGGACTAAAGTAGTGCACAGTATAAAAGGGGTATCTATCTTTCTCTGTGCTGTAAGGATGAAATACTGAAGGTGATACACAAAATACTGCCAGGAGTTATTTGATAGAGATGAATCTGTTAACTCCAACTGATTGACAAATTGCCCTTTGTGAACATGAATAAGCACTGAATATTCAGTGTTTCAGTAGATAGCCATGATAAAAAAACATGGGCATATACTTGGGTTGGATTCGAACTAATGATCTCCTGATTACTGGCGTTGTATCCACTAGACTACCGAGCTTCTGCCCGACAGCCAGTGCTGGTTCTAATCCTTATAGCATGGAATGAATACTGCATGTTAATTTAAATTTAATGAAATTCTTGGGTCAAGTTGCTCTTGTTGCAACTGATTGAAAAATTTCCCTTTATCATCATACAATATAAATAAGCACCAGTTGTTCTGTGTTTTAGTAGGAGCCATAATAAAAAAATCATGGGCATACATACTCGGGTTGGATTCAAGCAACGATCTCCTGATTACTGGACAGGCATCAGATCCACTAGACCACTGAAGCAGAAGATCATTGGTTGAAATCCAACCTGAGTATATATATGCCCATGATTTTTCTCATAGCTACTTCTAAAACACTGAATAACCAGTACTTAGCTACAAGTACATTGTTGAAGGGCACTTTGTCAATCAGTTGCAATGAAAACAACTTGACACAAGAATTTCGTAAAATTGAACATTCCAAATTTGGCTTATCTCATCTAGCTTAAATGGTAGGTAATGGGAGATCATATATGGCGCCAGCTTGTCAGATGCAAATTTGCTGTCCAGAGATGATTATTGAGAGCAGTTTTCTGTGGCCTACATAAAGATGCATGCTGATACCACAGTATTAAAATGAGAGTCAGCACTCGTCCACATGATTATCTTACAACCAGACTGCCCAGTGTATTGTAGCCTTACATTAGCTCGAATTCTAAGTCGATTCGTGCATGTCGCCTGGTGGAGGCGTCTTGTCGAGACGACGTGAAACTCTGGGACACCTCCTTGAGAGCAAGCACACTTCAGTCTCTACTGTAAGGAAGGAGAAGACATTTGATGTCGCATTCAGTCATAATCCTTTCAGAGAACATTATGTAGCTTCCAGTTTCACAGCCTGATTGGTAGTACAATGTACAACTGTATGAGGTCTCTTTATGTTGACTTGAATAGTGCAAAGCTTCCACACGATTAGAACAGTTTATAATGTGGACATAGTGCCGCTCTGCTTTTCCTTTCTGTAAGGCTTGTATATACTGTGTATTAGATATACGTGTATTACACTATTACAAAGCAGAAGGAGGTCATATCTGAAAATCTTTATAGATGTTTTTGTTCCTATATGTTTTAGTGGGTCGGACGTAATATTGCATTTACTGATGAGTTCATTTAGCTTATAACAGACTTTGCTGTGCAGAAAACAAGGGTATAGATAATTTACACAATGTAAATGGCAGATAAAAACTCTTTGTTTGAAGACACACCTATCTTTATACACTGTGCTTATTTTATGGGATAGTCCAACACCGGTCATTGAATACATGGACAGAATCATTTGATCGCAGACCATTTGTTGCATGCTTGTTATGAGAAATTAGTGAAAGGTGTTAAACGAGAGGATGACATTTTCAGCACAATGTAGAATTCTATATATATTCTATTCAATGCTAAAAACAGCAATTACTTTAGTTTGTTGATATATTGATACATGAATGTGATATGGGGAAGCAGCATGTAATACAGTTGAGTATGCTGGGCACATTAGATGCAAGCTTTAGTGGTGATGCTACAGTAATGGCTACCATAAGAAAGTTGATAAAAGTATGTGTTCTCAAAGTACTTCATTAACTATTAAAAATAGCCCATTATGTGGCTCAGATGGTGACTTGGGCTATCAGGGAATATTTTGCATGTTCTCACTTCAGTGGTAAACATGTTATTTTGGAGAGGGCTGACTCTTTGGTCTTTAACTAGGACTTCTCCTGGGAAAAACAACGGTCCACCAGTGATGCAAACTACCGGGTATTCCTTTTTTGCAGCATTTTATACATTTTTTTTGGGGGGGGGGGGGAGGGGGAGCATTGCTACTTTTTTGTTGTTGTTGGTTTTGTGGTTGTTGAGAGGTTTTTTGCCAAAAATACTGCAGTTTCATGGAAAATACTTTTTTTTCTCCTACATTGTACACATTTTGTCTATTGCAGGAAAGGTAAAAATAATGTTTCCCCCACCAAAATATGCCTTTTCAGCTCTTAGAATAGTGTAGTGCTATCGTCAGGGTTAGCATTCCTGGTCCACATTTTACGAGGGCACTGTTCTGTATGTTCCCTCCCAGGAAGTCATCATCTGCATGATGTATGTTATGTACAGTTAGTTATTTGATATTCAACATGACAGTCAGGAAAGAGATAAAATCAGAGAGCATTTCACTCCATAAATTATGCTTTTTCCCAACTGGTAATGTCAGATAGTACTTTTGCTGGATATGTATGCTTTGGAACTTCCCGGTCAATCCCTTCCCATGGCATGGGGAAAGTCTAGCATCTCCCGAATTCAGCACATTACGTGAATATTGATCATATCATTCTGTTGCTATTGGAAACACGATAGCGTTCACTTGACAGTGTTGACTCTTTGCTGCACTGGAATAATGTATGATCAGCATGTGAGCAGAGTTATGTGAGAAAGAAAACCCCATTCAGTACATATGTAACACATGCTGGGCACCAAAGACCTGTCTTATTAATGTTTACACTGAGACTGATGAGATGCGGGGAGGGGAAGGAGGGAGGGAAGGGTAAAAGGCGAGGCAGCCAAAAATATGCATTTGTATTTGCTTTGCTGCTGCTGCATTTTGAAAATGACATCTATCCTCTTAGAAATGTCAAGTTTCCATAAATGCCTGCTGAAGTATAGATCATCGAATTCAACAGTCCTGTGTTAATAGATCATTTTATGCCCTGCTCTAATTCCATCAATTCTGTTAATATACCATTCATTATTTGTTTGTTTTTTATCGTTTTTCTCAACACTTTTATCATGTTTCTCAATTCTCAAGTGGAAAAAACAAACAAACGGAGACCTATGTTACATAATGTTATTTCAATGGAATGGAAAAAGTTGTTGAATTATAGAGAAAGGAAATGATACATACCAATAAGGGGCACAGGGAAACACTTTCATAGCATGTCAGAGATGCATGCCCCAGTGTGCCGGAGGAGGGGCTCAAATGTGAGCAGCGTCACCAAACAGGTGATGGAGTGAGAGTAGGCACTTGTCAGCACTCAATCCTTGCTTGAGGGATTACACAGCGATATCAATGATTTCCTGTCCACATTACACATAATTTCCATGAAGCTCATACTGTCTTTCCCTGCGAATCAGTCCAGCCTCTTTTTTTGCTCTAGTAGTGGGCAGCGAAAGCTGACTCCTGTCTTTGAGGGGATTTCTCACTTCTCTGAAGGACACATGTAAACTTGTTTAGAAACATTTTCCTGCTAATCAAGTTATTTTTACAAACGTGAAACAAACTTTACTAGTAATAGTCACGTTTCTCCCAAACATTTTTTCGTTACTCACGATTTACATGTACCAGTAATGCTCCATTCTTTTTATTTTAAAGTCATATTTTTTTTCTTGGAATATCAGTAGGGTGCCTATATGTTTGCAGTTAAACAGTTCGTCCTCTGAAACTCAATTATTAGAAGCTGAAGTTTAGTTTGACTAGATTCATTCACTTCCGTCCCTGGTACATGCACTCTGGTAGTATTAAAGGGCATCATCAGTTACGCAAGTGAATGACTTTTCTCATGACACAGCTGTTGTATGAAGTGTACAGGTAGTTCGTTGTTGAAAACCAGTTGGCGAGGGGATGCACTTGAGGGTCTGAACACTCTGTAATAGTATGTGTGCAGAAGTATTAATTTTCCTTGATATGCATGGGAGCATCTACACAAATCTGTTTTAACCTACATGTACTGCAAACCTTAGAACTAAAACCAATGTGCTCTAAAGAATGATTAAACATTTACACTGCAGATGAGTGTGGCTGTTTCTCAAACTAGACCGAGTGTCACTTTGAAGAAAGAAGATAAAAAAGTAAACTTCTATGACCTTTTCAATTTTTGTCTTCATCTGACCAGTCTGCTTACGTTCATTGTTGTGAAACAAATACAGAAATGATATATCATCCTTTTTTATGTTGTCATTTTTGTGACACAGAACTACCTTGTCATTATAGATCTGTTATTTTCTGGTGCTGTACTATTTTCTCTCTTCTCAAAGCGTCATGTTTGTTTGATTGTTTGTTTTTTAGGTTCCCATACTCTCTGGAAAACTGTTCACAGGAAATAGGAATGCTTGTAGAGCTTTCCATTCTGCAAAGTATTATGCCCTCCAAAAGAAAATGAACTAGAGATTGTAATTTGTCATCACTGACAAATTAAGGTGATCCGATTTTTTTTTTATCAATGATTCGAGTCCTGATCGCAATAGGCGTGACCATACAAGTTTCATCTGTGTTTAGAGACATTGGCCGTGTGATGTTTGCATTCTCATTTAGCAAAGGGAGTCATATCTGCCATGTTAGGTACCAAATTCTGTATACACTATAACGAAGAAACAGCAACAAGTACATATGACCTTTGACCCACCTTTGCACTCCCAAGATTGCATCTGATGAAATAGTGGTTATTTTGTGAAATGATTCTCGCGACATCGTCTATACGTGTGAAAAATATGGGAAAGATAGGACAGGTATTCACTAAGATACAAGATGAAACATTTATGACCTTTGACCCTAATTTACATACCCAAGATGTTGTCCGATCTAGTAGTTGTTATTTTATGAAATAATGTACGAGCCATGAACTAAACATGGGCAAAATATGGGGGTGATAGGGCGTGTTTTTCTTGAGTTATTGCAAAGAAAGTTGCAGAAAGAAAGAAATATCTCAATACATAGAAGATAAGCTTTAATTTCAACCAAGTTTTTTATCGTAATTCCGACATCGTATGAAAAAAACGAAGGGCACATAACGATAGCGCAAAGTCTCAGCTACAACATATTAAAATCTGGGAGAACTTCACCGAAGGGTAAGTGAGCTAGTGCTCGATAAAGACAATCATGTCAATTTTCACATTTAAAAAAATTCCCTCCCGTAGAGATAACACGTCATAACGAAGATACAAAAAGAAGTACATATGACCTTTGACCTCAATTTGCACAGACAAGATGGCATCTGAGTAAAAAGTGGTTATTTTGTGAAATGATCCTTGTAACATGGTCTTTGCGTGTGCAAAATATGGGAAAGATAGGACATGTATTCACTAAGATACAGGGTGAAACACTTATGACCTTTGACCCTAATTTACATACCCAAGATGGTGTCCGATCAAGTAGTTGTTATTTTATGAAATAATTCACGTGACATGAACTAAACATGTGCAAAATATGGAAGTGATAGAGGCCGTTTTTCTTGAGTTATTGCAAAGAAAGTTGCAGAAAGAAAGAAATATCTCAATACATCGAAGATAAGCCTGAATTTCAACCCAATTTTTTGACGTGATTCTGACATCGTATGAAAAAACAAAGGGCACACTTACGGTAGTGTAAAGTCTCAGCTACAACATATTAAAATCTGGGAGAAATTTATCGAAGCTTAAGTGAGCTAGTGCTCGATAAAGATAGTCATGTCAATTTTCATTTCCAGAAAAACTGCACTCCCATAGAGATAACACGTAAACTGGTCAAATTTGACAAGATTACTTTCAATCAATTTTTACGAGGTGATACTGTTATCCAATCAAAATTTTGTTATTTTATGTTTGAAAGAACATTAGATGAGCTACATCATACTGAAATATGGGTGAAAATTGACAAAGGACTAGTGAGATACGCTCGAATGAACTTGAAATTTGATGACGTCATTTTGAAAATTTACTTTTTTTACTTTATTAAGAAATTTGATATCTTTTAATCATTTTGTCAGCATTGCCACCCCATGAAATGACATGTACAACTCATCAGCTTTCAAAATATGTACAGAAAATGGGGGGTCACCGTCCATCCTGACGAGTAAAATCGGATTTAAAATTGGCAGTTTTTTGGCATAGTTGTACTGTATATCGCCATTGACGCGCGCGCGGAATTTCAACTTTGACGGGCCCGTATGACGTCATATTGAGTTGGATTGACTTGAAACTTGGTAGAAATATTCCTTGACATTTCAGGCAGCCGATAAGTGTGAAAAAACGGGAAATTTCTATTGCATATGAGCTGTGCGTGCGTATATGCGCGCGCGCGTACGCGTCCGTCGATTTTTTCTGAAATACTCCAAATGACCTGAAACGTGTGCAAAACAATTTTGAGCTCGATTGGAACATATTAAAATTTCAACGCGCCCGTACGCGCTCGTTTACCAGGGTCGTGATGAAGTTTTATTAAATATATCGATAGAACTTGACTTGAACTATATTATATGTAAATGTCGTTGAGAAATTCCATTTCATTAATGAGATACGAATGTGAACGTGATTTCAGATAATGACGTCATAGTGACGTCATGGTTGACTGATCACAAAGATACATTAGATCTGTCGTTCTTATGACGTGATACATATATGGTATAAGTTTAAAAGTCATAGGTGAATGACTTTTTGAGTTAATCGCTGCACAACATTTGAGGAGAAAGAAATAAAGAAGAAAGATTCAGTACAGATACAATAGGTGATCCGAGAGGATACTCGGATCACCTAATAAAAGATTGAAGCTGTGGGAATGCCCTTGTATACACATACTAGATTCTCCGTGAATAGGGATCCACTCAATAATTCGCCCTTAGCTGGGACATTGAACAGTGTATCATATTCTTTTTACATGTATCTGACCCTTGCTCTAGCTAGCATTGACCAGGAGCGAGGTCAGCCAGAAGGGATGGCTGTCTGTTGAGTGATGACCAGAGCTTTTGTGAAGTTAGTGGCTATATGGCGGCCTCTCTTTCTGTCCTTTCTAGGTGTACACAAACAGTCTTCCTCATAAAATTTTGCTGGGAAAATTGCAGTCATTTTGATAGCAAAGAGATCTTTTCTTTTTCAATGTTATAAAAACCTTATTCTCAGAAAATTTTTTGATGTCATTCTGCAGATTGGTAAATACTGCAGATTGTTACAGCTTGACTTTCCTTGTTTTATTGTCTCTATAAGTTGGAAAGATTGTCTTTTTGTGCCATAAGACTGAGTGCACAGCTCTCACAATCTACCGAAATGCTCAATATTTAGAAGACATTGTAGTGAGGGGCTCTTTCATATTATGTAACATAATACTAGCACTGGTAAAAGCAATTTAACTTTTTTTATTCAAAACCTGAAATGTTGATCCAACAGACTTCATTTGTTAGTTTCACTGAAAATTAAGGTAGATATTACATGAAAGAAGTAGGCCTAGTGGGTAAAGAGAAAACTAGGCCTATTTACTTGAGTTATGGACGACAGCAGTGTCCTTGTTCATGGGATAAAGTAGAAGTACCAAAATTTCTGTGACGCTTCATCAAGTTTTCTGCCCACTAGCCATTATCTATTTCTCCTTGTGGATTGATTTACCCTTCGGCTGTGGTATTCAAGGCATTTCAAATTTTCTGTGAATGGCATGTCTTAGTCGTAGAATGTAACAGTTAGGACTGTATTGTCATGCTTGTGGTGAAATGAGGAGGGGGGGGGGGGGGGAGGAGAAGAAAGCAGGGAAGTAGGACTGAGGAGATGGATGGTATGGTACACCTAGATCAAGTTTTGTTTCCATTGCATTGCATTTCATCCGGTATGCCTTCGGTGTACGGGCCAAAAATGCAGCGTGCCTTTTGTTATTGTTATGATTGATGCGGACTTCAATAGCATGGTACCCCCATTTTCCTTGTTTTCTTACCCTTTGTTGTATACCTCAAAAGCAGTCATGCTGTAATGATCATAACATACGTCACAAGTATTATAGTAATATTGCTGCATTCACTCAATCCTCATAAGTTTAGGTTTCATTTTCCTTTAAGAGTACAGAGAAAAAGCAATAAAGGATAGTTGTGGTTGTGGGGAAGATTTAAGGGGTTTGAGTAGTCACATTGCTTCTATCTCCCCCACCCCCTTCCCCCTTCCCAGAAGACAAAAGATCCCCTTTTCTTTTGCAGTTTCATTACAGTGTGCTTACTCATCTAGAAAGCTCAAGGAAGTAAACGAGCAGATATACGATTTTTCACAATTGAAAATGGGACAAAAAAAATCAATCAGTTTCATTCCTTTGTACTACAAATTCCAAGAGCACTATGTTCACAGCTTTAGGGATAAGGTCCCCCCCCCCCAAAAAAAAAAAAAAAAAAAAAAATGTTATTCATCACTACTTCTGTGTGAAGACATTGTGATTGAGTGAATGCTGATTTCTCCTTTTTGTGATGATATTTATGAATGCTCTTTGCAGAAAATGATCCCATGTGTGAAGTGATTTAAATGAACAATGCACTAATGTGTGTTGTACATGCATTGAGCTCTTTTACATTTTTTTTTCCTGCAGCCAAAATCATGAGTTTGAACCTTAAAAAGGAGATGACAATCAGTCAGTTAAAGGGACTGTACAGTACTGGTTGAGGTAGGGTTTCATGTTTTGAACATTCCTAAGTGAGATAATGAAAAGCCTCTTATGAAATATGAAAGAGCATGTCATTTTAAGAAGGATTCAACGTTTATTTGATGAAAATTGGTTTTCAAACGGCTGAGATATCCAAAAAAGTGCTAATAATAAAAGGCGACATGCCCCAACTTTATTAGTATCTCTTTGTTTCACTTTGTTTTTGGATATCTCAGCCATTTCAAAACCGATTTTCATCGAATAAACTTTTGATACCCTTTAGAACTGCGTGCTCCTTGACATCTCATAGAGTGGTTTCTGAATATCTCACAAAATGTTAAAAGCTAAATCTTCACCTCGACCAGAACTGTACACACCCTTTAAGATACAGTTTTTCCACCATGCAAACCTTCAAGCAACATACAAACCTTCAAGCAGCAGATACAGTTTTACTCTGCATGTAGCCTTTCCAAAGTGAAACCTGGGGGGGGGGGGGTGTCTTTCATGCCCAAATAAAGGCATTTGTTTAGTGTAGAAAGTGTGTAAGATGTGTGAACTGAAACTAGACCATTCATTAGAAATGGGTTTCATGTGAAAATGAGGGCAATGTATGTGAGTAAAGTCCATCGGTAGATGTCATTACAACCTACTGTAATCATCCAAAATCTGTGCCCTATAAACTGTATCATGCCTTGTGGCCTATATCATAGTATCAATTTCAGGTTCCTGCTGGGTTTGGGGGGGGGGGGGGGAGGGTTTGCTGGGTTTGTGTGTGTGTGTGTGTGTGTGTGTGTGTGTTTTTTTACTTCTCAATGCTTGGTACCACCAGTTACTTGCTCCTACATCTCTTGTAAGAAATGATAATGAAATAAAGAGGGTGGAGGTTTTGCTGTGAGGACCTTCTTGCTCAGACGCAACAAGTTGAGGCTTTAATTCCCACAGTTTGTGATTCCTCTGGTTGTAACCAAAGCTCCATGGAGGAGCTGGTAAAGGTCAAGAGGTGAACATCTGTTTACAGACCTTTCATTTTTATATCCCATGAAACTGGTAGTTTCTTGGGAGAACCAGTGAGGTGCTTGTAAATTACCCAGCCCCAGAAAAGGAAACCCATGATCTTTTCTCTTTTACCTGTGTCTTCTCTGTCTGTCTGTCTGTCTGTCTGTCTGTCTGTCTTTAGTGTCTTCTATATACGCCATATATTTTGCAAGGTCCTCATGTCATGAATTCTATGAGCCAGGTGTTACTCGTGAATGTACAGGTGTATAAAACAAGATGCAAAAATATCAACTCTGATCCCAGCATGAGTGAGACATGCACACACACACACATGTACATTTCTCCGTTCATTACTGTACTCCAAGATTGCAAATGTAACCACTCGCAAAGTTGTTGAGAAATCCTGAAAAAAAATTAAACTCACGAAATATATAGCATAATACAATGTCTGTCCATCTGCGCCATCTTTCTATCCATCTGTATAGGCCTACAATATTTATCTCTATATCCCCCATTGTCAAATGTTTGCGATTGCTCAGGGTTCAAAATTGGCGATGGTCCGCTGGCCATTGGCCACCCAAAATCACATCGGACTAGCTAAAAATCATAAAATTCTGAAGTTACTAGTCCGTCTGGCTAGCCAAAAAATCGCTTCAGTATCAAAATTGATTCTAAGTAGTCCGCCTGGCTAGTTAAAAAAAAAAGTTAAGTGCGACCCCTGTTGCTTTTATTGGTGGTATTTTAGTAACCTTGTTCAAAGCACATGAGATAACTAAAACAATTTGTATCTTTTATAGCAGCTTTAAATGTAATTTGTGTGCTTTCTATTTAATGAACAAGTCGAAAATGCACAGAACTTTGTGAGAAGATATAGAATTGCTTATATTGTGACAGACAAATTGTGTTTTCAGTCACTTAAGTTTAGCTTCAGCATAATTACACCCTTCATATCTGTCCAGAGGACTGATTATTTTTGCTCAGAAATTCGTGAAATGTTGTCATTGATGAAATATGCATTTGATCAGTGCAGTAACAGATAGTGTCACTGTCGTGAGGTAAACAAACACAGCAGGGACTGATATTTGTATTGTACATTTCCAATGACACACGTGTCAAATTTCACATTTTTCTTTGTACATTCAAGCTCTGTGTTATAAAAAAAAAAAGTATAATTGATTATGAATTTCCTTACCACACAATAACTTTTCATAAAACAAGGCCGTGTTGTAAAAGTGAAAATAAAATTTGAATTGAATTTGGATTGAAATAGTAGAGAGAGAGAGAAGAAGGAGAGAGAAAGAAAGAGATGCAGAATTACACATGTGAAATACACACACCATGGATTCTGGAGAGCAGAATATCCATTGTAATAAACAGATTCATCAAATTATACCAGCACCACTTCATCAGTTTAAACTCCATTAGTTTGGATAGTCTATTCAGAGTTTCTACAGGATATTTAAATTATATTCATTTGTATGGCTCATGTTCAATTTAAATATGTACATAACAGTGTCAGTATTTGCATTTGTGGTGCGTCATCGTGTTGCCCAAGTCGGAGATCAGAGTTTCTCTCAAGCATGATCACATTATCTGATTTTTTTCTTAAATGTGTTAGCTAGTTGCATGTTATCAGAGCTGTGGATGTAATGTCACACACTAATGAACAGCTGTCTTTATAGGGAAGGCTCATCTCCCTTGCTACAAAGGAGATGCCCCAGCAGTCGAGCTACCTCATATGGCGGGTAAAATGTCCAAGTCTTATACCCCTTTCTCTCTAATACCCCTTTCATACTGGGGGCACGACTTTTAGCTCGTACACGACTTTTAGCTCGCTTCAGAAGCGAGCTAACTTTAACTCGGGCTAAGTTGTTTTATACTGCCACCCAAGGTTACGTGCGAGACTAGACCTACATTGTACTGTATCCCCTCCCCCACACCCTGCTGTCCTTCCACCAAGCGTGAAAATTCAGTGACAGTATTCATGCTTGACTTACATGTGTAGGAGTACGATTTCTGTTACATTGTTATACGTTATGCGCGAAATTCAACCAGTCATCAACATAGATACATTGTGTATAGTGTACAAGTGTACATACACTGCAGCAGTCTATTTTTTTTTTTTTTTGACGACTTAATCATGTCGTTCAAAGAGTTCCCTGAGAGTTTTACCGAACAGCAAACAGTGACAGCATAAAAGGCTATTAGTACACCAGTGCATGCGGTGTGTCATAATACACAGCGGTGCCGGTGGCAATTATTCGTACAGCAGTAAACGTACATTATTGGCAACCCGGAAGCGCCATACACGATTTCCGGTCTCGGGTCAGTGAATTTAGCTCATGCTAAACTCGAGATACCTTTTATACTGACGTCAGCTCGGACGTGAAGCGGACCTGATCTACCTCCCTAGAGCGGACTAACTTTAGCTCGGGCTAAACATTTTTCAACCCTTTATACTGGGGGTTAGCTCGCTTCAGGTGCAGACCTGAAGCGAGCTAACCCCCAGTATGAAAGGGGTATGAGAGAGAAAGACTAACTGAGACTGACCTGGGCGTTTGGTTCTAGTCCAGCTCCTATGGGTTGGCAATGCACTGCCTTTCATCGAGCAGCGACTGTGCTGGGTGAATTATCGTCTCAGGGGTCTTGTTAATTTCAAATATATGGACGGGCTTGTTGGGAAATTCCAATTACACCCAGAAAGATTGTGACACTGCTGTAATAATGACTGAGGAACTTTGTTTCTTTTTTTTTCTCCCTCTCTCTGTTAATGATCTCACACAGTTTGCTTTCCTGTGCACAAATATAAAATTTCTCTCGGCAGCATGCTAAGAATGTTTTATTTTGTCTATCCCCCAATGGCTTATTAGCATGGTTTTCGTCTGTGAAAATTGCCCTTGATGGACTGGATGACATATGTCGATCTTTGCTAGGTAATTGACCCCTTTAATACCATCTGCTGTGCTGGAGAAACATTATTTGTCTGTGTGTCCTTTGCTGTCAGGTTAGGTGAAATGCCTTTTTGTGGCCAGTAGGAATAAGGCCTAATATACATGCAATATTGATTTGTGTATGCAGAATCATCTGGTCTGTCAGCTTAGAGCCAAAAGGGTGTTAACTCCACTGATTTTTGTTTGGTGTTTAAATCCTCCTGGCTCTGAATTGTCAATATTCGGAGTGAGCACAACGTGAGTCATCTTGGCAATTTGCCAACAGTTCATTGTTTGTATACAAAGTGATGTATAGGCATGTACAGTCAATTTCCTGTCTAGCCATCATGCCACACAATCATTTCAACATTTAATTTAGCGACATCAGAACTTCATGATTTTTGCCATCTCACTTTAAACCAACATTTCTTGTTGATTCACAGTTCAACGAACCAGGAGTTCTCCTCACCTGTTGTATGAGAAAAAGACTAAAATATCTCCCCCCCCCCTCTTCAAAAGTATTGACTTGTTCTTTTTTTTTATTATAAAAACATGAAAATGATATGATTGCATCAAATTCATTAGCAAAAAAGTTTATAGATTCAAAACTAATGATAATTCACTGCTGAAACAAATGACAACTGCTCAAGTGGAGCCATAATGATACAAATTAAACAGGTTTTTATTTTTTAGATACAGGATAGTATTCATGAACATTGAACCAATAGTAGATTGTCACTGCTTGGGTATAGATTTGTACTATTTTGTGTTGCAATACCTTATATTTTTTATGATAGGAGGCCATTCGTGTTGAGTGACTTGCTCTTAAACTAGCCAACTTTGGACATCTCGCCCTTTAAAAGATGATTTCTTCCTAGCCAATATTTCAAACCCTTGTCAAGATGCATCCAGGACGACATTCACCTCGTAAAGTATTAATGAGCTTGATTGCTTCTGGCGAAGGTACAGTCCGAACAAACAGTGAAGACGAGATGTCGGCCACATCACAAACTCATCCGCCCCATTGCCCTCGTTCCTGTGGCTCGAGGAAAGACAGTAGCCGTCCATCATCCTAGAAAGAAGAAAACAAAAATGCTGAAATATTGCTTGGCCTCATAATCAGGAATGAGGGCGCAGATTACCCTCTCTTCAAAAATGACATCTCCCGCTTTTAGCCGTCCAATAATTCCTGAAGGGATTGAACTGGGAGTGATGCTAATCATGTCTGGATTACATCTGCCGTATTGAGCCTGTGCCTGCTAGGTGTCAAGAAATGAATTGTTAATCTGATTAATTCCCGGCTGGTAGATAGGGTGATTTTTCTTCGGTTCGTTGTTGGCTAATAACTTTTGATTTGCTGTTAATTGCTATTGTGTCATGGCCTTTGTGTACATATACTTCATGTGCCTTTTTGATGGGGTATTGTGCTTGATTTTAAAATATTCTTCATCATGTGATTGTATGAGCTTCTCCTTTTTTACTCACACAAACTTTTCTTTGGGATGTACATGCATGTACATAACCTTATGTCAGACCTACGGGACCTGATGTCCTTGCCTGCATCATGTACAGTGTGCATAAATGCGTTTGTAGTACGTGTGATGGCTATATCCTTTTGTGTGAATAGAAAACACAATTTCATTGTGTTGCAGTACCACAGTGGGAGGGTGATGAAGACTAGATTGCCCCCCATAGAGAGTAAGTCAACTATTGAATTTGATCTGTCTGTTTTTGTACTTCATTTTGTTGTTGTTGGGCTTTTTCATTTTGCTTTTTTCTTTGGGGGGGGGGGTAAGAGGGGAGGGTCAGCATTCACTTTATAAAAAGTCAATAGTGCATTACTGGTCATTCAAAAATAAGCCTCTCCAGTCTTTGTGTATATATGATAAGGCCTCAAAAAGCTTGCATTGTAGTTGCCCAATGGGTCTACCCATGAATGTTATTATCTTACAGACTCTCCCCACTTTCCAAACACAGACACACTCATACACCCATACACAAATTTGGTCAGCCTTTTGTCCCCTTCCCCTTCAAATGAAAATAACAGGTAGATAGAAATATTAGCAAAACTAAACAAAGACTTTTGCACTATTTGTGAATGAGAGACATGTGTGTGTGTGTGTGTGTGTGTGTGTGCGTGTGTGGGGTCTGTGTTAGTAGCTTGCCTCTGTTTCGAATCAAATGATCTGCCCTTTAGTTTTCTATGTGAGCATGTAGATATGAATATGAAATTAGTTTTATCAGCAAGAAAATAAAAATACGGCTTGGATCTTGGATGACCTGCTGATATTATGAGGTGTGTATGACATACAAATGAACTGCTCAAGCATCAGTGTCTGGGTTTTCCAATCATGCAACAAAAGCATCAGATTTGTGAATATTCCCTTGGTGCTTCATATTAGTTTCCTTGTGCACCAGGCAACCGCCAAGGTACAATCTTGTTTGATCATTCTAGGAAGGCCTGGAAAAACCTTCATGTCATCTAGCAGTGAGTACATGGAACACTCCAACTGAATCATGAAGTATCACACTCAATTGTTTACCTGCTTCCCTCCCTGTGTGTTAAATGTGGTTTCGTGAATCATGGTGACACTTGGGAGGGGGTGGGGGTGGGGGGAGTAGGAGGGAGGAGGGGGCTAGGCTTAGTAGGGCTGAATAAATGATGCTTTTTTTTTTAAAGTAAACATGAGGGATGGCTTGATGTGGTTGCGGATATTGAGAAGGATGACGTTGATTTTGCCTCGAGCTGAGGTGATTTGATGGATATCAGTTGAAATGAGTAGACTTCTGTATTTGATATCCATTTGGAAAGCAGACATGTACTCATTTTGTAGACTTGCGGTGGGGGGGGGGGGGGCTGCCTTTGGATGCATTCACAAAATTTGGAGTATTTGAAGCTGTGTATAGGAAAGCATTTAGTGGGCAGTCGTGTAATAATGTCTCTTCTTTACCTCTATTTATGTTGTGTCCTCTGTCTGCTCTCTTTTCTCTCTCCCACAGAGCTGTAATTTCTTTATTTTACTTTATGTGATTATATTGCCCTTTAGTTTTTTTGTCTTCCAATATTTGCCTGTAATATTGTCTATTTTCTTTTTTTATCTTTGCTTTCCATTGGCCATCACCTCAGCTATTCGTTGTAGTCCCCTTCACTGACTGATGAGATGCCACAGAATGAAGTCACCGTGTCAATTGATATACAAACATCCTCCAGTACTCAGATGCGCTAATGCTGCTCCATTGTTTTGTCTTGTTTTTCTTTGATAATCTAATTGTGTCGGCCATTGACTGAGGTCAAAAGATGACGGGAAATATTGAATTCTTTATTCTTTGTCCGTGTTATTTTATTGTCAATTTTATATATTAATCATCATCATTATTGTATTGTGTCTCTCTCAACGTATTCTCTTTCTACAACTCCCTCGTAAAATAAAGATCAATTTTCAAGCAGGTAAGTTCTCATTTAATCTTTACATTACATCTCTTAAATAATAAACACTTACAGAGTAGAAATCAGCATTTCACACCTCTCTGTTGGCTCCGTAGGAATCGGCCATGAAGGCATCTTCCGCATCAATGGGAGCTCCAAGGTGGTGGACAAGCTCAAGCTCCACTTTGATCGCCATGGCGATGCCAACTTAGAGGAAGCCAGTGATGTGATGGCAGTAGCCAGTCTCCTCAAGCTCTTCTTCCGAGAGCTGCCAGACTCCCTCATCACTCAGCAGCTCCATGCCCAGTTTCTGGCCGTACAGGAAGGTGATGAATTGAATTCACATTAACCCAGTTCCCCCGAGATGCCTCGAAGAGACCATGAATCTGTTGCCATGGTTTCAGTGTCTGGAGCACTGAAGTGCAAAATACAGACATCTAGTGAGACATCTTTTGAATTGTTAAAAGATTTTTATTCTCGAAAACTGTGCAGCATATTCACATTTTCTGATAGACAAAAGAAACAAAGAATTACATTTATTTTGTATACCTTGAATTTCACTCCTGAGACAGCATTATTTGTTGAATCCGTGTGATTCAAATTTGATTTTATGCTTTTTCAATACCTAAACACTAGCATCACAAGGAAGATGGTCATCCTAATGTAGTAATCATTTTGGTAATGTTTTTGTCAATGCTTGAGAATATTATGGGCCATCATTGTTTGCATCATCATTTTCATCATCTCAATCATCATCATAATCGACATTATCATCACCATCTTCATCATCATTATCATCATCTTCATCATTATCATCATCTTCATCATCATTATCATCATTATAATCATCAATATCATCATCATCACCATCATCATCACCATTATAATCATCATCATCATCATCATCATCATCATCATCATCATCATCATCATCATCACTACATTGTATCATCATGCCCTCTTCCAATGATTGTGGTATCCATCATTTACAGAGTTCCAGTACAACAAGGAGGAGAGCCTAAAGCAACTCAAGAACCTCCTCCAGCAGCTCCCGGAGGAGAACTTCATGGTCCTCCGCTTCCTTTGCCGCTTCCTCCTCAAGGTCACCCAGTACGAGGACACCAACAAGATGAACTCTATGGCACTGGCCATCGTCTTTGGACCCAATCTCTTCCGGTAAGTCAGTTTGTTTGCTTTCGGTTTGTTGTTATTTCTCAACTTGTGCAAATGAAATCGTTATGACAAAAGTCAATGATTTTCACGTCGAAATATAAACAAGAGTACTCAGAAGAAATAGATGATTACATGTGTAGTGTACACACATATATTTCATTGAATCTTTTAAGGTATACAGGTTGAGGAGACCGTTATCTTCAAACAGTTTGCTTTACTTGAATATTGGCCTCTAGGCAATATGGTCTTTACAGTGTTCCTTCATTTATAACTGAAGGAATAGGACGCATACACACAGGTACATTTTTGTAAATAACGTGAACTTCTGAGTATTTTCAATATCATTTGGCCAAGGAGAATAACACAAGGGGAATATAGCAAGACAATAAAACAAAATGAAAGGACAAAGAAGGGGATACCTGAATAGGAAAAAGCTAAAAAGAAATATTAGTATACAGCGTTGACAAGTTCGGAACTAAGAAAAAAAAAGTTGATTTCATAGGTGCCCAGCTTGACAAAATATGCAAATAGAGGTGGTTGCAGGAACTTAATTACTTTATTCGAAAGTTGGGCAACTTTTCTTAAATCATATACTGGTTTTCATTCAGATCACAACACTTTGATAGATTCTTCCTCGTCCCGTCCGATTACACCAGTATCAAACCTGATGCAAGATCGCGGGGATCTGAGAGTGGTATTAGACTCCAGTGAGCAATCAGCACAATAAAATTGAAACTGGCGGATGTCTCTTCATGTCTTCATAAGTACGGTTCTTGCCGTCACAGTGTCTGCTAGTGATGCGGAGCTGGGAAGTAAAAGTTGATGATTTACGCCACCAAGATGTAAATGGGGGTGATAAGTAACGTATCCACAGATTTTTATAATGGGAGATGATGTACAGCACACATGCAAGATAGGGATGAGTTGATCCTCCCGCCGACCACGGCCTGTGGGGAAAAGAGGCCTGCACGTATATGTCTGACGCAACTAGTCCACTGTGGGACTGCTCAGTTTGACTTTATGGCCAAATTAATCTCGGTAACGACGCTGAGTAAGCGCAGTGCAGCGAATCTCTGCAGTGCCCTGCTCTGCAAGTGTGCAAAAGAATATCTGTGGTTTGTCTCAGATTGAGAGAAAAAATGTGGGGAGTAGTTTATTAAAATGTTGAGAGGGATGTTTTGAAGGGATTCTCTCTACATCATCAAACTGTGTTTACACAAATTTGAAGACAATTTTGTTTTGAAATTTGCACAGGAAAACTGACTCTGTACTTAATTGCTTCCCACATATCAGGCCATTCGAGGTTTTATTTTTCAATAGTTTTGCTGTGAACCAGTGATATGGTGACATAATGACATTGCAACACGTTTACTTTGTATATAAAATTAGATTTCTTTTGAATGTTCTGTTCAGTCCCCTTTTGATTTTATTCAAGCATAGGTTTGCTACATGAAAGAAAATTTATCAATATGCTCGTCTGCATTTTGAAGAGTAATATGCAGACCCATTTTTTTTTAGCATGTAGAAGATATTCTTTTTAATGATATTGAAAGCACAACTATGACTCAAAGGTACTTATATTTTGTTTTTTGTTTTGATCAAGAGGTGTATGAAGGGAGATGTATGATAAATGGTTGTTTTGAAGTGTACGAAATAATTTAGGGCTGCTTTTTTTTTCATGGCATGGCGAGAACTTTCACTCTTGATGAGTGGATGCCAACACCCTTGTATTGAGAAGGCTGAGAAATCCAGATAAAATCATGTTGATTGTCTGGACAGTTTTGTTTACTAGGCTAGGAAACCACCATATAATTCTATGTCGTTGTAAAACTACAATTACCACCTGCTTTGGTCATGTATCAAAAGTGTTAATGTCTTTATAATGTCTCCTCAATATAAAGAAACCTTTGTGTTTTACACAATTTTTTTTCCCATACAAAGTTGTTATGGTATGATATGAGCTTAGAATTAAGCACAAAATGCATTTCTACTCTAGAGTAGATGTTAATTCCCACCCTGCTTGATTGAAATTGGTGACTAGCATAAAATCCATTTTTTCTTCTTTTTTTTTGTGCTGTTGTTTTTCTTTGAATAATGATGGGGGGGGGGGGGGGGCTGCAGTCACAAAGTTGTTATGGTATTATGTGAGGTTTTAATAGTGTTAAACAGTTTGAGAGTTAAGCAGAAATGCATTCACTGTTAGAGTAGATAGTAAAACACCTTGCTTGTATTGATTCCAAATTTCCACCAAAGCTTTATCCTGGCTATTACTTGTCAACCTTATAGCCCCCATAACCACCCACTACCTCTCCTCCCTCCCCTCCCCTCCCCTCATCTGCAAAAGGAGCAGAAATATGATTTTCTTTATTAGTCATTCTTATGAGCATCTGTAGCACCCAGATTTGTTATTTTTTATTCTTAATTGCTTATTATTTTAGCGAAACGAATGCATCTTTATCCCATAACAGCCTTTGCAAGTCATTGAATCTGCAAGCTACAAATTGATCTGCTTGTTAGATAGGAATATCCCATGCCGTTTTAACCCAGTTTTTATGGAAACCGGATCTACAACTGTGGGGAATTACACTTGTACCATTTGTAGGAGGCAGTAGACAAGGCGTCCTTGTACAATGTACATTATACAACAGATGTACAGCAGTGTATGTTTCTACATGGCCTTGATGTGTTTGAACGACTCTGTTGCTATTCATTGAACTCATATTGAAGGTTTAAAGGGGACCTCTGGGCGATTTTCAGACTTTTACATTTGAATAACTATAAATAAGTTAAACTGAGTACAGAGTTTCAGAATTTTTAGTGATTGGGATGAGGAATGAGAATGTTTTCAAAATCTATAACAAATTGCAATGAACAAGGATGATGACATAGCAGCCTGACCATAAGAATGCATGAGTTGGGGCTCAAGGAAGTAGAACAAAAGAAGAAGGCATGCATAGATTTTTCACAGGTGAACTTGTTGAGCAAGCAGTATTGTAATGGAATTACACTGCTACATTTCTGAAATATATGAGGCTCTGATGTCATCAACACTGTTCAGTGTAAGACCCCGTTTACAGTGCGGGCCTGGGCTGAGCCGCGGCCGAGCCCAGTCTCAATTGCGAGGCTGAGCCCCGCAATTTTGTCCATTTAACTGCCGGGCTCGGCGTTTTTGATTCAAACCTTTCAATATTTTGTCGTAGTGGCGCTCTGCTTGTAAACAAACGCAATTTGGTATTGTCTGGTTTTCAGACCCTTTGCCAACTGAATTCCGTTTCGTCGCCGTTCAGGCAAAGACCTTTGCCGAAGGAAAAAATCCTTTGCAGGACAAAACCACCTTAAATTATACTAGTTTTCGACGTTGAGGGGGTTAATATCCTGAATAGCGAAAGAGTACAGGCAGAGGGTTTGGAAGCCAGACTAAAATTGGCCGTGCATTTGGCCCAGTTTGCGTTTACACTGAGAAAAGGCCGGGCTCGGCCGTGGCTCGGCCGCGGCCGAGACCACCTCCAGAGCGTGGCCAAATGCTCGGCCAATTTTGGCCTCGCATTTGGCCTTTTGCGCGTTTACATTGAAGTGAAGGTGGGCTCGACCGCGGCCGAGCCGCGGCCGAGCCTCGCTCTGTAAACAGGGTTTAATTTGTTTAAGATTTTCAATTTATTGGTTTCTCTGCTCAAGGACCACAATAAATTCCACAAATCTTTATATGGAGCTGTCGATTTATGTACTAAATGATGTGAAATTATGAAAATCGTCCGGAATGCCCCTTTTAAGGTTAGTTCTCACCCAGCTTTACAGCAACTACTGATAAAGCAACATGTTATTGTTGAGCATAGTACTTTCACTTTTCCTCTCTTGAGAAAAGGGTTACTAGTAATAAAATATGAGTGTGCCTATTAATTACTGTATGAATAAAAGAAAACTTTATATCACAATAACTAATGTATTTAGTAATATTAAACACATTTTACTTTTACTAAGCTGTCTGATTTTTTTCACACCCCCCCCCCAAAAAAAGGAAGAGGCAAAAGTGACAGAAATGTAATCTTCAACAGAAGAAATGTGTCATTTTCGAGATAAGAATCAAGCTCAACCCCCCCCCCCCCATTATTCCAATGAGTGTGCAAAGAGGACCTAAAAGGGTTCTGAGTGATAATAAAGGGGTTGTAGTGAAACTTATAGCGGCCAAAGACAATTATTGAGTCACTCGTAGACTAGCCAACACCCAAAAAAGGGGGGAGGGGTGTGATAGGTGAAAGAAAGGGGGATTTGATGACAAAAGGACATGAATATTACTGACTTTCAATGTCCTTCTACACTGGAGTATTACTTTCAACGGATTGTAATTGATGATCAATGTAATACTTGTTTTGCGGTCAGTGATGGTAATTGCTGCTCTTTGCCTTTTGACTTTACCCCAGTGGACGTTGCCCTCTAGTGTTATTATGTGATGGACAGCTGCTGGCTTTACAAAAAACCCAAAACTCTGTGACTCATCATGTTTTCATGTTTTTCACAGCATTCTGTCAAAATTCTGACCTCATGTTTGTGTCTTACTGGCATGATACAGTGCTGTCCCCATTATTCATGCACACTGTCAAAATGTTTTCAAATGGCTACTATTGAGAGAATAGAATTGTCTTCTAAAGGGCTTTTTACACTTGCAAATTTTTGCTTAGTCCCGTACCAACGGTGGGGCTAAGGGGGGGGGGGGGGGGCCTTAGCCCCACCGTTGGTACCGGACTTTCCTTAGCCCACTTTCTGTTAACACTTGTTTTTGCCAAAGTGGGCTAGCCCCACCGATAATCCCGTACTATCTGGCCCTGCAAAAAAGCAGGGTTAGCACCGCAATTGCAGTGCCAAGCAAGCGAGTGTAAACAGAACGAAAAAATAATCCGGGGCTAAGCAACGGAGACGAAGTCCGACCCCCCACTGACCAATCAGAAACGAGGTAATCAAGTGCTGCAAGTGCTGCTGGTGCGTGGGCTATAAGCCCTTTTTACACTTGTGTTTCTTAACCCCGTACTTTCTCTGACATGAATTGTCTTTCCAGACATGGTCACTGTTTCCATTGTCCAGTGCATAATGAGCCGGTCACTTGCTGTTACATCTGTTCATTGTTTATATCAAGGAAAGATGGACATATTTCTGTCCCTGATGTTAGGGAGGGTCAGATGCTAGCTGCATGGTGCTCCCTTTCATTCCCTGTCTACTTGGCAAGCTAAGACTAGTATATAATGTATCAAGTTCCGCAGAGACCTTCATTACTGCTTTAAATAAACTACTGTGATCAGAAATTACAAAAATTATAACATTTCACCTTATTGCTGATTGTGTGATTTCTTTTTGTATAAAATGTCATGCATGTCACAGTTAGCAATGTAGGGTACACCCTGATGACAAATTCTCTAAGTTGTTGCTGACAATTGAACAATTCATGATGTTGTACACAATACTCAACCTTCAAGTATTACAGACGTACATGTATTGTGTAGCTAACAAAGCTTGATATAAAGAACTGCAGTAAGAGATAATTATATCAACTGGCAATGGCACTAATTACCAATTATGTAAAGGCTTTTCACATTGGTTGTGCATGTCACTGGTTGTAGTGCATGCAAAATGTGATTGACATGAAATATTGATTGTTGAGAAGAGAATTCACAAAAGGTAAGTATGAAGATTAAATACAAGGCATGCCACAAGTTGTTTATTAGTAGCACTAAATAGGATGCAATGAAGCTAAACAAGGATGTCCGGGCTATTTCTGATGCCAGGTATGGTTTACAGAATTTAGATATTGCGGAAAATTGGTTCAGAAAGCAAGAGGACCCCAAGTAAAATGATTATTGAGCATTTTATCAAAAAATTATTAGAAAGTAATGATTCCTGTATGAAAGGATTTTTTTGGTTTTTTGTACATTTTTGTAATTCTCTATGGAGTTTATATAGCACTCATGGTACCCACAAGCAATTGATTAAGTTTCCATAACAGTGACAGTTGTTGACTGTGTTATGTGTGTTAAGTTCATTCGACCATATTTTTGTTAAAGTCCCAGTGATATTTCGTTCCGGCCAAATTTTGGAAATGAAAGGCACGAGAAAGAAATTTTGGTTTGCAAGTCTATCAAAAAAGGAGATGTCACTCCCTCTGCTCAGCCAAAATAATGTCAAAGAACAACACAAGATTATGAAAAAAAAAAAAATACTGTTCCTCTCTGGGACTGCACTTCGAAAAGAAGGAGAAGATAATTAGGCATATCTCCCCTCAGGACTAAATCTTGGTCTAGTGCGATGACTTTCACCAGACCACGTCATGAGTGAGTGTTGATTCAAAGTGTAGACAGGGGGGTGAGCCAGGTTTCATCCAGTCATGATCCAGAGTCAGCTGAAGAGGAGTCAGTGCGAGGGCAGCAGTCAAGAAAGGGTTAGGGTTACCGACAAACTGTCATCTTACTGTCACGTGTCGACTGCATCTGAGGACATCGAGAGGCAGCCGGCATCGCGGCAAATGTGTCGGGGAGGGAAAGATGAGCGTAGCGATCCGGTTTCGCGCTGCGCCACAATGCACAGCATGCCAAGCGGATAGCATCATGTGATATCCGCCGAGAATACCCCTTCTGAAAAAACATTCATGATGCATGCAAGAGCTAAAAGTATCTAGTCATTATATGTAAAACAGTGAAGAGAGGTTGTTGTTTTTTTCACCTCCACATCACAACAGGGGCTCAACTTCTGTAGCCTTGCACATGGGTGTGTGTTGAATCCATTCAGTTGATTTGAAGTTTGTTTGTGTGTTTGTTTGTTTTTTCTTGGGGGTAGGAGAGGAGGAAGCTGTAGATTTTGAAAGCTTAAATGTAGAAAACTCTTTTCTCAGACCATCCCAACTATCTGCAAATGTCTGTGTGAATATGTTGTCCCTCCTGCATGAGGTACAGTGAAGGACTACAATGGGGTCATTTCTTTTCCATGACCAACTTGATGATGGTTCTGAAATTTGGCTATCACCATTACAGTAATAGGAGGATTAGTCAAGCTGCCTGTCAAAGGATATCACTCAAACATGTTTTGTTCTCAAATAACCAGACTAGATTATAATTAGAAAAAGCAGCAAAATGCTTACATATACTTTTGATGAACCCTTTTGTTACCCTTTCTGTTAAAAAGGTGTGCCGATGGGATTCAGGGCCTGCGAGAACAGGGCCAGACGAACCACCTCGTCCGCCTCTTCATCGACAAGTTCGAGTTCCTCTTTGGACCGGACAATGGGGGCTCCAGTCCACCCCAGGTGGGCGTCAATGGCTCAGGCTCCATCACCTGGAGCTCCAAGCGGATCGAAGTGCAGGCGGCCAGGGAGAAGAAGTCTCCGCCAGTCATACCGGCTCCGACGTACGAGCAGCACCTGCGATCCAAGAGGAACAAACAGGTGAGTCATGGGTATAGCACAACTCTCTCTCTCTTCACTCTTGCATGTTTTCCTTGACACCTAAGCTGTAGTCAGTCTGATTTCATGTGGGAGCCATTTTTCTGCCCCAGTTGCAGATGATGATGATGATGATGTGTATGTTTAGTCTGTCTTACATTCCAACATTGATCGGTGTTTTTTTTTTTTTTAGGCAGTTAGCAACCAACATGTACAGACTCTGGTGTATGGCGAATGTTAGTACTGTACATCCGTGAATGGCAAGAGATTTTTGACTAAAAATTTAAGGACTTGAGATAACTTTTTAGTACAAATTGAAGATGTATGAAATTCTACATATTTTTCTTTAAAGTCATAACCAATTATGCTCTGTACGAGATGCATAAAGGATAATTAAGGAATTAATATGCTTAATAATTCTCTCTCTCTCTCAAAAAAAAAAAACCCATACCATACCTTTGTAATCTCATGGGTTATTGTGGTATTGTTTATCCCCACCTTTGAAATCTTATTAATATACATGAACTTACTATCCACTTTTGTGTATGAGTGTTATTTTTAGAATGCTGATTTTTTTTTTTTTGCATTTTTTAGATTTTACTACACAGTTACCGCCAAAAAGTGATGGCCCTATAATAATCAGTATTTAGAATCAAATATCAGCTTAAAGCCCTATTCCAAAAAAAGCTGCTCCATTATATTAGAGCTTCCCTGTACATTGCACAGGCGAGCTAATTAGACGCAAATTTGGATTTCTTTTATAGCTGAGTTTCAACTGTTATAGCCATTTGTTTCCAGTTTATTCTCACAACAAGTTTCCCCATGTTGTGATAATTATACGTGACTGTTCAACATGTCCAGTGTAGACATCCTGTACGGATTGTCCCAAAGTATCTTTGAATTGAGGAAGTAGAAATGTAGAAATATGTGCCTTGAAGGTGAATTCAGGGTGCAGTATTGATATACCAGAGCCAGATATTTCCTTCCTGAGCTTGCATTTTCCATGTCCTGCTTGATGGAATCTTTGTTTTGAAAGGAAGCTCAGGAGTAATCTGATCTGGGTGTTATGTTCATACAACTAGGAGAAAGGTCAAAAGAAAATAGGCCAAAATTTCCACCAAGGATATTTTTTTTAATCTTTTATTATTGTCATGTGTTTTGTTTTGTTTCTGTGTGTTTTTTTTTTTTGTGGGAGTGTTGTTTTTAGCAATAAATACTGTAAAAAGTATAGAATCGTGAGGTCTTAGTTTTGTTAGACGTGCAAATATGATGTACCCAGGATAAGGCAAGTGTAGAAGGTCATTCTTTTAAATCCACGTTTATTCTAAAATCCTCCACCTAGAGAAGGAAGCATGCACACAGGATGTGTTGTACGTGCATGATCCAAGTTTTTATGGTGGAAATTTACTGCATATATGCCATGCCTATATTTTTGGTTTGTTTTGCTTTTGCTTTTTTGCAAGTAATGGCAGTATAAGTCATCAAGATAGAGAAGGGGGGGGGGGCAGACTGTTAGCAGAGATATCAAAATAATTTGATTTTTTTTTTAAAAAGAAAAAGATGTTGCAGATTTCATGGAAAATGTTGTTTTACCTAAATTGTGTTACTACACATGTAGGGAAGGTAGAAGTACTGTTTTCTGCCAAAAATATGCCTTTTCAGCCCTCAGAATACGGCAATGCTGTTTACTAGGTAGTTATCCCTGTACTTCATGTACTTTATGCTCATTTTTGAGGGGGAGGGGATGGGACTCTTCAAATTTATACAGTGAAATCAATTCTTTATAACGTGGACCTAATTAACACCACCCATGCCCAGACTCCCAAGTCCCTGTCAACTCGAGTCACATACACCAAGGTGTTGACACATATGGACCTTATGCCTCCTCCCTTCCCCAGTACTGTGCTTGATCAGTGTAACTAATAATAATCCATCTACACTGTAGCTCCCCTGGCAATCCAGCATCTTGCCCAAGGAATGGTGACATTTAACCAACACACACTGCTGCCTAAAGGTCACCGAATTGGGTCATATTGGCAACCTACTGAGCTCTTGAGGTTGTGATTTTGACGTTGATATTTCAGAGTCCCCGACACTGCCTGTGATTAATGGCGCTTCTGAACTTCAACCGGTCCATTATATGATATGCGCAGTATGCCCACCCTCCAGCTTTAAAGCCCCTCAGTATGCACAGCTCTTTGTGATTTTGAAGTATCCTCAGTCTTGGTTTCAGGCTCCTTGTCAGGTTGAAGTGCTGCTTGTCACAATTTGAGTTACCTCCAAGGGGATTAATTAGAACTTTGTGCCAGTAAAGTGAGACAGTGACTGAAAAGAAAGAGACATTTGGAGAAAGAAAGAGAGGGAGAATTAAAGGGATGGTATAGAATTGGTTGAGGTGAGAATTCAGCTTTTAACTTTCTGTGAAATACTTAAAAACCTCTGAATGAAATGTCAAAAAGCATACAGTTCTAAGAGGGATTAAAATTTATGTGATGAAAATCAGTTTAAAATGACTGAGATATCTAAAAACAAAGTTAAGTCTTTATGTGCCTCGTTCGCACGTCCGACTCGGTCAACAGCGTGCCAACTTCGCATATTCCGCTCAAACGTAAAAACCTGCCCACACCCATCGATAAATCGCCAAATGCCACAATACAATGAAAGCGTTTCTCGCGATTCCATTCTTCTCGTCTATAATCTGCATTACATGTGGCGATTGATTGACAAGCAGTGTTTCATATTGGATTTGCGTGCAAATTCTAAGTTTCTCTCACTGCTTTGTGTGTAAAAGTCATGCATTTACTGTAATGTAGCTACTGGGCATTTGAAAGAAAAATAATAATAAATTTGTCATAGAATTTACATCAATGCAAAGCTTGACATTTTCTCTACAACTTTGCTCACTTTGTCTACAATTTAACAGAAATCTATAAAAGTTATGTAGATTTGAAAAACAGAATGTTTTCTCAACTCATGACTACGTTGGTGTCTCAGAATAATGTGGCACAGGGGGGATTTCCACCATGGCACATAAAGAGTTAAGCACAGTGATCCAAATAAACGGTGGGTTCCACCTTTTATGGGGATCACTTTGTTTTGGATATCTCAGCTATTTTGAAACCAATTTTTCATCAAATAAACTTTGAATTCTTCTCAGAATTAAATGCTCTTTCATATTTCATAAGAGGTTTCTCATTATCTTTAAAAAAAGAATCATAAAATATGTTGGAAACCTCAAGTCCCATCTCAGCCAAAACTGTTCCATCCCTTTAAACTGATAGATTATGCATAGGTAGTCATGTACTGAGGTCAACATGAAATCCATGATGAGAGCAATGTGTCATTAGAGTCCAATGACCTGACAGGTAGGTTTGGGGGGAGGGGGGGGGGATGGGATGGGAGTAGGGAAGTAGGAGAATGTATTCCTATGTTTCATTGTGGTGAAGGATGTGTAGAGTGATAGGTTATTCACCATCAGGTGCTGGTTTGCTCACACTTCACTCTAATCCAGGGAGATATCAGCTCTTGTTTGGGGGGGGGGGGGGGGGGGACCCAGACTCAGCAATAGACATCTGTGCCAAGATTATATCCAAGATATATGAGATCAGTTTTACACCCAGTGGACTTTATCCTTCCTGGTGTCATCATTAAACCCATTGCCCCCTGTGATGTGATCGCTCTTTCAAATCCATCTCTTCTCAATATTTCTTTATCTTATGCACAACATGTCAAAATACACCTGTCCAGTAATGGCCCTCCATGAACAGCCTAGGCATCTGCCCAAGTTAGATGAGTGTTTAAAAGAGGGAGGAAGCGCTCCTTATGCAGAATTTGCTCTCATCTATGATGAACGCAGAGGGATTATCATGAGAAATGAAATCTCATATCTCCACTTGTTCTGGTTGTGAGAGAATAAGTTTTAAAGATGTACAAGTAGATCACTTACAACTGTAAATAAATATCCTCTACACAAGCAATTACGTGTCATATGAAACTTTGTTTTTACATCGATGGTATTCACTGTTCCTCCTTTCTAGTAGTAAAAAGAATGTAATCCTTGAACTTCCTTCATTGTTCTTTTTTAATAATATTTGTTCAGTACTTTTGAACATTTTTTTTTTCTAGAGGAAAACGCAGTGTATAGATCAATATTAACTTATTATCATTTCAGGTACATGTAAATGGGAAGTGATATTACAACTTCTGTGTAAAGATATATCTACAACACAGCACGAAGGAACTGAAAACCTAATGTTGCTTTGGTGTCTAACACACATGCAGTAGTGACGTTCTTCCAGGGGCTTAAGGGGTGTCGTAACATTGAATGTATATCTTCATAGAAATAGATGGGTGCATGATCATCCAGATGATTGGGATCATGATGCACACATTGTACATGCCATTGCTCTTGTGTATAAAAATTAGAAGTTCTGTTTTTGTTTTTGTTTTCCCTGTGATTTGATACATAGGGTGTGTGTGTGTGTGTGTGTGTGTGTGCCTATGTTTACAGTTTTATGTTGGATACCAGACATTAATCGTTCTTGAGAATACACAAGAGCTTTCCATTCTTTTTATTAGGGTTACATTAGACAACGATTCCCTTGTCTTTTGTGCTCTTTTCTCCCACAGTCAAGTTTATTTTGGTTGGAAGTGACTGGATTATGATTTGTCTCTTCCTCAGTGTTTTACATACTGAGGCAAGTGCTGTAAAATGCTCAGTGAGTCAGCTATCACTGTTTTATATAGCATTCCCCAATGTTTCTGTAGGAATGCAATCTAGTCAGTACACCTCCCTTAAGATGACAAGAAACTGGTTAGGTTGTCTCTAACCAAAGACCGAGAACTTGTATTAGAGGGGTGGGTGACTGCCTAATTACATAGGACACTTGAAGGAAATGAACTCTGAATCCAGCTTCCCTTCAGTTAAAGAGGGAGGATTTATCACCCCCTGAGAGTAATAAATAATCTGTGATGATCAAGTTTTCTTAACAGGTTCACCTTTATTTAAGTTATGAAATTATCTGGACTGATCAATATGACGTCTACTACAGTGTATTGTGCATTAAAAAAAGATATAGAGAGAAAGAATATACTAAGTATTGAAAGGATATTTTCAGAAGAAACTCAGACAGCAACAAGACATTTATTGGTATTACAGTTGGGGGGAGGGGTGGAAAAGAGTCAAGACTAGAATTCATTTTGAGGTTTTATTTGGCATAGACAGCCCATGGCTATTTTCAGCTCATTTATGTACCCAGAAAAGGAATCTGCCAGATTTCTTTGAATACTGTCTTGTTATGTGATCCACATCCACTGGGAAGGTTTGTGTTATGAGAGTCTTTGTGATTGCAGAGGCTATAATCTCGCCAAGATCAAGGCAGGCAGAATTATTCAAGCAGCTGTAGATTTGCAGAGAAGATCTCTGCCTGCAGATAGAGCGGTATCCCGTAGCAACCAATACTCGACGTCGTGAGGGAGCTCGGAGACAGACACTTTTGAGTGTAAATATAGCAAATCATGGGCTTCTGTGTCAGTCGGCTTGCAACCTTCACTGAACCTTGACCGTGTGTGTGCAGTATTGATGGCGGGAAGGGAGGGGAGGGGTAATCGATCGTGACCTTCGCGTCATGCCATCGTGATGCACAGGCCACGACGGGGGAAACCTGTGGCTTTTTGCCGCGGCACCGCTTCGGAGACGATCATGGGTCGCATCCTCCCCCAGGATCAAACAATTACAAGCACCACCACTCTGTTTCCTGTGCATCCTGATTTTGTCGTATTTTTACTCCTCATCCCCAAGAATGTGGTGAAGGGGGAGTGGAAGGGGTTGGGGACCAATTTTTGCGATAAGTGATTCTGCACGTCATTGTCTTGCAGTTGTTAAAATCGTGTGCCCGCATAATCATCACTCCCTGAAAGTTTGTGTGAGTAGAGACTTCTCTGCTGGGTTTTGTTTTGAGTCAAAAACAGTATTTTTAACCTGTCACTCTCCTTTGTACCAATTAATTTACTTCAAGAAGGATAAGATGTCGTGATATTCTGTCTTGATATCCCCAGCGCAGTTGCAAAAAGGCGTTCACACCTCTTGCTTTCCAGACTGAACTACAGTGTACTCTTCTCCCTCTGTACAGATGATATCACAGTGTCAAAGTAAAGAAAGTCATCAGAATTAAAGCATATTACTGTTCTACTTGTTTGCCACTTTGTCACTTTCGTGCTAACTCATAACGAAACAATAGATGAGAAATTTGAGCTTGTTTCTCATTTTGATAAGATTAACTCTGTATGGAAGAGCAAACAGACTGCGGAATTAACAGATTTACAGCCCCACTAATGAGGCACAGAGTACTATTTACAGCATTTTTATGTCTTGTCTCAAGGACACCTTGTTCAGAGGACATGTTTAATCTGTGAGTACGAACTTTGTTTGACTTGTGACGAGTCGTATGACGATCAAGTGTTAGACAGTCTTGTTCAAGTGTCATTAATATTTGATCTTCGATCCACAGTGAATGCAGGTGTAGTTGTACTGGCGTTGGTTCAAGGCATTCATACATGTACATAAGGTTGTACCTGGCAGTTCACCATGTCCCATGCACATGATTGCAGTGGATCCCAAATTTTAGTAGAGGTGTAAATTTCCACAATGAGGAAAGTGGATATACATGTAGTTCCTCTGGACTAGGTATGAATGTTTGTGAGACAAATATGTGGCACCGTGAAGCTACAGCAACCACTGCTCTGCTTTCAACATCATATTCAACTACTGTTACTGCTGTTGATACTACTACTGCAACCAATACTTCTCTTCTATCGCAGAATCTGCTGCTACTTGTGCAATAAGTATGCTGCTGCTACTGCTACTCATTTTTCTTCTCCCCTATTCTACCTTCTTTCCTCTTCTTGCTCCTTCTTTTTTTTCTTCCACCTTTCCTTCTCTTCTTCTGCTTTGTCTTTTTGTACTTTTTCTCATTCCTCTTCTTGTTTTTGTTGTTGGTGAAATCTCGGCTTCAATCCCTTTCCCATCCTTCATGCTATCCTCTGTTTTAATTTTACTTTCTGAGGTAAATTCTTCCATCTACCATGTGCTGTGATTATATCACTGTGTACAGTGTGGCTGTGAGTACCAGAGATGATGTCATATTATATCATTTTTGCTCCGCCCCCAGGTCTCACAAGATGAGGTGGATCTGAACTCAAACTACTCTGACCTCTCGCGAGATGACACCTCCTCCAGCAGCCCCCAGAATCAAAGCTACCTCAGGTGAGTGATGATGCCACACACATTGACCTTGCTAAGAGGTCCTCCTGCTCCAGGTTCCAGGCTCAAGCTGGGAGCTGAAGCGAACCTGGTTTCACCCATCACTGTAAAACCAGGAATTTTCGCATGCATGACACGTTTGCAAACTTAGCGATAAGCTGAGATTTTTAAAAGTAAAATGCACATGAAAGGTATTGTCTACGCAGTGCATAGAATGTTAGTGGCAATTCGCGAAAGTTTCATGCCATGAAAAGGTCCATCGACTCCACTTTGCGAAAGTTTCATGCTGCGAATGTGTTTGGTTTCACAATTCATAAATACCACATGATTTTTACTCAGCTGACCCATATCCAGTAAACATAGGGTTAAAAAGCATGTTTGAATGCATCATGCATCAAGGTGATACAGGGAAACCCTGACTGTGATAATGAGGTTGCGAGAACTGTCAATTTTAGGTCATTATAACTCATACATATACACCTCGTTGTGAACATTCTTAGAAAGAGACCAGCTGAATACAGTTATGAAAATCAGAAAGAGACCAGCTAATACAGTAATGAAAATCGGGACAGCGGAATTCACCTTGCCAAAAGCAAGTCGTAACATATTTCAAGTTGAGCTATCATTGTGAAATCAATACAGAGCTTTGATGTAATGTGATGGTAATTTACAGGTAATTTGTGTAGAGTACCAAAGTGATGATGTCACAGTCTTTTTGTTATAGCTTGGGTTGAAACCAGGTGCGAATATGGGCTTGCAACATTAGTGTTCACAGATATTCAGACCAGATGAGGATGTTTGGAACTAGTTTCCATGGCGATGAATGGTTATGACATCACACTTTGTTACTCTGTTGCACAGTGTTACAGTAGGCGTTTTCACATCAGCCCGATAAAAATCCAAGCTCAAGATATTTTTCGCGATCGCAAATTAGCGCACTTTTTCATTTCCTATTCACATCAGCCCGAAGAGAATTAGCTCGAAATTTTTTTGAGCTTATTTTAAGGCTGAGCATGTACAAACAGTGTCAGGTATACCAGTAGAGCGCGTGCTTTCAAAAAAATTACCCGCGTGATCGCCATCACACACGCTAGGCATGATGGGATGCATCGCGCTAATTTCTTGAGGCGATTTCACATTATCAAATAGCACGCTAGTTTGCAAATTATGCCGCTATTTCAGAAATTTTGCAAGTTGGACTCGAGAAACTTTCTCGATCAGAGCAATGAAATTAGTGGCTAATTTGTATTCACATTATCAAATAGCGCACTATTTCGTGATGGGGTTAATTTCCCAAGTCTGAAAGTAGCGCGCTATTTCGAAACATCGGGCTGATGTGAAAACGCCTAGTGAGTCTGGTCTCTTCCAAATATCAGTATACAAAGCTTCAGTGAGTTTAATAGGAGATTAGTTCATGGCATCTTTCTGTGTGTTTCTATAAATTCCAGTACTGTGGATGCTGATTTTGCCGAGGACAGAGCACTCTCCCCCTTCACTTTGGACAGTGAAGTAGGAACAAGTGCAGCTCCATCCCCCGTTTCATCGTCACATACCTCAGAGTGAGTGATTCTGTCAAGTTGTGTCTACTGTAAAAGTGGGAATTTTTGTGCAAGAAGATGAATTTCATGTTATAATTTCACCGACAGTCACAGCAGTGGTAAAGACTTCAACATCACATACCACAGTAAAATAACTAGCTTCGATATACCTATGTTGAGATCACAGATATAAAATAATAACTACGTATAACATGCAAAAAATCTGCATGCTTTTATTTTCGTAATAGTTTGATGTCGGATGAAATGTACAAAAATTTCCACTTTTACAGTGTGCTATTTGCACTAAAAAGTAGTCTCTCTATGTCATTTCTCTGTTTCATCTCTCTCTCCTCTCTCTTTTCTGTTTGTTCCCCCACCATAACACTGTGCTAGGACTAGCAAAATTATGTTGGCTTCGATCAATATTTTTCCTCTCCCTCTGTGATTACCAAGTCCATCAAAGTATGTTTTCAGAGAATGCACCGTATGAGCATACACAAGCTCTGAAATAAAGCAACAGATCCATGATGATGATTTGGAAATGTATTGGACATATTACAAAAAGAGGGTTAAATGCATTTAAAAGGAAGTAAATCTCCTTTCATAATATTTAGTGAGTTCTGCAAAATAGCTTTCCAGGGTCACTTGCTTGATGCTCCTATGGCTGTGATAGTGTGTAAAAGTGTATCACCGTGATATTTCTTGGGCAAAGTAGTTTTAATGTTATATTTGTAAGACTTTGTTTTGATTTCTTCCATGAGACATGCAGACTCCGCATGTTAAACACAATGGGAGCACACCATGCAAGTGACATGATAGTCTCATAGTCTAGATAACTCATTTAGAATACCAAAAGACGCTATTATCAAGTGATGCCCATTCTTCGTAAATCTGTTATTTGTGATTTTGCCAGTTTCATTGAACTGTAAATGTTTTGCTCAATGAAATATCTTTCCTTTTGATATATTCTTCGGCACCAAAGTTGTGCTATCACTCACCTCCCCCCCCCCCCCCCCCTTTCCATCGATGCACAAATCATTTACTGGCACCTGTCAAAACTCCTGGGTATGAAACCAACAAATATCCAAAAACAGTTCTTGAAAGGACCAAGGACTTTTACATTAACTTTATGTGCACCTTCTCCACAGACTGGTTGAGAAGACGATCCAAGACTGCATCTCACAACACCTGTTTGGTTCTCATTGGAGTCCAGAGAGAGGCATCAGCCCAAGATCACAAGAAGGTAAGGTCATCTTTACTAATCGTCACTGCATGTCCATGGAGCCTTGGTTAGATGCTATTTATGTCAGAATTTCTTCTCCCACCCTAGCTCAGTACATTTAGAAACAAAATATGTGGTTGTGGTGTACTGCTGCACTTTGTTTGTCAAAACCACTTCACTAACTGCTTTCACTCTCATTTAAACCACACATGATAAATGTTCACTGTGCACTTCCTTCAAAATAATCCAGTTCATGTCTTGAACTCGAACTGTCAAGTACATTTCCTCCTCTTGTTGAGTGGTACGTGACACAGGAGATGTAATGTTATGATGAAAGTGACACTATTGATATGCGTCCAAGGATACGTAGAGTAGAGATATTGTCAAATCAGGTGTTAGCTGCCTAGTTTATTAAAAAAAAAAGAAAACAGGAAGGAGAAAGGAAAAAATGTTTTGAAAGGTACAATGTATAACATCATACACGTATCGAAACCCTGAGTATTTCATACAAAGTTAAAAAACTATGTTTAATTCAGTATATGATAGATAAGCACAACTGCCTATGTAAAACAGGGTAGCGTATTAAGGTGCTGGGCTGGACGATCATGAATAAACATTACACGATGACGTCACGAATCCGTCGATTGCATGCATTGCATACAACACTCGCACCAAAACACGAATGCATTACTACAGTAGTTCCGCGTAGGATACACAAAACATTATAAGAATCCAAAACAACCCAAGCATGGCAGCAAATATCGCATAGCTCAGTTGGTTGGGCGCAGAGTCGAAACGGGTTCGAAACGGGTTCAAAACCTGATCAGAGTCTTGATATCATTTTCACCATGTTTTTTGTGTTTTTATAAAGTGGGATTGAAGTTTATTTCGTCAGTGAATTGAAGTCTTTTAAGACATCAAAGAGCAACACACGTCTATGACTGACATCAGTACTAATGCGTATTCATGACCATCCAGCCTAGCACCTTAACACGCTACCGTAAAGCAGGCTCTGATTTTGTGATAGAAAACTTTTTTTCACACCATATCTGTATCAGATCAAAAAATTCAGTGTGCACCAGTGATAGACAAAGAGCAGGTGATTATTGCACCTGCCCTGCAGCCTTTATGTCACAATCCATCACCGTTTGTCTTGCATTTTTGCAACCTCGCAGCCACACAGGTCGTGAGATTAGGTCCCATGGGTAATACTCCTCGTCACTTTGGCAAAGTTTGTGTGAAATTCAGCGGTCAGATGGCATCCTTCTCTCCAACCACTGCAGTCTGTGGTCAAGGGAATGATAAATATGGGCCAAGTGTGTTTGCGGGGTCGATTGATCATATATGGGTCAGCGGTGGTCACCTTTAATACCATCCGTAACTGATTTCCACAGCAGACAACTTGGGACCAAATCCATGGGTCTTCCATGCAAGAATAGTTCCCTCTATTACCCTGATAATATCAGTTGTACAGGTTTGAGGACAGTTGCCTGACACAGCCTCGTCCATTTAATGTGAGCGAAAAAGGTTGTATCTCACAATAAATCATGGGTTTATGCTTCATTATTGGTTCCAGCATTACTTTCGTTATATCTGTTTGATATTTGTATTTTATTTAATCCACCAGAAATGTAGCTTTGCTTTCTATCAAATGTACACAATGATCGTTTAAACAAAAACAAATTCAAGGTCATTTTTCTAACTTAACAGAATAAACTTCTCACAATGAATTTTAACATAAGGGTCATCTGCTCTTTCGTACTGTTGATACTCTTTACACTGCATCTATATTGGACACTGTAAAGCCAAAATATTCCCTTTACAAACACTTGTACTAGCATATCCGTGGTGAAGTTTTAAATACTTTGTGTGTGACCCTATTTTCTTCCCCTTAGCACCTGTCGCTATGCCAAGGAGGAAACATCAGAAAAAAGTGCAGGAAGGATCATCCTTCAAGTAAGAACTTCTCTACTTAGTCATCAAGTTTTGTGTAATCAATTCCTTCTATGATATCATTGTCTAAAGTGTCATTGTTTAATGCCTTATATCTATCAAAGGAGGATTCAAAGGTACTGTATCTTTATGAGTGTAGTAGATATTTGTTTTATACTTTTTGCACTCAAGGTTATGATATTATTCTTTGTTTATTTCTAGTTGTAGAAATATGACTTATTCTTACATGGGACTGCAAATAGAAATGATGATTGATGATGATGGCGGTGATGGTGGTGGTGGTGGTGGTGGTGGTGGTGTTGGTGGTGTTGGTGATGATGGTGATGATGGTGATGATGGTGGTGATGGTGGTGATGATGATGATGGTGATGATGATCGATGATGATGATGATGGATGGTGGTGATGATGATGATGATAATGATGATGGTGATGATGGTGATGATAATGATGATGGTGATAGTGATGATGGTGATGATGATGATGTTAAATAACGTAGAAGGTATTGTACCATATGATGCAATTAGAATACTGGGCTATGAGTGACCAGCTTAATGACTTGTTTGTGTAATCTTTCTTCAACAGGAGATATACACTTTGTACTTCAACATGCCTTGCTAGACCTAATGTCCACAGTAATGTATGCTTGTAATTAGATACCAAATAGAGTTGTGCTTAATGGGATCCCTTTGTGATTCCATGCTGCAAAGTTGCAGCTGTTGCCAGATCAGAGATAGAGATCTAGAGGGGAACACATTGGTTGATTTTTTTTTTTCTTGCAATGCGTTTTGGTTCCCACAGTCGGAGGAGCAACTCTGAGTCTTCCCTAGAGCGGTTGGTCAGCTCATTCGACAGTCAGGACCCGTCTGTCAGGGCGAAAGTGCTTCAGTTTACTGATGACACCATGGTAATGGGATCACATGACCACATCCGGAGGAAGGGCAGGCCCTCATCCAAAGCGTACGACTTCACTCATTCTCAGGGATTAATCATTGGGCAGGTAAGAGCGAAACAAGTGATGTATACACGTAAAAGTTGAAGTACCGGCAGGTTGGTATTTTTGTCGTGCCAATGAAAATTTAGCTACTGGTATTTAATATCATGAAATCAGCTTCATCCGCTGTTGACATCAGTTGCATGTAGTTGAAAAGAAAAAAAGAAGAAGAAGGTAAAGAATATGAGAAAAGGCGAAGACCAACTTATTTCCAATAGGAAAGAAGAAGAAAGGAAGGATTATCGCTTTCAATGGGAAAATATGTTTGAATCCTGTGGCAAAGATGATGGATGTCCAGTAAAGATAAACACATCAAGTTATTCCTACAAAGGGTGCAAGGCAATCACAGCATCTCCTGTTACCGTTGTGATCATTCCTTTATTATGTCTGCGTCCTTGCTCCAGAAATTGGCCAGTTCGTCGCTCCATGATGGACGTTCGCGCGAGGATACCTCAACCGATGTGACCCGGGAAGAGACGTCTGAGCTGGACAGCGTGAAGCGTAACTCGGGCACACTCCACTCGGTGAGACCCTGCCCCCAGTACTGACCCCTTGAATCCTTGAGGGGACAAGATAACAACCCCCCTTTGCTGAACCCCCTCCCGATTACATCTACAAACTGTTGTCTGTCTGAAATGTCCCCATCTTGGCACTCATCAGTATATCTAATATCTGTATGCCTATTTCGTCCATGAAATTATCATATCTGTGCCCTGTTTTATGAAGAGTTATAACTGATTATATGGTTGATTTCTATCATAAGTCGATGGCAGCCTGTGTGCTAAAGGAATTTATAATCGATAATATCTTTTGATAAAACGGTGCCTTGGTGATGTAACTACATCTTTAACAAGATTAAATGAATAGTGAAAATAACAATTTCAGAAGTGCAAGTCTCTACATTTACAATGTGAAGTCAGATGGTACTTTCAACATCCGTACTTTCTTCAGAATGAATGAATGTATTTGTCCACGAGCCTTGGCAATTTGGCAGATGTTATAGCATTGCTTTGTTGGACATCCTCACTTTAGAAGGATATAATATGCACTTTTGTTTTTATCCTCTCAACAACAAAAAAATCTATGTTCATGATGTTTGTTTGTTTGTTTGTGTGTGTGTGTGTATTTTTTTTTTCCTTCTTCTTCTTTTTTTTATGGAGATGAGTACGTTGCCTCTAATCACTTAGTAATTGTTCTTTCCCTCTTGCAGCTGACGGCAGGGCGGGCAGCACCTCCCAAGCGAAGATCTCCTACCAAAAAGAATTTTCAGTAAGTGTTGACTGTACCCTCAGTTTTGCTGAACCAGAAACAAGTGAAAACATACTCACATGACATTGTTTCTTCTATTGTTAATGCTATATTTTCTGTGTTTCTGAAAAAAAAAGCCCATCAATTTATTCTCAAATGTAGTATGTTGCTTTAGGTTTATAGAATTCATGAAATCCTAGAATCTGTAGTTTGTTGCTGTATCGTTATATAATTTTGCAATTGTTAGCCATAAATGATTGTGTGTGGCAATCGCAGCATTTTCAAGCCTCTGAATTCTGTAATATATAACTGATTCCTAAATTGATAATGCATTTTGTAAGGTTACACTTACTATCTCTCTCTCTCTCACAAATTGGCAAACTTTTTGTTGATTTCTTTCAAAATGTTGTGCCATTTTAATGCGTTTAACCAGCTTCATCTAATCTTTCCCCAATGTAAGATTTGCGGTGAAATTGGCAGAGTTGCCAATTCATTTAATAACAAGATAATAAATTTTGTAGCCAATTTTCCCCAGCACTAGTTGAGTTGAGAAATGGTTGTTGCAGATGATGTGAGCTATTGATAAATTATGTCCAATTTGATGTGACGTCTGCAGGCCTAGCAGTGATGACCAGAACCAAGAGATTTTTGCAAATGGCCAAGAGCGATCCTCAAGGAGAATCAACGATGCGGAGTCGCGGTCCCCAGGCCGGGACGTGTGGCTACGACAGAACGGGGAGGGGCAGAGAAGCGCCAAGTCCAGAAACGTCAGGGAGGGGGGACTGTGGGGCGTGCAGACATCCGCCAGCTCGCTGGAGGGACCGGTGCCCCAGCCACGGCAGAGGCGGAAGAAGACGAGGGAATGCGAGCAGGAGGCGGAGGAAGAGGTCGGAAGGAGGCGGAGACAGGGGGACAGGGCTGCCATGCCCTACCGGGGAACTACCACCGGTGGGGAGGAGAATGGAGGAGTGGAGCGGAGGACGGCGGGGGGTGAACAGAGGTTGGCTGGCATGGAGAGGGGGATCGGTGGTGAAGACCGTGGGAGCTCCCCTCTCAGGGGACAGATGGTTCCTCCTCTGGATCTCACCTGTCTGCATGTCAACACAGACGGGCATAGTAAGTAAAATTTTAACGTCAGGGCAGGCTGTGGCTTGACTGTCACTGTGCTCTGTTCACCAGTGGGCATGCTTGGCAGAGTGCTTGATTCGCTGGTTGGGGCAGATGTCTGAAAAGTTGTTGCCAATGAAAAGAGATTGCATAACCCTTTAACCCGTTGAGGACGGTTTGATTTTGCTACAACATGTACTTCCCAGAGACACCTGCCCGAGTATTCTTGGGACTCGTCCTCAACGGCTTACTCTCTATTGTGTCACAGTGACCTTCTTTTTAGACTGAAGCACATTGTTACTCCTGACTTTGCTGGATAATTTACGATTAGGTCAGTTTTCGAGGAATTATTGGAGTGGTGATAAAAAAACCAAAAGCTCTGAAAAATACTTCAGCATTCTTGTGTAAAAAGACTTATAAGGTATTTATTGTTAAATGAAGGTAAAAAAAAAAAATATTCTTTTCATTGGTATATATGTCCTAAAGATCACACATAGATAGACCCAGCACCATGCTCTTTACTGCTGTTTTATGTCTCGGGTGTACAGTCCTCGAAGATTAGAGAAAGGCTGAAGGCAAATGATAAGATCTCAAATTGAACATTAATTCTCAAATTTTCAGTAATCTTACTTGAGACATTTGTTCTTTTGATATTTGCGTTACTATGAGAAATGATGCGGATCTATCTTCATAATTATATATTCTTCTGTAGCAAAGAAGTGGTAGATGTGGTAGATACATTGTAGAATGACGTCACACCTTGTAAAATATTCTAGAAGAGTAGGATTTTTTATCAACTATTCTGTAGTAGAGATTTAGATGACAACTGAAGTTACTGTTCAGATGGGTAGTATACTTGTGCATTTTAAACATTGATATTAAGATGTATTTGTAGTTAACTCCAGACTTGAATCAATCACCAACCCACAGATGCACTTCAGGCATGGCATGGACATCAGAGTGGAGGAAAAGAAGGAGGAGGAGGAGGAGGAGGAGCTAATGAAGGAGGAAGCCAGACGCTATCAAGACTGGAGAAGCTTCAAACAATAACTAGGTTTGTCTTGAACTGAGTCTACTGAGCTCCCAGTCTGGATGACATCTCTGCATGTAGAAAAGCAGTGCAAATTATTCAGTGCAAGAAAATTCCACAAGTTTGTCATGGTTTTTTTTTTTCTTTTGTGGAGGGGACATTTTTATCGTGTGTGAGGTATTAGCTTCTCGACATTTTGGAGTTCTTTGTGCAATAGTGTAGCTGTCTTTTTATAATCTGTCATTTTTACGACAGAGTGCAATTTATGCCCCTTCCTTTATCTTTGAGCATTTCTGATAATCACTCTGTAATCATGCATAGTTTGTGTACATTTTTTTTTATTCTTTTTTTTTTTTCTTGTTTGTACTACCCTGCTGTGATGTAATTCACGATATTTTATTTCAAGCCCCGGAGTGAACTTGATGTAAACAAGGCCTAATACTTTGCCCCGTAAATTGATATTTGTGAGTTTTATTTGATGATACATAAGGCAGTGCATCAATTATGTTGCAGTGCAGTGATTTATATACATATATATCTATATATATCACCTTCTGTTTGCTATACTAGAAAGAAGAAAAGTTTTTGTTTTTCTGGCATTGCCCCCTCAAAACTGTATCCAGTATTGAGTAGAAATAGTAAGGCTCCCAAGAAGTGTAGAAATGTGACTTACCTATGCGATGTAAATCTCCTGTTTGTGATTCTTATATGTTGATGTGTTGGTGTGTTTGTAGCAAAGCTCTTATTTTCTTTCTAAATTGACGGGATGAACCAGATATAATCAGTATATACATACAGACCTCGCAACCACTCTGAATTTGGAGGAAAGAAACTGAAATTTTAACCATTCCTTCCCAGCTCTTGTTTCAATAGGAGTTTCATGTTTTTCTTTATGATTTTACCAAACACTCCTACGGCAATAGCTCTTTCTTACCTTCTTTTGAGCCAAATCATCCATACTTTTTAGTCAGAAAGGTTGGGAATCCTGATACACATATATAGATTATATATTATTCTCTTTCTTTATTTGTAGCACAGCATTGACATTTTGACATTTTTGGCTCTAAAAACATTGGACACCATCTTGATAGCACTTCTGCAGTTGATGTCACGATCATAGTTCACCATTTTTTGCCAAGCTTCTACACTTCAGTTACATTGTAAAGGCAGTCCTTGTCATGTTTGACTCATATTCATTTTCTGGAATAGGTTGCCAGAATGAATCGCAAGTATAATAAATTTCTACCCTAACAAGAAAAGAAGAATGTTTTGATCGTATGCTGTGAGAAAACAGTCAAAGAATCTCACATATATATAGTGGCATCTAGTGAAAAAGTGTGATACAGAATGTAATGTAAAATCAGATACAAGCAATACATTAAATTCTTTTCCAAACAAGTTCAATTGCCATGTAATGCTATGGCCCAATGTCAAATGTAAACGAAATGTCTATACACAATACTAAAAATAAATAAATGAATAAATAAATAAATGAAATAATTCCACATCAATGGAGCACTGTATCTTTGGTTAGGTCATCGTAGAAAATTTACAGTCAGTAGGGACAAAGAATGAAGTATAACCATCTAAAGATGTTATGTTAGTGATGTAAACAAGGTATCATTTGATAATGTACCCAAACTTTGGTGTTTCAAACCAAGGTTTGGACTTTAAAGATGAAGAGACATAGCCTGTTCATCTTCTTCATTGTGTATTGTGTGTATCGAATTTTCCCGAATCGTCCTTCTTGTGTGTGAAACCTGTGTTGCAGAATGTGAGTTGGTGTTTGTGCATTTGTTTGTATGTGTGTCAGGTTTGACATGTACTAGTAATCGTTGTCTTCTGTGAAGTTTCCTTCTTAACTTTGGGTAGTACCTTGAAAGAGGTTCATGTCATACAAGAAAAACAAAATACCCCAAACAAAGCATTTATTATCGAGATGTTGCCCCGGCGTACTTATGGTGGATAGACCGCATTCTTTGTTTACTCTTTTTTTTTCCGGGCTCATTTCAACAATGATGTATGCATGAAGATCATGTGACAGTGACGGTTCAAATTTCTTACCACATTCACAAGCATACATCATGAGATGAAGAACAAATATTGCCCACAAGGTCCCTTACACAAACATTTGGAAAACCCTGATTACAAAATGGAAACCATATTTAGTTGCAACATCATGAACACTCTCACCAGTAGGGCTAGGAATATCCAAAGAATACCACCATTGTCCTGTCAGATGCTTACAGAGAAATAAATCCAAATCGATGAATCCCTCCTTGTAACTTTGTCATGATACTATTCAAATCCTAAAAGTTCTTCCCTTGCAAGGTTATATGTACTGGGCTTGTATTTTAAAACTTATACAAGGTGCTACATAAGCACATGCCCGATTGCCTGGGGCAAGTGAAAATCAAAGTGGTGCAAGTATTTTGAACAATGAGAAAAAATACTTGCCCAAATGGGACTAGCGAAAAAAATTTGAAGCCACCTTTTTTTCACTCATGGACTATCTTTTATGGCAGTTAAAATTCGTGTTCGGGCAAGTGTTCTGCAACAATTGGAAAATCTGCTTGCCTGACCGGGCAAGTGGTGACAAAAAAGTTATGTAGCACCATGCTTGTATCATTTATACAAAAAGATGTAAAAACTGTACTTGGCTTTGAGAAAGGGGAAGGGGGCAAATCAGTTTCCTTCAAATCTTACTCTGTAGGAGGAAAGGGGAGGGGTCCCACAAACTGTATACAATGTAGGGTAGAAAAGAAGGTATTGGTTTCACTAACTGGTGTAAGGGATTTGATTTGTCTGTGTGATGTCATACGTGTGTTTCAGAAGGATTATAGCACCCGAATGCCGTTACATCTCTAAAGATGGCTTTGTGTTCTAACTTAATCCTTGTTTCACAGTCTTCTCCACGACCCTTATGACGCCCCACTTTCACCCCGGGCCAAAGATGCCCCTCCCACCTTTGGAAGGTGACTATATGTGCATTTATATATTCATCCTCTATAGATGCATATATGTATCTTTCATTTATACTTCAGTGTCAGACGCCTTTACATATGTGTGCATATATATGCAATGAGACTAGTTCTATTCAGTTCTTGTGCTGTGAAATTTGCAAAATAGATTTGGTTCGATGCAATCTTACCCCTATGTAAATGCTACCCTGTCTGGTTGTCTGTTTTTGCTAACACATCAAATAGCTTGGTTTTCCCTTACCTTTTCATATATCCATGAAACATCACGTTTCTCTATCTTACTATTTTTTTTTTTTACGTAAATTTCTGAATTTTACTTTCAATTTGATTTCTTTTTCTTGGATGCAGAAAGCGGTATTAACCATTCATTCCACTGTTTGGAATTTCCTAATATGCGGTATTAGTTTAGAGAAGCAGTTTCACCATTGTTACTGTGCCAGTGACAGAATTAACCTTGTATTTGCTTGCAAGGTGATCATCACTCATGGGTCCATTGGAATAGCCCAACATATCATGCATGTGAAATCATGATAGAAAGCCACCCTTGATTTTAAGGAGGGCATGGTACAAGATACTGACTCTAAGTTCAATTTATTTGAAAGGTCTATATAGTCTGCATAGCATAGACAATATGTGTCTTCTGGTGTCGGTTGAACAACCAAAGTGACAAGAGTCGCCTTTCACAGAAATAATTTTCATGGCGTCGAAGGCGTTTTCTCTCAAAATCTAGAAACTTCTGATATCACCTAACTGTTGTGAGAAATAATGCATCGGCTGATGCCACCTAATTGAATCAAGATGCCTCCTTGAAAATTTGACTTTCAAATTTTACAAATTACATAACTTTTAGCATACAGGGCTGTCAAATCTTCCTGAGTCTGGAGGGGGCTCCTGGAGAACTGATATTTGTCATCATGTCTTTATCAAAACGTTAGAATGCCAAAGTCTCCTGGATTTTGGTATTATTTTGACCTAATGAGTTGCATATAACACGTAAGCATTTCACGATTCCTGATCTTGCATCCTCCTGATTTTGATGAAGGAAATTTGGCAGCTTTTGTATGTATACGTATATATTTATACTTTGCTTTAAACAACGTTTTTAGCATCATTGGACAGTGTATTTCAAGTTCTGTAACTGTTTCTTGTCGGTTTGGTTCAGATTATTTGTGACAAGGAAGACGATTGCACTTCCTTTGATTTCAGCATTGTTTTTACAAACACTGTCTTACAGTTTGTGTTCGTTGTCACTTGGGCTTCTGCTTTCGCAGTGATTCGTTCTACATTTTCAGAGAAGAAAGTCTTGTATTAAGACCAGATTCTGTTTCTCTTCCAGCAGTGCACTTGAAATGGAAGGGCCACCCTCACCCGTTTCCAAGCACGATTTCTTTCCTCGGTTGGTACCAAGGCAAACTATTATTTCCTCTTTTTTGAGCAATTAATGGCCACTGTCATTGTGCTTTATATGTTCTCATGCCCCAGTTGCGCGCACAGCATTGCTGTCTGACCGAACTCACTGGATACAGGTAGAGAACCATTTGGTCTGTGCTCGCAAAGTTGTCACAAAAATGTAACAATTTGTCACAAAAGAAACAATTTGTTCACAGAAGTGATCTAAAGCACAGCAGGATGTCTTCATTGTTTTGTCGAGCTCATAGTTGTGGCTGTAGTATACTTTATCTCTGAGTAAAGGTTTAGGTTTTGTCATAAAGAAAACAAAATTAAAACCGTGGTCTGAACTGCCAACTCTGGTCATGTTCTGGAGAATTTGATAGATGAATGCGAAGGTGTATGTTATACTGTCAAAATACCCTTTTTTGGCATTTGGTGCACCACAGTTAGACAGACTGAATTACTTTAGAGTGTGGATTACACTCTCGTTGAGGCCTGTGATGGAGGCATTTACTGTTGTGATGAGTGTTTACTTGTCAAGCTAATTCCAGTATTTCTCTGTGGATTCATATCGTGAACTCAAATTCATGTGGGATTTTAAGGTCAGTCAAGTCCCCTTGAAACACAAAATGTGCACAGACTATCTTTTGGTCTATCCAGTGACTCATTGTGAAGACTGCAGTGCATAAACATGCAGTTACTGTTGCTTTACCTCAGTTATGTCTCGCTTTTCTTATTATTTCCTTTACGCGAGCAGTGGCTAGCTGCCGAAAAGTGTTTCTTCTTTATCATTTTATTTCTTTCAATATGCATAAACATATCTTCAGTTATGATCTATATATTCCCTCATCATTTCTTTTTTTAAGTTACCAATTCCTGTAGCTGTTCAGCTTTGTCATGTTAACTTATTGTATGCTTATCTCATTTACCTGTGCTGTCTGTTGTGTTGCTAATTTTTCTCTTCTTCTTTCATCTCTTGCCTTCTAATTAAAGGAGAATTCACCCCAACAAGTAAGGTTTTACTTATTACCCATTGAGGACGAGCCCCGAGTATGCTCGGGCAAGCATCTATGGGAAATATGTTTTGTAGCAAATTCAAACCGTCCTCAATGGGTTAAAAGCTGCAAACGAGCAGCTCAGTAAAGATCTCAAGAAATATAAATGAAAAAGTGGTGACCAACTGAATACTGATCAAGTGTTGTACAGTCAGTAGTTTTAAATATCTGGTATACAGTAGACATTTGACTATGACTTCTGTGCTTTGTATCTCATATGATTTGTTCACATAAATCAAAACTTTAACTCATTTCTTCTGAAATGGTACGAAGGAATGATTAACTTCTGTGTTCCAAGATTTCCAAAGTTGTGGAATTTTCTTCTCTTCAAACCAATTGATTTATCAATTGCAGTGACAAATGAAATGTCTGTTTTAAAAAAAAAAGTTTCAGTTGTTGAAAGTATTTCTGAAGTGAATTTTCAGCCCTTCCATCATGGTCTGCGATATTAATGTTGCCATTTAAGAGGGAAAAAGAAATCAGATTTTTCATTGTTTGTTGTTTTTCCTTCTTCGTTTCCATTGGCAATAACCTGTGTCGTTTAAAGGAAATTCTCCTTATGCCCTAACACATCTCTTCCTCTGTCCTTCCATGTTTAAAATCACATTCTTTCTCCCTGCCTTCATTCATACTTACATTGTAGGTTTCCCTCAATTAGGGTTTCCCCCAACTAGGGTTTTCCCCTTCTTACATCCCTCTTTCTGCCTGTGCTCGTTCTTCTGGCTATTTTAATATAGTGAGAGCTGTTTCTTTCTTCTCTGTGCTTTACATCTAGTGACCTGCTTCTTGTGACAACATGAAATGTCTCTTCCAATACAGGGAAGAGTCCCTTTCTCTTCTTGTAACTGACAAACAAATGAAAGATGCTAATAAATGAAGGATTGTCAATCACATGCGCTGATGCCATTGTGGTCAGTATGTACTTTAGGCTTGGGGTGGGGCGGGGAGGAGGGTCTGATTACCTATGCTTTTGCTTTGATATTGAAAGTGTTAGTGCGGCATGCTTGTTATATGCTTCCGCTGGATAATGCTGGACTGTAATGACTCTCACTGCTGCTTCTGCCATGTCTACTCGTATTGCTTGTGGCTTTAAACGAAGGAAGTGAAATCAGAAAAGAAAAGAACAGCATCGATGCAGAAAGAGGAATTGTTGCTGATCTATGTCTTACAGTTGCTCCTCTTAAAATCCTGCCAAGTTTCAAGATATGCTGACTTTCCTCTTTCTGCCTCTGTTTTCCAAAGCAGCATCCTACATATTTAGATTACATATGTCATCAGGCAACACTTCTTTTTTTCTCTCTCTCTCTCTTCCACACAGTCTGGCCTATTTTAATGAAATTCACTTTAATACTGTTGTCGTTGCTGTTAATTTTTTTTTCATGGCTTTTGCATATTTTTGATTGGATTTTCCACGAATATACCAGCATGTGTGTGTTTGTGTTTTTGTTTGTGTTTGTTTCTTGTTACAATTGATATCTCTGGCAAATTCTTTACATTTTTTTTTTAATGGTATCTCAGAGAGATCCTCTCCCCCATATGGTATATCTCACCATTTCATGATGTTGTAGAAAGCCATTGAAAACTTATATTGCTGTCATAATCAGTGATATTTTTGTGAAGGATAGCAGGAACTAAATATTTTCATGGAGATAATGATGCATGGGAACATACATATAGTGTCAATCATTAGGTCACATGGCATTACTCTTGAATTTTACAACATCATGCATTCATGACTATTTGATTGAACTGTGTTGGGGATCTCTTATTCATAACATATTTACGGTATTCCATTCAGTCCTAGATGAATTATCCTTTTTCTTTGTGTCGTATAGAAAGGAAGCATCTAAAACTTACTAATGATCAGAGACAGTTTCATGTAGTTTTAATCATGTCAACTTTGGCATTGCATCATATGTGCTCTCTCATTCCAATATTACTATATTTTTTTCTGTGGAAATGCATTTCTTTTGTACATATTATTTTATTTTGCTATACAGCGTATATTACCTAACAAAATAACAAGACGTATGATTTCCAGCTTCTCATGGAAGAAAAAAAAAAATTACCCAACGTTATTGTATGATCAGTGCATAACGGACAATGTTTTCTCATTTTCCCAACCTTGGATTGAAATATCTCATGTGAGCACTTGGAGCTTTCAGGGTGCATCACTGAGATTTTATTTTATTTTGTTTTATTTATTTATTTATTTTTTTAGGGGGGGAGCTTGGCAGGGATATTTGAGGATTCTTTTTGTTTTGTAGTTTTATTAGTAAATTATTAGTAATTTGTTGTTATTTTTTCTTTCTCTGTATGAAGTGCGGATGCACTGATGTACATAAAGTTGGTGGTCATTCACAATCAGTGTATCACATATCGTTTATGCGGTTGTTAAAATGCAATATTCTTCCTTTAGTTTTTGTTTTTGGCCACTGTGTGTAGACTAGATTACCTGAATGTGGTCCCATGTAATACTCTCCCAAGCAGGTAGCTTGCATTCTATTCTTGTGTTAAATTGTACCACTCTACTTTCCCAAGCCCTCTTTGCTGCATTGACTCAAGTGTGGAATGCTTCTGTCACAAGCAAAGCACTGCATGGCAAAAGAACAGAAAACAAACAAACAAACAGCAGGCATAGCTTTGACGTTGAACAAGTAAAAGCACTTGTTGTTTTCGTGGGTAGTTCGATAGTTGTACTTTCCGCAAGTCCTTCCAACACTGCATTCTCTCTGGTGGAACTGTGAGAGTGATTACACAAATGAATGTTACATTGTTCCTCCTATGCAGGCTGTTCCTTAGATACTGTAAAAGCCATATAATAGCGAGTGTAATTTTTTCACGAATTACGACTTCCCAACAATTTATGCCATATACAGAAGTAATGCGTTTTCTTTTCACCCATTTCACCACGTCCATGACTGGAAGGCTGCCAAAATGATTTTTCTTTTCTCATTTTTCCCTTGAATGCACACAGAAAAATGGTAGCCAAAGATTAGTTTAAAATGTTACTCATACAAGAAAAAACTGTACCAGAGTTATCAGAATACATTTCTATTTTTTTTAATGCAAGGTTATGAAGACAAATATCTCTTTATCAAGTATGGATATATTTAATCTGCATATGAATCACCCATGGACTGCTACTCAAGTGACATGGAGGGTGCATGACCAAAAAAAAAAAAAAAAAAAAAAAAAAAAAAATGCCAGTGTTCATATGATATGGTTGTGGTATGCCCTGTGAAACTTTACCATGAAGCTGATCATAACTCTCTGAGTGATGAACCAAAATCATTCACTTTTCTTCAAGCTGGTGCTGCTAATTTCTGTTTTCGTACAAGATAACTATTACCCAGTAAATAATCTTCATGCTGACTTTCAAAGTGCTTCAAGCACCTAATACTGAGTGTGTATGAAACAAAATAAAAAGTGTTTAAACTTTTGATAGAAGCGAGTGTAAGGCATACCTATTAAATGCTCTCAACAACATGTCGCATGCATATATCTGGTTATGGTTTGTGATTAAGCTAATATTTCTGAACTTCGGTTTGTTGGTTGGTTTAACGAAGAATGGATATGATTGAGCATCATTAGCCAATATGGGGAACTTTCAGTACCCTGTTCAGCTTTTAAATAATGCTCTGTTTTAGTTTTTTGTTCAGCATTCTAACTTTGCAGGCCTCATGCAAATATATTTATTATATATTAACAAATAACACAAAATAAGCAGACCTTCATTCTGTTTATGAATATTCAAGTTTGCTATCCTGACTTACATACAGTGTATCAGACATGAAATATAATCAGTATTCCATCATTTACACATATTCATTTGACATTCTAAGAATGCTTCATTGAAGTTATCATGTTTAATCTTCATGTACTGAAATTGTTTTAATTTTGCAGACTTGTGTCATAAATTCATGTCATATATTTCCAGATATACGTCACGTCTCATGAAGCCATTTCCATACATCCATTGGTATTCATCAAGACTGAACAATTTTGACCATAGCATAGCGAGAACACAATTCGAGCAATAATTTCATGCCGTCTTCGTTTTTACATGTGTTCTGGCATTGTTTATTCATACACAACTTTCATAGACAAAGGCATACAAAAACAGATCTCTGACTGCCGAAAACACTGTACATCACATCAAGGATGACATCAGTATTAGAATGCACCATTTATGGACACTTTATCATTTTCTTCCTTTTTTTTTTCTTTGTCTTTTTTTGCCATTGGTCTGTTTTCAGTTCCAGTAAGCGGTCAGAGAATGCTTTGGACGAAGAGGACAGCGTAGCGGCCATCAAGCAACTGACCAGACAGGTGCGCTCACTCAAGCAGAAAATCAAGCAGTACGAGGAGGAGTTTGAGCGCCAGTACAACGCAAAGGTTAGCAAAGATGTATGCATATATCACATCACTTTGAGGAATAGGAGATAATTTGCATCATTTTCATCAAAGTCTAAACTGTACAGCTGTAATTCTGGTTACAGCTCGTTATTCCTAAGATTCGTTATTCTGAAGGTTCATTGTTCCGAATTTCATTTTCGGATTAACCAATCTTCAGAATAACGAACCTTCAGAATAACGACACAAATGTTCGGATTAACGAACCCTATTTCATTTTCGGATTAACGAACCTGTAGTTATAGGGAATTTGCGTGTTTCGGATTAACGTCCCGTCGGAATAGCGAACCTTCGGAATAACGAACAGCACCCGTAATTCTATTAGCCTTCATTATTTCTATGATTATTGTTATCATTAGTTGTAGTAGTAGTCTTAGTAGTCTTTTATCACCATTATGATTAGTATCATTGTCAGTCTTCTTCTTTTTTCTTTTACAACTTCTTGATATTATTACTATTTTTTTTATTATTATCATCATCATCATTATCATTATCATTATTATTATTACCCACTGGTGAGTGGCACATGAAATTGAGTAAAATACTGTCCCAAGCAGAATGACTTCAAGACCTATCACTTTTGCTCAATCTGCTTTCTCACCAGCCAACTCAAAACGAGAAGCTTGGACAGCCAGAAATCAAGAAGATGATCGGGGAGCTGAAAAGAGCGACCAAACAACTCAAAGGTGCGCGGACAAACTGATAATTTCACCTACTATTAGTTAGTTTGTAGCTCCTTTGATCTTGAAGTCTAACAGTCGTGATAGTAGCTTTGAATATTGCTTGAGTGTGCATGCTCGTGATTTCTTCTGTCATGGCTACTACCAAAACACTGATCAATTCAGTGCTTATCTGTTAATGTAGGGCAATTTGTCAATCAGTTGCAATAAAGTCTAGAAAGAGGTTTATGATAAATTCCCCTCAAGGCAAAGGTATTATTCCAATGCTATGTAAAGATGCTGTTGTGTTTGTTGTTGTAGTGTTAAAGGCTGATACAAATACCATGCAAATTTTAAATGCTGTAGTTGGTGGTGTCTTTAATAGCCTTTTGTCAAGGCCCTCTCGCTGTAATGGGCGAGCGAAGCGAGCCCACCGGAGCGCGACAGCACGAGGGCCTTTTGAGATCTGCTTCACACATTATCATTCATGACACGTGAACCCTACTGAATATCCATTATTATTGGGTTCTGGTCAACCAATGGAATGGCGCCCTCCCCACATCCTCAGCCTTGGTGCTGTCATGCCTGTTCGCATGCCTCACTGACCACCCGCGGAGGTCTGTGGCGTGCATTCGCTGTATTCAAATCGGGTTCGAGCAGACAGACACGCTGATTGGTCGACTTTTGCTCCCAAAATCGGGGAGCAAAAGTCGGTAATTCAAAGGGCTAACAAAAGGATGCAAAGCAGATCTCAAAAGGCCCTCGCGCAACCCACTCAGCTGGGCTCTCTTCACCATACAGCAAGAGGGCCTTGACAAAAGGCTAGTGATGTCTTTATTCATCATCATCATTCATATCTGCCATGTCACAGCCTTGAAGAGTGAGGTGAGGGAAGCCAAGAACCCCCTCCACAGCACCTTGCCGGCCCGTCTCTCTGGCAACGAGATGAATGAGGAAGGGGACTCCTCCCCGGTCCACCTGGCTGGCCTCAAGGAATCCCTCAATCTGGCGCAGAAACGGCTGCAGGAGAAGAGAATTGAGGCAAATCGCAGCTTCGACATCCATGTAAGATCATCAGCTCTCTCTTGATTTGAGCGTGTTCTTCAATTTTTAACCAAATGTTAATTTTATATTCGGTTTGCAAAAGTTTTTCTCCTGTGCATGAAAAGAGCTGGTGAAGTTGCTAGGGATTGCAGTTTCTTTCTCAGTTGAATTTAGGTTTAACATTAGAGTATATATGCTGCTAAGAGAATGCTCATTATGTTCAGTGTGATGTCATTATGTAGAGCTACCAACTCTACAGCAAATTATCCAGAAAACTTCAAAAGTTGCAGTTATCGCCCATTGAACCAGCATTAAAAATCTTCCTGTGAAGAGATGTCTTTATCAAAGCTTCGACAATTACTAGTGATGCAGGGGTTGATTTCATCATTTAAGTTATTTATGGAGATTGAAGATCATGCATTCTTTGTTCCAACTTCAGTTTAACTGTGAATATGTTAATACAGAACATTCTGGTAGGTAGAATGTCTTCTATAACTTCCACAGCTGAGGAGTATAAAGTGAGGGCATTGCCAACTTCCTCCCCACACTACCATCACTCACACCATTGCCAACATCATTATCAACACCACCATTGCCACCACCACCATAGTTACCACTACCACCATTTCCATCCTCATCCCCATTACCACCACCATTACACCCAACACCATAAATACCACCACCACCATTGCCACCCCCATTACTATCATCCCCACTGCTGCTACCACAGCCACCACATCCACCACCACCACCATCACCACCGTCACCATCACCACCCCCATTACTACCACCGTTACCACCAACACCTAAACCACCACCCCCACTATCACCACTACCGCCACTACTATCACAACCATCACCACCATTACCACCAACTCCAATACCACAACCACCATCACCACAATCACAACCATCACCACCAATACCACCAACTCCAATACCACAACCACCACCATCACAACCATCACCACCATTACCACCAATTCCAATACCACAACCACCACCACCATCACAACCATCATCACCATCAGAACCATCGCCGCCATCACCACCCCCATTACCACCACTGTTACCACCAACACCAACACCACCATCCCCAATATCATCGCTACCACTACCACCATCATCATTATTACAACCTTCAAGGCAGGCCTAAGGGCCACGCCTCCATCATTCATTCTGTCTGCCCCCTTCTTGGTCCCAGGAGCTGTACTGATATGCCTGCTTTCTCTCTCTCTCTCTCTCTCTCACCCCTGTTTCCAGGAGCTGACTCAGGATGAGATTAAGGAAGAGAAGGTGGCCATCCAGAAAGCATTGCTCCAGCTTGAGAGTAAATACGGCAGGCCGGTAAGATCTCACCTCAAAAATACAGACCCCCCACTGTGGAGCTGGTGCTGTCCTAGTAGTGTAGAGCCTGTAGGCCTCATAAGTCAGCGAGTTTAATTCAAAATAGCAAAAAGAGGGGGATTGAAAAAATACGAATTTTGATGGAAAAATACGAATTTTGGAGCTGGTGAGTAATAATTTGTGCTTCCAAAGGTTGGCAGCTCTGGTGTTGGTAGAAACAGTGCTCTAAGATTGTTGAGGACCTGTGGTAGAATGATTAACTTCCCAAACCTCAAACAGACATCGTGCAAAGACATGTGCATTTTGTGGCTTAAGAAGCAATGCAGTTTCAATCGCTCTGTCTTACAATATAGAGAGCATCATTACGAGTGTGTAAACTTTTATCCTCATTGAATAGCAGTCGAATGATGAGATGTTTGAGATCAAATATACGGTGGTAAAAATTTTGTGGTAGAAGAGATTCCGTACTCATAGAGCAAAGATCACACTATGAGTTCTCCTAGACCCTATGTTATTTCCATGGACTGGTAGACCTTCTACATGGAGGATAATGGATGACACATGAAGCATGTATCACCACGAAGACCAAATTAAGTTGCCGAAAATTTAATTTACTGGCTTTAATATTTTTCTAACAATTTGTTGCACCCATACATACTATAGAAAAAGAATGTTGGCAAGTATGCAAATGCAGTTGTGAGAAATTTGCTTTGAAGTTAAGATGCAATTGTGTTTGGATAGAATGGCACATTGATTTAAACAGTAATTTCAAAACAGCAAGTTATGCATTTCATAAAAGGTATGAGAAGATTTTTTTTTTTTTAATAGCAAAGCATCCTTAGACAACGAAATCTAGACAGGAGGTAGTTTAGATATCAGTGACATGGCATGCCATTATTTACAAGTATTGTTAATGGGTTTTTTTTTATCAAACATCTGTAAATATTGATATATTTATAACATCTAAAGTTCAAGGCATTTGAAATCATGAGAATACAGCTACACTCTCTTCATCTAAACCCACAGACAACGAAGGCTTCCAAGGAAATTATGAAGCCCCTCTATGATCGCTATCGCACCTTGAAGAAAATCCTGAAAAAGCAGGTGAGGCCAGTCAGCAGAATGGCAGCATGCACACAGCAGTCCTCGGTTTGACTACCCAAACCCCTTCTAACAGCAGCTTTGAATCACCAAATTCCTCTTCACGATCACTATAACTTACTTATATTGTAGTTGTTTGCTGTTTTTCTCTTCTATGTAAATAACTGTTGTTAACTTCTCCAAGTTTGCCGTTTTTCCTCTTTTACTTTAGTCTCCCCAAGTAGTATTTTTCCCTTCCTTAATCTATGTAGACAGTACTGTATTTCCAAACGTGTGTATGTGTTTTGTCTTCTGATGAAATGGACAGTTCCCTCTAGGAACAAGTAAGGGGGTCGGAAAGTAGGCTAATGCATGTAAAAAAAAAAAGGAACAGAAAAAGAAAACATTTTCCCTGTAGCTCTTGTCACAGCTCTCAGCTATCTTTCAAAGTATGCTGTGAGGGGAAATGTCCCATACTCATTTGTGTGCATGATGTACCCAAAACTACTCTATTAGGGCATGCAACAGTAAGCATTTGTGTTGAAGTGCTGGAGATACATGTATAAGGATTGCAAGGTAAGTCACTATCTTTCTATAGTACTGAGTGTTATCAGTGTGACTAGCAGTTCACTTTACATCTGATGTTACCTTGAAAGCAGTCTCCTTTACATCTCCTGTAGGCAGAATAGAATGACTTCAGAAATGAAATCATGTTGATTGATTACGTAAGATAGGAATGATCCTGTTCTTGCATAGATAATTTACTCTTTTGTGTGTTAATTACAGTTGACAGCTGTTGTTGTTGTTTTTTTCAGTAACATCACGGCTTCCATAGGTGGGCAAACTCTTTATTAGTTGCATGATTGATAATAAATGTCTACTGTTGGTATTAAGACATCCAAAGCTGTGACTGTTGGCAGAAAACCTAGTTGAAAGTTGAATTTTATTTTGTGATGAGAGATGTGCGTGGTGATGACTTGAAAAGTCAGGAGCAATGCCTTGTGTCTGACCATCACCTAGGATGCCAGGAGGAGTGTCCAGGAGGAGGCGACTCCATCCGACCTCAACACGATAGAGGAACACATAGAAACCAAAGATTTCATGCCCAAGCAGATGGTGAGAACACTCTCCTAAAGTCTTGGTTCCTCCCAATGAGTAGATCGTTCACACCATTAAAAACAGATTGTAGAAACGAGAGAATTCATGCTCAATGAATAGATCATTCACACCATTGAACAGATTGTAGAAACCAGAGAGTTCATGCCCAATGAACAGATCATTCACACCATTAGACAGATTTGCAGAAACTAGAGAATTCATGCCCAGTGAATAGATCATTCACACCATCAAACAGATTGTATAAACCAGAGAATTCATGCCCAGTGAATAGATCATTCACACCATTAGACAGATTTGCAGAAACTAGAGAATTCATGCCCAGTGAATAGATCGTTCACACCATTAAGCAGATTGTATAAACCAGACAATTCATGCCCAGTGAATAGATCGTTCACACCATTAAACAGATTGTAGTAACCAGAGAATTCATGCCCAATGAATAGGTCGTTCACACCATTAAACAGATTGTAGTAACCAGAGAATTCATACCCAATGAATAGATCATTCACCCCACTAAACAGATTGTAGTAACCAGAAAATTCATGCCTAGTGAATAGATTGTTAGTACCATTAAACAGATTGTAGAAACCAGAGAATTCATGCCTATTGAATAGATCGTACACACCATTAAACAGATTGAAGAAACGAGAGACTTCATGCCCAAGCAATTGGTAAGAACTTTCTCCTATAAAGTCTTCATTTACACCAATGAACAGATTGTAGAAACCAAAGAATTCATGCTAGAGTAGATAGTGAGAATGCCCTCATAAGTCTTGGTTCCTCCCAATGAACAGATTGTAGAAACCAGAGAATTCATGCCCAAGCAGATGGTGAGAGCACCCTCCTCCATCTTTGCTCACACTAATGAACAAATTGTAGAAACCAAAGAATTTGTGCCTCAGTGACTGTTGCAGAAAGAATAAGCAACTATGATGGTTCATGCCTTTTGGTGTCATGAATTGCAAATAAAGTATAAAATGTGATTAACATTGGAGGTGAGTAGTTGTGATACAAGAACAAAAATACAAGTCAGGCTTCAGTTTCTTCTCAATCAGTGATGCTACTGTGTATGTAGCAAAAGCAGTTACATTTCTAAGGTGTGTGTCATGTGTGGAACTGTAATAATCAAATGTCTCAGCTGTCCATGTCGTGGTTGGCAAGAATTGAGAAGTTTGCTGTTATCAGTGACAGACGTTGTATTATTAACTTGCACTAATCGATAACCATCACGACATCTATCCTTTCATTGCACACTAGATGTTTGGACTTACCCAAATCATGGCCTCCACCGTAACAACATACATCCTAGATGATGTTATTACGATAGAGTTACAATTTAATGATTGAGTCGTGACCGTGACTGTAACTTGGTTCAGTGGCAATATGATACCCCTTCAGCTGTGAGAATTTCTAATTGCCATCCTAATTGCAGTAATCATCAGTGACTATTACTGTAGAGCCTAAAAGACAGCAGACCAGAAAGGTTCTCCAGCATGTTCCACATGCAGAGTGCACACAGAATATCTGTGCTAAGCTTTGAGCGTTTTCCTTTCCTCTGCAGGGCCCCGTCCACGCCAAGTATGACGAAGGAGAGGAGGAGGACATCTTTGGCACGGCAGAGTTCAGGGTCACCCAGATGATCTCCCCCTCGGGTCAAAGGTTAATGGGGAGGTCGCCCTCAGACCTGGACGACATCTGCCCGAGCCCCAACGACAGTGGACGGGTGGACTCTCCGTACAGCCCATCGAGTGCCTTCTTCCATGAAGCTTCTCTGTGAGTGTGGCGAATCAAGCCTTCATACCCAACTTATGTTTCTATAGCCAGGGGTCGACATTGATAGTGCCCCGCGGCCACTAAAATTGATGTCGATAAGCAAATATCCAAACAGTCTATCTTTGGAAGCCCAACTGGACAACTAAGATTCTAAACAGATTTTTATGTTTCCTTCTATTTTGGATTAATACATTTCTTTTTCGAGCAACCAAAATTTCAAATTAAAATTCAAAAGATTTTAGTGGCCGAAACCAGCCACCGGAGGAAAGCGTTAGTGTTGAGCCCTGCGTGAGCCATGGCAAATGTTGGTTTTTGCACGAGGTGTCACTGTTTTCCGTTATGTTATGTAGTGGAGGAAATGTATAGAGCCAATAGACAAAGATTTATTTTATAGAGGAGTGAAACACACTCTTCAACACCATGGAGGATAGATCAGCTCTTTAAGTCATAGCACATTTGCATTTAGACCCAAATACACTAATCATGGGAATATTGATACACCGTAATACCATGACAACCTTCAGGAGATTATGACACCTTGTCCTCGTTTTCAGGGAGGAGCTGCTGGCGAGGCAGGACCAAGCCCAGTCAGAGAAGAGGCGGCTACGCCGGGTCCTCAAGGACTTTGAGGACAACTTCCTCCAGGAGACAGGGCAGAGGGTCCAGAAAGAGGACCGGTCCCCCATGGAGATGGAGTACAACGACTACAAGGTAAAAGGCACTGCTCTCCCAAACTATGACAAAAAGGGTGTATCTGAGCTCCACACTAGGAGAAATGAAATTGAGAAAAATGGCTTTTAAGTTGCTTTTGCTCCAGAAGCCACAAGAATAAATGTTTGATGATGGAGTTTGCCTTAGGGTTTGCTTTATCAAAGATTATTGTTAAACATTTCTTAGTTTTTCAAACTATTCATCACCAGGATAAGAGTCAGTTTTATGTTGATAAACCATTCTGCCAAAAAACACCTGGCAAGTGCTGCAGTAGTCTCTTCATGGCAAAAGGGTGTATCTAGAGACACACACCCTTTTGCCATCAAATTTCCCCCCAAAATGTGAAAATGCCTCGAAAGCTCATACTGTGTAGGAAAAGAAAACTTTTCAATGAGCTAACTCTCTCTGGAATTTAACTCCAGCACATCTGAGAGTTAGCTGAATGAAAATTTTGACCTCAAAGACCCCCCAATTGGAACACATTAACAAAACCCCCATTTTACCCAGATATGCCCCTTCCACCACACATGAGCAAGACATTAGAAGGTAATGATTACTGCTTTGGGGGTCATTTCACAGCAGTGTCTCAGATTAGCAGTGACTACATGCCAATTGATTAATTGAGAAGTAGATGATGTGTTACACTTATGTGTTACACTTATAGGCTGTATATGAATAATTAGTTCATGGTTGTATTCCCACTCTGCTGGAATATCCTCAATCTCAGTCAATGACACTGAGGTAATTCAACAAAAGCAACAACAAAATCAAAGCAGGAAGAAAACTATCAACCTCACTGGTGAATTAGAAGGGATCGAGTAAATCTTGCTGTTTTCAGCATCATTGAAAGCTGGGTGAATGATATTGAAAATCTTGTTTAAACAACAACAACAACAAAAATCATTATTTTTACATGAGGAGTTTGATCACAAATCAGTTTCAGCACTATTTTTCAACATTCCAAAGTAAGTCCACTGTCAGATAGAGTAGAATGAATCATTTCCAATGATATCTCACTTGCTACCTGACAATTTGCTGACATACAAGTGTTTGATAATTGTGAAATTTTTTATTATAATTTTTTTTCCTCAGTTTGGTACACCTGTATTTGCAGGACTTGTGAAGATTCCAAAGGTTTTATGTCAATTGTCAACAAGTTTGTGTGGTGTTTTTTTTTCAAAAAAAAAAATGTCTAGTGAATTAGAAGTGCTCTAAGTACATGTATAGTGATTGAGCTATATGTGCTAGTAATTGTCTGAAAGAGATTACCATATCTTGGACACAAGAATTGTCACAAGTAAAATCTCATCTACGTACAAACAATATAAAAGAAGAAGAAATATCTTGACAGCATTCTTTGATGTGTGTATCTGCGATTCTTGGCATGTCACTTCATATCCCGAATAATACTTGAATGTTTGTTTCTTGGTTTTTTTACAGCACATCAAGAAACAGCTGAAGCTGCTGAATGCCCTGATACAGAAACACCAATCACAGACATCGGCTGCTGTCACATGACCCCGACCGTCCACTCAGGACCTCCCCTTTAGGTCGGAGAGGGGAGGTGATTCCACAATGAACAGAAGACCTGTCTAAGATAGAGCCTGGGCATTTGTACAATATTTTTGTGTGCTTTGTAGTCCTAGCACACCTTGCTTTGTTCACTTTTTAGTTTGTGTCACATTTTAAAAGTAATTTACTCCGTCCAGATTATATCCATACATATTTATGTCATCATTTGAGTTTCCTTTGCCAAATTTCCTTTGTTAAAATATTCTTCGTAACTGAAAGTTTTGGGTCACTGTTTAATAGAATATATAAATTTTCTCTCTTTCATTTTCTTTTGCTCTGCATATTTTGATTTAAAAATGCAGTATCTATTCCTTGTTGGACATCCCATAAGGTCGACAATACCACCTGCTATTATAAAATCTGTGCATCTGTAGCTCTTGAGTGTCAGACATTGATATGCAGTGATCAGTTCCACCCATGTGGAATACCAAACACTGTTTGAGTTTCACCAGTGCGTGGGTGGAGTCTGTATCGATGTGCTGCGTGTGCAAAGGAAGCATTTCAAATCAAAACTTCACTCGTCATTTCCTGAGTTTCTTGCCTCTGCTTCCAGAAACACAACACTGTGCCAACCTTATTCACTTCATGTACAATGTATTTCATGGATTTCTGATTTCCATCAACACAAAATACAATCACAATATTCTCTTGATGCAAGATTGCTTTGCAATTTACTGTTAATGTAGACTTGAATACAAAGGCAGAGGAAATCAAACCAGAGTATCACGTATGTATGTGATACACAGAGTTGATCGAGCCACTTGTACACTTTTGTATCTACAAGGGGGGGAAAGAGATTTTATATAATTTTCCTTTTGTTAGATTGCTGTTTTAATTAGACTTCTTGGAATAGTAAGCTTATTATTTCAAGGCTTTGGATTTGTTTTCAATATATTTCTCTGGTTTGATAATATTACACAAGCAAATGAAAGAATGAAGAGAATATTTGTAGTTACAGGTTTAATCTTTCTTGTGTGTTTCTTGTCACATTTGTCTACACACCTGTAATGAATGAAACTATAAGTTCCAGTGTTGTAAATGTAAGAATATACAACTGTACATGTAGCATTGGAACTAGATTTTTATCAGTTCAGGTAAATACTGTTTATCCTGATTTATCAGGATTCATCGTCTCATTTTATCCCTTTTGTACCTTTGGAGTGTTATGCTATCAACATCAAGCCACCCTTTTATTAAAAGGAAACAGCAAATTTCACTTTTGCATTTCATTTTTAGACAATAAATATGCAAAGCAGGGGCAATATGGGGATGATATAAAGCACGCAAAGGAATACACTTGTCTTTACACACACAGCCACACCCAATACGCATGAAAACACACACACCTGCAGTCATGACTGCAGGTGGTTTGATGTGCGTGAAGAGAGGTAGCTGCCCACAGGTCAGAGGTCAAGGGTTAAACAAAAGAGTTCAATCTGTGAGGAATCCCTGGCAAAGCGAGGTTGACTGTAAATGATTAATTGCTTCTTTTCTTCTCTTTTTGTGATCCTGGCACAATAACCTTAGCCCTGCACCCAGTCACTGGCATAAATAAATACATGCATATAAACAACGTTTGCAAACCATTGTTCCATCAGAAAGGTGGAATTGGAATCCACAGTTTGCTGCAGTTGTGTAGGATCCACCTCTTTTCTTCAGCAATGGCCTGCTGTTGGCAAGGCATTTGTAATGCTGATAGAGACATACATATCAGCAAAACTACAAGTAACATTACAATTTGCAGCAAAACGACAGGTAACACTACAATTTGCAGCGAATCGAAGCAACAGTTGCCGCTCTCCAAGAAAATACAGCATGCATTGTTGCTTTAGTAGATAAAGCAATTTGAAAACAAACAGATTTCATTATCTTCGTGACAAAATATGTTTAAAAGAAATGCCGTCCCACCAAACTTGCCAAAACGAGATAACCCGGTATGTAAAAACTTAATACTTCACATCCCTAGTTATTTACCGTGCAAGTGGTATCTAGGACCTGGGTATAATGTCGAGAACACACAGTAGAAAATGGCCTGATTGTTAATTGCCCTGTTTGTAAAATATGGACTAAATGTATATCATGTGTATCATTATTTTGTCTGTATGTTTTGCACATGATTTTATATGCCAATTCTGTTTTACATATCATTTTTTGTATCATTTTTTTTAACAAGCAATTGCAGGACATGTCAGAGTGTTGATATTAAGAACAAAAGTTGCCATGTTCAGATTTGTACAGAAAGAATCGAGACATTCTCTGTTTTTTTCTTGATGACCAAAGATAGCTTATCAAGAGTGCTTTATTTGACATCTGCTCTGTAAACCTTTTGAAGTGTAGGGAAATATCTATAGATCCCAAATCGGTTGTTTGTGAGAACCTTTTCGTCAGTAAAGTTGTGACTTTGTGCTTTTTTCTATGCTCAGATGATTCTATTATTTAATTGTTCGCGTCATCACTATGCGTGTTGTCTTGAAGGGTTTGACACTCTGTTCGACTCATGTTTTCACGTCAAAGGGACCAAATTCATTCGAATCATTTCTATTATTAAAGTAATCACCATCTCTTCCTGCATGTATTTTGGTCACTTTCTTTTTTTCTGTTGGACCAATGATGCGACGTAATCAGTGAGTTGTCCCTGTCAAATAATTGTGCGGAGAGAAAATGAATTCTTTGTGGTCAAGGTACCAACAGTACACACAAAGTGAATATTTTTCACGTTTGTGCTATCAAACTGATATATTTATATGTAAATGTGCAGATTAAAAACTGTTTTTTTATCATGTTCTTGCTTATTTGACAACAAATAAACATCAAATCAATGATTTGCTCGCTGATTCGTCGAGTTTTATTGCAACAGATGCCTTATAGATCACTCCGAACTGTATCCAAGCCAATGAACAAAATGACAAAGTGAAGAAAGGTGATGAAATTAAGGACAGATACATATAATGGGCAAATATTGATGGAATAAGAGATTGACTGGTGTAAATAGAGTGTAAAGGACTGCTCAAATTGCCACCTTTTTGCAGTACTAATCTTGTGAACAAAAACTCTGTAGAGCAGCTGCGGTCAGAATGGGTGTGTCCTGTGCTTTTTTTTTGTATTTCAAATTGTTGCTCACCACTGTGTTTGCATCATTAACACTGTGTTGACACCCTCAGTGTAAGAACTCTCAAGGCAATTGTTTCAGAGTGTATGATCCTCGCGTCGCACTACCTGCAGAGTGTAAGTGTATCTTTAGGATCGTATGACTTGTTTGTGCGTCACTTTTCCAGTGTAGTTCCTATTTAAGGGTATGAAAATTGTAGTTTGTATAACACAGGTCATACACTTCACACTGGTGAACTACCTGCCAGTTGTATTGCCTATCAGGTGTACAGTGTATGAGGCACTCGTGTACCAGTTGCAAGGTGTACTACACAGAGCATGTACGACCTCTAGGGTATTGCATTTGTGGTATATTTCACAGAGCGTGGTTGTTTTGGGGTTTTTTTTTCCTGAATTTTGTGTGCTCACCAAAATTTGGGAAATTAACACCTTGCAAAAATATTGCCTCCTGTAACACAAATGAGCAGTAGGCCTATATTGTCGTCAAGGTAGGAGAGCGCAAACTTTTCTCATGAAAAGAAGTAATGCATATATATTCCTCCATCTGTCACAGTGGTTCTTGATCACAAATTCTTTTGACATTGTGGTACTTGTTCCAATTCAGGGAATATTGTACTCTCTAAATATGTCGTATGTACAGTATACACTTGGGATTTCAGCAGCTACACTGTGTACATGCCTACAAGTATGCATTAGCCACTGGTTGTCCAGCTCATGATGTATTACACACTGCAAACACCACCCAAAGGATGAACAGTGTTTTCACTCTAAGGTGTATTTCATTCTTACTACAGGGTGTACAAGGTAACTTACTCCAAAGAGGCAACTCATAGGTGTATGGCACACAGCATGCCATAATGTTAACACTAGAATCACCCTCTGGTGTATTACACGTGTTCTTGCAGATAATGTGCAACTTGCAGGTTGAGTTGCACACAGCATGTATGACCACCAGTTATGTATACACTGACATCTGTCACTGTTGTTCTACACGTGTTACCACAGAGTGTGTCAATCTCTCTCTGTTTTACCTAACTGCAACACTTTGCGTCTCATTGTGGTAACTTACATTCAAGTCTATAGACAAACAAGCATGAGAAGACAATTTCTTGTGAAGTTGTAAACACTATGACAACAGACCTGTGAGTTACGACTTGCATGTAGATTATTGAAATGCCAATGGAATGAGGCAGCATAGAGCTATATATATTTTCTGGTAGTTTGGCTTTCCACCGAGGCAGATGAAAATTGTACAGACTTTTCATTTGAGGATGTATTTTACTGTAGAGAGATATGTTCATGATATAAGAAGGAAGATTTTTGAATGGCACAGCTCTTATGAGAGGAGCTGTTCCGTGCTATGGATGTCGAAATAAAAACACACCATTTTTGTGGATTCTGAGACTGATTTTGTTTGTTTTGTATAGCAAAGTGAATTGTGGTGTTTGATTCAGAGAGTAACTATCTATGGCACATACTGTATACGCCATCTATTTTGCGAGTCTAAATTTTCGCGAATCGCGACTTCCCAACAATTTCGCGAGTGGTTGAATTCACGATCATGGGGTACTGCACTGAACTGAGAAATGTATACGTGTACGTCACATTCATATTGGCAGTAGAGTCAATATTTTCGCATGTTTTTAATTTCGCGAATAGCACCTGACTCGCGAAATTCGCGAAAATAAAAACCTCGCGAAATATTCGGCGTATACAGTATTCTGCAGTCACATACAGATACAAGGAATGAATGCCAATTTGTTATTGCATATTTCAGGTATATACTTTACAATGTGGTGCATATTTATACTTGCATTATGTCAGTCCCAAGAGTGATTACACAACTGTAACAATTATTCCCAAATTAGGCACTTATCAAGACACTCTTGTCAAGACTACATTTGTTATCTTGCAGATCATTCTGTTTGTATCAAATTCCATTTCAGTTACCAAAGAGATTTCTCACATCTGCTTTGGGATAGACAGAAAGTACAAATACAGCTATTGCCATTTTTGTGTTTGTGTGTGTGTGTGTGTGTGTGTGTGTGTGTGTGTGTGTGTGTGTGTGTGTGTGTGTGTTCTTTTTTGGTACATGAATCCATTGCAGACATCGTTTTACATACACTATATTTTTATTGTGATGTAGTGTGTGTGGTCCAGTGGGGTGTTTCATAAAGCTGTTCTTAAAGTTACAAACGACTTCAGAACGACTGGAACACGTTCTAATGTGCTATACTTATCAGAATTTCAATAATTCAGCACAAGAGCTGATCACCAGTCGTTCGTAACTTTAAGAACAGCTTTATGAAGCACCCCGTGGTAGAGTGCATAGGCCATATTGGGGTGTATCTGTATAGTTGCTGCAATAGATAGAAAGAAAGACAGAAAGATAGATACAAGATAGATAGATAGATAGGTAAATGACTTCATAAACAAATAAATGAATGAATGAATAGATGGTTAGGTAGTTGATAAAATTGATTGACTGGCAGACTGATTGATTGATGGATTGATTAAATGATAGACAGAGGATGAGAGAGAGAGACAATATTTGCTATACCAAATTATCATGTTCTAAAATGTGAACGAGATTGGGCATAATGGAGACACTGTCCAGAGAGGGTTGCACGTTATTAGCACGATATTATTACCGGGAGCTTTGACCTTGAAATATGGAACAGAAAAAGTGTTCATAAACTTAGCTTGGCTCTTGGGCTATCAAACAGTAGCATTTAAACTACAGTATGAGCTGTGGTCATGTTCTTTAAATTGAGTACAAGTTTTGTTAGCAAGGTCACAAGGTTCTTTGCTTGTATGCAGGCCTTGGCCTTGGCCTTGATGCTACTGCATCACCTCATCCGACAGGAATAGTTTGAAAATGTGACCTTTTCCAGGGTCATACGGGCACAAGAAGCACACTTTCCTTTGCATCATAAAGTTCTGTGCTCCCTGATGGCCTACCAAGAATTCACATAAATTCTGCACATTTATACTCTTCAATCTCTTCACACTGGGATGGGGAAGAGAAAAACATATCCGATGGCTGTTTGGTGTGATCATATCTCTAATGGGTCTTACAAATAATCTTCCGACTGTTGTTGGCAATAAAATAGGCCAAAATATTTCACAGGAATGTGCATGTGTTATTGACAGTGTTTCGCCAGATTTATAGAAGAAGCTTAAACCGATTCATACCCCAGTGAGGAGGAAAAGATTCTCTTGCTCGCACCACCCTCCTGTCTCCATGGTTACAAGGAACATTGCCAGAATGGCATGGCGATGTTTCATGCTCCTGGTGCAAAGGCTGTCTGCAATATACCATCCCTCCCTTCATTTAACTGTCTGTCCTTCATTTCTTCTATGTCTTCTGGATGCATGCCTCTTCCGAATAATATGTACACATAACTACACACACACACACACACACACACACACACACACACACACACACACACACACACGCACACACACACACACACACACACACACACACACACACACACACACACACACACACACACACACACACACACACACACACACACACACACACACACACACATACACATACACACACATTTTCGCCTCCAAGGCTTTCTCAATCTCTTTAGTCCAATCTCTTTAGTCCAATCTCTCAGCGGGCGTTTGTCATCGCCTCTCTGCAGATGGACAAAAGATGTCGCTCGTCATCTTTCTTCGCCGGACCAGGTTTCCAGTAAACGCTGTTTACGTAGAGCTCACGCCTTACACCGTCCGCAGCCGCACCGCGCTCTTAGGGTAGATGAAAAGTCATCTGTTGACACAGAGTAGGATGCCGGTGGTTGCTAGGGAGTGACGTTTTACAATAAGTTATCTACTCCATTCAACGAAAATAAACCAACACGGGTCGGAATGCAATAACTCCAGTTAATATATTGCATTCTGCGCGTATACGATACCATAAACTTAAGAAAACATTGCGCTTTCTCTTCTGGATAGTCAGAATGAGGAATGTTCGCAAAGACGGAAGGCCGCTATGAAACCATATTTCGTTTTGAGAAGAGTGATCTATAAGGTGTTGTCAAGGAATGGTTTTCATTTGCGGGCAGAACGTTCGTGTGACAGTCGTTGTGGGAAGAATTCTGCGCATATTCATGCTATAGTCAAACGTTCCAGCCGATATCATCAAATTTGAATTTGATCTAAGCATCTCCCCAGTTCAGTCCTCTAAATCTTCGGATCATACAATCAAGTTTAATGATGTAATCTGTAGTTAATAATTATGGAGATCGAGCAATGTAATTTCCGATTGTTTGCTTGGTATCTTTATTTTTGGCAAGAAAAAGAACGTGTAAGCGCCTGGAGTATTCTAACTCAATTTTCGACGTATTCATTATGTGAAAATATAAGAGCACAGAGTGCAACCCTTGATATTATTATTATTATTATTATTATTATTATTATTATTATTATTATTATTATTATTATTATTATTATTATTATCATTATTATTATTATTTTCATCATCATCGTCATCATTATCAACATTTCTATCATTATTGATAGTATTTCTTGTCTTTGATCATTGGCATTAATTTGTAGCATTATCAGCGTATCTTTACATAGACATTGATTTTAAGTAACAGTTTATACGAGTGTATAATGGAAAATACTACCCGAAAGGGCCTCCATATTCATGAGTGAAGTTTTTAATAGGGGAGTACTCTCTGATACCTCGAAAAGAAATAATTCGCTCCAGATAAATCTTTCTTATCACGATGAATGTTTCAAAAGAAAGCATAAAAGCTTTGATACCCGTATTATATTATTGCACTCTCTTCCTTTGTAGTTATTGCTATTTTCTTTACATCTAAATTTAAATTTCAATTTCTATAATCATATACATCGACGTGTCCTACACATAACGTTACTGCAATCTCCACTAGGTAACTCGAAGAATCACAGAGTGATAAATTTCAGGGGATATGGTTGTTTCTATAGGTACTAATTAATTTACCGAGAAACAGGGATTTGCCGTTAAGTAGGTCCTGTAATCCTGTTCGCGACTTTTACGACGAGAGAATTTTCAGGATTATTACATAATCACCTCAATTGATATGCATACGTAATGTCTTTGATTACGAGCAAAATAACTCTTGCATGCAAACGTGCCAGATTTGAAAACTCCATCAGTTATTCTTTTTAATGAAACTTCCACCATTGTTTTATGTTATACTTTACTCATCAACGCGACGGGTGCTAAATTGAGTATGGAGTGACATTTCACGTGAAATTCTCAAAGGATGGTTTGACAGCTGCAGTAACCAAACGAATAGTTTAGCAGGGATTTCAAAGGTTTAAATAAGTCATTTTGAAGAAAAAAAAACACATGAATACCACTTGCTTTTGCGTCTATTCTAATTTTGGTAAGACGGAGGCAGAAAGAAGAAAATACTTGAGGATAGAAGCCGACTTGCTGTCTGGGAGACTTCTTGTTTACGATTGCTTGTCGAGACAAACGTATTAAAACTAAACTACTTTTATCAATGAACAGATTTATTGAAATAAGAACAAGTGAAATTAAATATCTGCGTAGACCAACACAAAGGACCCATGCGACTCGAAGTTGCTCTATTTTGCTAGAAATTGCAGTGGTATTTTGTGCCTGTAAAGATTGCATGAGGATCATTTTCTAATCCAAATAACCCCTGCGCGGATCCTTTCCAACAAAATAAGCGAATTGATAAGTATTTCAGAAACAGATGGCCCGTGCCATGGACAACCAGCGGTGCTGTGGCCTGGTGTATGTTTAGCGGGCCGCTGTTTCGGCCAGAGATGTCCCGGAGGATAGCTAAAAACGCGTGCGATGAGAGCAAACCATGTTATTGGCGCGAGTTCGGCGAAGGTGCACGCTTTTAACTGGATGTGAACGTTATGTCGCCAGCGGCTCGTTGGGCCATTTGCTCCCCGGGTCTTTAGCGATCAGACCCATTAGGCTCCCGCTGCAGATACCGTCCCTGCACAGGGTGGTGCTCTTGACGATTATAAATTTCAAACAAATCATGGGCAGTGGGCGTCGTCGGTTTCCCGTCCAGAGAGAGTCTCATGGTCTGCGACATGACATCAATATTTCCGAGCAGGACAAACGTTCTACTTCCAACGAGTGGTCAGAAATGATATCGGCAAAATGCATACCGGCTACTTGATGCAATGCCGATTAGATAAACCAAGGAAATACCCCTAGTACCTCCTTCGCTAAACCGACATGGTTATTATAGGTCATACTATGCAAATGATGATATTCAATGAAATACGTGTGATAAGAAAACTGCAAAACTAACACAACCTATTCTAACTGATCGGTAAAAATAACCTTAATACGAAATACTTGGATGGATTTAGAACCAGGACTATAATTGTTCATTATTTTTCCACTTGGCATTCGGTGTATTGTAGCTGTGCACCAAACGTCGGCACGACATGGGATTTCAACAGGCCTACTTTCGCTATTTATGTCGCTCGGCAAGTGACGACTACTGCTGAAGCTCTATAGAATGATGGAAAGATGAAATGGTCTGAAAGAAAAAAATGTGCGAAATTACGTAAAATGTCATTTGTTTTCAGACGACGAAAAAAGCAACTAACAGGATACGACATGTTGCGCCTGACATCAAGCTATAATTTTATCATTATTATCCTTTTTTTTTCTTTTTTTCCCGTCACATTTAGCTGTCCAGGGCTATACGCAGAAACAAAGAGGAAATAGGAGAGGTTTGATATCAAACGTCACTGGCTGTAGAATTTGGTCATGACATCACTCTACCGCAAGAGCGAGAAGAATCCAGAGATAAATCCACAAACATTTCATTGCAATTCGGATGCGGTTTTCGCGCCCAGCCTCACTACTATAATCTAGATCAGAGTTCATGCTCTGCGGAGCAGCTAAAGTGGAGTATAGTAGTTTGTGTTTTCTGCTTTAAATTAATAGTGGAGATATTATGTGGCTAGGATGAGTGTCCGGCTGGCTGCCTGCCCGCCACGTGAGATAGCGATGGTCATCTTTTCGCGCCTTCTCCAATTATCACTTCTAATGTCCGTCTGCTGATCGTGTCTAACGACCCGCGAAAAGCGTCACTTGGATTGTGACGTCATCCTGGAGGGTGAATTCTCCGTAAAATAACGGGGTCGATACAACGTTCACGACTAGTCAGCGTCATCAACAAAAATAAGCAGCTGGGATTCCGGGGTAATGTGAAAGGGATGTGAGTTGTTCCATGCACCTCCCTGTTCATCAAGGAGGTCTTTGCTCGCCCTGAAGTACCTCTTTGGTTCCATGTACCTGCACAACGTGTACCAGAGAAACGGCTTATGATTGTATTCTTTAGTATTTCGGTTGTTGTAGTGTAATGAAACGAATGTGTCATCACGAGACAAATACCACAAACCGTCACAAATGCCAAATATCTGCAATCTACAGGTTTGCAAAACGAGAGCCAGCTACACACGTAAACACGCACACACACTTTTCTTTTTCAATGACATTTATTCTCTTCCATTCAAAATAATGCCAAAAACAATTCAATTTGTTATCACACTGTACAACATGATAATTATGAATGGTATCCCTTAATTAACATTTCCGCACTTTGAAATATAAACTAACAGAGGTCTCAAGTGCGACACACATTTCATTTTTCATTGTAACAAATATAATGAAAATGATACAGAAAATACACCAACCAATCTTTAAAAAAAAAAAGTTACAATATATAGAATAGAAGTATGAAGTTTATGACATCTGAATAAAACTCACTCCAAACCAATATTCTCCCTAACTACCCTATCAATACCTTTACAACTACCCGTAATGTCAAACACCTTCCATATTCACCTTATTATTATTCCCCATATCAAAACAAATTTTCTGAATTCAAGCAGATGAAGATAATGTTATGTAATTCAGTTTAGATAATGCATATTATATATTTTAAGTAAATGTATTTTCCCAAATATAGTAAGATCTCTCTGCTTACACCGTCCCTCATGTCTTTTTAACTTTACTCAATATTTCCATTATGATTAAGTTCATCACTTCCTTTTCTATCTGCACACACACACACACAACTACACACACACATTTATATATAATATATACATTATTCTGTCATCAGCTACCAGTTTCATCTTCTCTTTCACCAAATTATGAGAACAATTCAGGTTTCTGATAGATGAAACTTCGTCTGAAACACTGCATGGTCAGGACGAAGGTTTGCTTTTTCACTTACCGTTTATTACGACTAATTCTGTTTGAATTTCACAATGTAGCCTTCTGTACCAGGTCCACTCATAATGGGTTCAACTTGCACTTTTCTGCCTTACCTCTACAGAACTGCATGACAATTTAATATCAAAATATAGGGCAATGGGGAAAGACAATCGTTCCGTTTGACAGGGAAGTGACCGGAAGCAGCTTGGGGCGTGATTTGTAGGGATCTGTCATCTTTTTGCTATAGCGCTTCCGGAATCGATCAGTCCCATGAACAAACAAACAAATTATAAATAGTATTCTATCTAGTTGCCCCTCCCCCCCCCCCCCCTTCCAGAAAAAAAAAATAATAAAAAATTGAAAGGGCCAAAATGGACCTCGGGTCTTGAGAAGCGTTGCTCTAGATCTCCGTTTAGTAATCAAAATGAGATTTGAAGCCAACAAAAGTATAAGAGGTGTGTCTAGGAATTTGCAAATACAGATGTGATAAATTCAACAGCAAAATTACTTGTTAAAGATTTCAAGTTACGAAAATCGAACAGCTGTTTTAGAGAAAGGAATGCAATGTTTAGAATTTCTTTCTCATTGATAATCTTAATTTTGATTTCCAAACTGGTCTTATATCGGGTCTTTTATACGAAAATATGAAAAGGTCTTCCATGATCTTTGTCAAAATGTGCGAGGGTGATCCTTTCTCTTGATTTTAAACAGGAAGTATGAAAGCATTCGTTCTATTTGGAATACTCTAGAATAAAATACACAAAGGTGAGTATTAAAGTACATTTGAAATTAGTCATACTCTCCCAATTTGTATCATCAGCCAAAGAACAAACATCATTCTCCCCCCCCCAAAAAAAAAGATTTACCTATCAGGATTTCCTTTATACAGAAGTCGGTATATTTGTATTTAGTTCCTTTTTTAACATTGCTCTAATTTCATGATAAGATTTGTCATTTTCATTTGATTTTTATTATTTCATATCCAACAAAAATGCAATTATGATAAGCCATATAAATACAAATAGTTACATACAATCGGTACACATTGTAGTCAAGGAAAATACTCTGAACTAAAATACAATATATAGATGTTGTGACTTTTATGACAAATACCGAATAGTTGTTGGATATACATCTGTTCGATATACATCGTTGGAGAATTTCGTGATGAACGTCAATGAGATCATGTGTTTTTAAGGGATATTTTGCATTTTTCAATTTTAACAAGTTTCCCCCTGGTAATATTGTTTCAAAAAATAGTTATTTGCTGTCCCTATTTGATATATTTCATCCTGATGATGTGTTTCACGTCTTTCTTTGGGATTTTACTACTCCTATATACTGCTTCTTGCAGTCTTGGGTATCATTAAAAAGGAAAACATCATTATGCGTATCACAGGCCTATGATGCATTGACCTGCTGTCATCATTATCTTTTCCCACAACTTCATACTTTAAAACTCGTCATATCGATAGAGAAGCTGAATTGAGGCGTATTCTATATACGGTGTAAGCTATTATAGGTGTGTAAGTCATCAGAGAAATAATGGCGGTGCATCAATTGTACTTTTGTTGCTAACCTATATCGGGAAAAAAATGGATATAGTTGGAGTTCTTGGCTTCAAGGGTTCGAGACTTTCACGTTATTCTCCGAAAATTCGGCCCACAATCAGCCACACCTATTAAATTATACAAACCGCAGAAGAGAGTAATGAAAAAAGCACCTCATTGGAGGAGACTTCTCGTCCGGAAGGGGCTAGAAGTTAGACACTCCCATCCTAAGAAACATCGATGCATAATTTGTATTCGCTAGTGCATGTCTTTGAACATGTTTCTGTGCGCATATCATTACGTTTTGTCGTTTGTCGGTCGGTAGCAAACCTTAATGCGAAAAAGCCCATGGTGGGAAGAAAATCAAGAATGACTATAAGAAACAATAATAATATTTCCCAAGGTATGATTATCTTCATTATTATCATTATGGTCATTATTATCATTATCATTATCATCATTATCAGTATTAGTATAAGTATTAGTATCAGTATTAGTATTAGTATTAGTATTAGCATTGGTATTAGTATTAGTATTAGTATTAGTATTATAGTATTAGTATCATCATCATCTTCACCATCATCTCTGTTATTGTTGCTATCCTTATCGTTATAATTGTTATTACCATTATTTATTTTGATTTTATTATTTGTTTAATTATGACAAAGTATGAGGAGAGATTAGCCCCCCCCCCCACCCCTTATGCATACGCCATTGTGTTAAGGGGGGGGGGGGATAGAAGGGGAAGATGGAGAGGGAAAGGGAGAGAAAGATGGCGGTGAGAAGATGATGATGAATGCAGCCGACGAAGCATTGATGGCTGTCTGGGAGAAATTTGTTGCTGGTATACACGTAAACAAACCGCGTTTTAATTGCCAGCATATGTTATTCTTACTCCTCTCTTAACGTCAAGATCTAGAGGCTATTCTAATGACAAACAGCACCTATTTCAACCTTTACCCCTTCGACAACAATCTATTAAGTTTTCATCTCATATCTGAAACAGAAGATCATTCTTGTCATTTCAGTCACTCTTGTCTTTTAAGATTTCCTTTTATTACATTATTGATACCAAAGTTATCATGTAAAATGTTGTTACGACCATTATTGTGTATGATATTGTGCATCAAGACATTAGATAGATAGACAGATGGAAAGATAGATAGATAGATTGAGTGAGTGAAAGAGACCAGAAGAAGGGAAATTAGAGGGAGAGACAAGTATATATGAATATGAATATGAATGCAGAGTCCCGAGTAAAGGGTAGAGAGTGGACTAGAAAAGCGAAAGTTGTCATTATGTAAACCTCCTTACCATGCTTCTAATCAATCTGCGCTGATTAACGCCTAAGCAAAACTCCGTTCTGTGGAGTGGCCGTAAAACTCCTCATTATAGAATTAACTGATTACCATAAGATTTCACATAGATTACATACACTTTCTCTCGCTGCTTTTTCTTGTAATGTACATAATAACATAATAACAAAAAAGGAGAGAGAAATCATCGTGTGATTTAATTTTTGTTTTCTTTTACACTTTTACCACCACGACAGGTATCACTACATTCAATACCATTACAACTCACACTATTACTTCTATTATTATTACTACTATACTGCTACTACTACCACCACCACCACCACTACTACTACTGTACTACAACTATACTGCTTTTGTTATACTTTTACCATTGATTACTTTCACAAAGTCCATCTTTTACCGCCTTCACTGCTATTTCATTGAGACAACAGATAACAAAATGAAACATAAAATATGCTACTCACGATCTGCAACTGCTATTGTTGCAACATATATTTATACATGATCTGATAAAATAATGACTGGAGGGAAATATATAGAATATACATCCATCCGAAGGGTTTGACATTATTCATTGAAGGAAGTTTTGAGTCGGAGACAAAGTCGAGGGATTTAAAGCTACCCCCCCCCCCCCCCCCCCACACACACACACATACACACACAAAAGAGCATTTCTAAGCCCTTGGGGTGAGAACATTTTCAAACATAGTCATCGTTGTTATACATTTCATTGATGAATCAAATCATTGCACGTACAGAACAAAATATTAAGGCCTTGGAATTGTCACAAAGCGTCTCAAAAATTCGTCTGAGCCTGAAGATTGTCTTCCAGCAATCCGACAACCTCCGAAAATTCCTCCTGTCGATTTCGCTGACAAATATACTAGTTGAATCATTATCTGTTGTCAATTACCATCCACATTGATGAGAAAATATTCTCGCGAAGGAAGACATCTGCCACTGAGTTAACAAACAAATGTTCCACTATCAATAACGTTGATCATGTTCATTCAAGTACTGTGCATATTTGAATAACCCACAGGATTGCTATACTTTATTTCATCACTACTATCGCAAGTACTATCACCTGTATAGTATTTCTCTCCTTCGTGCATTGCGAAAGTACGGAATATAACTATTCATACTGCCACTGCTAATACAACATCAACAACAATATGCTACAACTCATATCGCATAGCTCAGTGTCTTCCGGTTCAAAGATAACTTTCCCTAGACATCTGATGAGACATTGCAATATCATCTGCAGTTCATCGTACTTTCTCGATTAACCAATTGCAGTTTTCTGTTGTTGCCGGCAAATCTAATTTTCTTTCCAACGTGATACATCAATTTTTTCTCTAGAAAACTTCTTTGGTTTTTGAAATTCGGAGTCTCTTACAGGGAAACAAGACGAGCTTTCGGCTCCTGTCAACTCTAATTGCCAAATCTGCCTCCAAGTCGAGCCCATTTCCCCCATCGTCGAGCCAAGATAGATCCATGCCCATCAAGGGTCTTGGTTTTTCTTGCCTTGAACCCTAGCATAAATCGAACTTGTTTTCCAGCTTAACAAAACTTTCATCACAGCGTGTGCGGTGTAGGAATACCTGCATGGCTGTGAAGAGACCCAAAAAGCGGGCTAAAATAACGGAAATCTTGGACAAAAAAGGGGGCTCGAGATAAAAAAGCAGCTCTCGGTGTGTTAGCAGACCCAACGATCTGAGTGCGGCACACATCTTTCAACAAGCCGTGGCGGAACAACTTTAGGTAGCGCCCCCGAGCTCCCGGCTGTCTGGTCGTCAGCTCTTCGCTGTCCTCCGAGTGACTGCTGTTTGACGGTATACTCGGACTGCTTCTTGCGGAATGCTTTCAGGAAGGGAGGTTGCCTGTGGGCTAACGGGTCTTGGCTGGCGGCAAGAGGTTCGGGCTCTATGGGGGCATGCAATGAAGTGAGCTGTCATATGGGATACAGGCAGGAAAGGGCGCGGTGTAAAAAGGAACGGTAGAGCATTGTGGGAAGGAAAGGGGAGGGGTCAATGGACTGCGTAAGAGAATTGGAAGGGATTAACAGCTTTAGTCATTGATATTTTTGTTTTTCTATGAACTTTTTTTGGACAGTTTTCAATTGCATTGATGCCTAAAGTATGACACTGCATAACTGCACACTGCATGTGCAAGCTTGATAGTAAATCAGCAATTACATAGCATTGTTCCTAAACCATAACGAACGGTTCAACTTTATATGACCGGTATACGATGAACACAATTCGGTGCGTTTAACAACCACATTATCATTTCAACGCTCAAATAGCATGACATGACAAATTGCTTTTGTTCAATGTCCATCCGGTCACCTCCATATTAAAGTATATAATGTTTGTAACCGCACTGGGACTTATCTATGTCGAGTGTTTTCTTCGAAGTATACATGGTAATGAAAACGAAACAAGTGAGCAACGACAAAGCCCACTTTCCCATAATGTTGTCCAAGGATGATAAAGCTAGCACACATCCATGGATATGGGAATCAGCAACGAGATATTAATAAAAATGCATAAAACTATAAAGAGTGTATGTTAGGGCGGGGGCGTTGAGTAATGGAGGAACCGGTAGAGGGAGGATTGAAAAAGAAAGAAAGAAAAAAAAGGGTCTAGAATCATAGGACAGAGAGTGACGTTGGGAAGCAAGAAATAATGCACCATTGACAATATGAGGCCAACATTTATTTTCTGCACCCTGAGCTACGTTGTGCAGTAAAATGTTATTTGACATTACATTATGTGATAACAGAATATTAAGTATCTTTAAAAAGGGTGCTTTGATAGATAACAGCTTCCAGACATATTTACAGTCGCATAATAACAGAGTTGAGTTCTAATCCATATTTACTAGCACTTCGCATATCTATTGCGATACATATACCTTTAATGGACGATCAATATAGAACGCTCAAATAGCATGACATGACAAATTGCTTTTGTTCAATGTCTATCCGGTCACCTCCATATTAAAGTATATAATGTTTGTAACCGCACTGGGACTTATCTATGTCGAGTGTTTTCTTCGAAGTACATGGTAATGAAAACGAAACAAGTGAGCAACGACAAAGCCCGCTTTCCCATAATGTTGTCCAAGGATGATAAAGCTAGCACACATCCATGGATATGGGAATCAGCAACGAGATAATAATCGAAATGCATAAAACTATAAAGAGTGTATGTTAGGGCGGGGGCGTTGAGTAATGGAGGAACCGGTAGAGGGAGGATTGAAAAAAAAAGAAAGAAAAAAAAAAGGGTCTAGAATCATAGGACAGAGAGTGACGTTGGGAAGCAAGAAATAATGCACCATTGACAATATGAGGCCAACATTTATTTTCTGCACCCTGAGCTACGTTGTGCAGTAAAATGTTATTTGACATTACATTATGTGATAACAGAATATTAAGTATCTTTAAAAAGGGTGCTTTGATAGATAACAGCTTCCAGACATATTTACAGTCGCATAATAACAGAGTTGAGTTCTAATCCATATTTACTAGCACTTCGCATAACTATTGCGATACATATACCTTTAATGGACGATCAATATAGAAAAAGAAAAAAAAAAATAAACCCACCTGAAATTTTGAGAGAACCATCCCAATGACTGTTTACAAAATTAGACTTCTTTAACATCTACATAATGTGATAGACAAATGGAGGAAAATATCATCATATTGTAGTATTATATTCACCATTCACTATCTATTGCAAGGCAAATTACAATCAGAACTTACGTCCTAAAGGATATTATCGATAAGACTGAGAGCGATTCATTGAATTATGCAACACTGGAAAGACTGAAAGTGGGTGTGGATAGCCCCCTCCCACATCCATGAATCCTTGAGTCGAATCACCGCCGAGGTGTGTTGTCTGCTAACATATGACTGGTTAAAAGTAGAAATGAATATGTATAAGGCACTAGAACGCGCCTTTGAGTGGCTGATAGAAGCAGCAAAAAGTTTCTCGATATCTTACCTCTCGTGCCCTCATGACAATTGAATGAAAGTGTAATATCCCATGCACATTGTGGTTAGCAGCTCTGTCATCTCAGAGATTTGTTGCAGAAATTATGGAAAGAATTACAAAACGATATGGGTCTTGAAATTTGTTGGGAAGTTCAAACATGAGACCAAAGAACAAGAGTGGATCACAGACGACGAAAATCGCGAGCTCTTTTTTTTTTCAGAGTAGGCGGAGCCAATGAAATGAATATGCATGACTTCGCTGATTGGCTGCTTCCCACGTGCGAAAGTTTTTCGCGGATCTGGCTGTACACCTGCTTGCCAGAGCAGATACTTCTGTTCCGCTCAGTCCAGCATAGCGTGTCTACTCGAAACGAGTAACTCAATCGCACAAGCTTGAATGAAGTACTGCGTGCTGAAGTAGACTGGCAATTTGGATGTTTTGCGCCACTACATGCCCTTTCCTTCTGAGTAAACTCAAACAGATGTCATAATCTATATCCAGGGAAGACACAATGGAACATATGGACAGGGTCATGGCTGCCGGTGGACCGAAGGACGTTAATAAGAGTCTGGATAATGGAAATACATGCGAAACTGCGCTGAAAAATGTTGCCAGCGAGAGACGGAGCCCCTGCTTTTCGTGTGGAACCGTGTTTTCGTTCCTGTGGGGGATCGCGCTCACCGTCTTGTGCCTGGCTATGGCCATAAATTTGGTCCACACAAATCGCAAAGTGTCCGAACTCAGGCGAGATTTTATTGCGTTGGAGATGGCTGCTCATAAAAAGGTCTCCGACACCAACGTAAGTATCAGTGTGATAATTACCATTCTGTTCGAGGAAGAATGGTGACCTTTATCCATTTTTTTTTTCCTTTGGAACAAGAAACAAATTGGAGATAACTCTTGGAAATGTGACCCGTTACTTTCCTTTTTGTAGGTCGTTTGGTCCATTCATCTTTATGTGGCCTCAATAGCTGCATTTTCTAGGTCAGTCCGTTCAGAGCATGATTCAGTTTTAAGCCCACTCACCAAATGATACTATTTGGCTTGTTTTTCTCATCAAAATTTATTTATCACTTAGAAAAAAATAGATTTAATGTTGGCTCTACCACGGTACCAGGTCAGGGAGCACATGATTTCCTTTCCCCCAGCTGCCACAGATGGGGAAATTCTGCTGTAAATTAACTGCTGTATATTAAACTCCGCTGTCACTCCATCACTGTGAGGATGCTGCAGTTCTTTTATTATACTTATGATTTTCTTCATGAGACAAACGATTATCTGTACCGCTAGTGTCATAGAATTCACAGCGATGGTCAATGTCTTCAAAGTAACATTATACAATGTAGTCTATCACAAAGCTCAAGCTAAATTGACAATTTTATTTCTCATGAAGTTTGTTGTTCATCTTGTTAGCTTCCTCCTTCAACAATTCTTCGTGGTTGTATATTATTCCTACAGACCTGAATTACAGGTCATAAAAGCAATAGTCTAGAATAGTAGAAAGCCTTGTGTGTGGGATTGGCCGTCCATGGTTTCAAGGATGAAAAGGTGTCTAAATAGCATGATGTAAAACACTTCTAACCATGAAAAATATGCTCTAAATATTTATAATTCAGTTTGCATTGGATGAAAAATTTATCAAGCATGTACACATGTTAAAGGGATCATATAGTTTTGGTTGAGACCTAACTTCAGGTTTGTAACATTTTTGGTGAGATAATGAGAAACCTCATATGAAATATGAAAGAGCATGTAATTCCAAGGATTCAACAAGTATTTGATGAGACTTGGTTTTGAAATGGTTGAGATATCCAAAACAGAGCAATCCTAATAAAAGGTGGGACCCACCACTTTTTTTAAGGATCACTTTATTTTACGTTGTTTTTGGATGTCTCGTCCATTCTAAAACTGATTTTCGTCTAATAAACTTAGAATTCCTCTTAGAATGATGTGCTCTGTATTATTTCATAAGTGGTTTCTTGGTATCTTGCAAAAAGTTAAAAGCCCAATCCTCATCTCCACCAATACTATACCATCCCTTTAACTGATTGTATATGTGTAGTCCTATTGAATAACAATGCAATGTTTTCCTGATCACTCAGGAAGGAGGCACTGAATTCTTGATCTTGAGTTCCATGAGAGCCCATGAGCATGATTCTCGCCGAGCAGGAGTTATTGATCATGGAAAAATTCCTGTGAGATAGCTGTCTTGTTTGTTTGTCTCTAGAACTTTCCGGTAGACAGCTCACAGCGAATCCATGAAGGCATCAAGAAACGAGAGACACAATCGCTGTGTAATTGCCCACCAGGTGAGTTTTTTTTTCTCCCTAAAACCTCTCAGCTCATGATTATGTTTGGGGGATTGCTTGTGATTTTCACTGAACAAAAACTCTTATCCATATTTCTAGCACAAATATTCTTGTATGGTCACACAGAGTTCAACAGCATAGCTCCACCTCATTCTCCTTTGCTCAGATATCATGGTACCATTATTTTCTCCCCCCCCCCCCCCCCCCCCCCCAGAAAAAAAAATTAAGCAAGCAGATTTAGCTCCCTCAAAAAGCATGAAAAATAGTGATTTTAACATTTATTGACTATTCTATTTGAAATAGAAAAAAAAAATCAGTATTTCTGTAAAGCAATTGAGATGTTATCAGAGGGACCTCATGAACAGATGAATATTTATTAATGTGCACATTATTTGCAAGTAAATGTATGTTTATATATACACACATATGATATGCAGTATGTCTGTATGTGTGTGTGTGTGTGTGTGAGAGAGAGAGAGAGTGTGCATGGTGCATATGATATGTTGCTTGGATAGGCCTACTGACTTCATTCATAGCACCTTTGAAGGTTCGTGTGCTGTCTAGTCTGCGGTATCACTAAGTACATTTATTTACAATGAAAGGACAGTTTCAGTCATGTCATTGATTGTCATTGTACCACCTTGATGCAATCTGTTGTTTGTCAAGTATTTTTTTCCTGAGTCTGTGCTTGCAATGTCTTTTTAAAAAATATCTTTGTGATGAATGTGAGGGACCTGATCCAGGTATAGAGTCCTAGAGCTAAAAAAAAAAAAAAACACCTAACAACAACCCCCAAACAGTTGATTTGCTCAAATATTGCCTGGAGGTTGACAAGCCATTGTTTGCTGTAAAAAAGATTAACTTTCAAGTCAAACATGCATACTAAATGTCAGTTACAGAAGGCAAAAGACACATCAGGTACAGGTATTAATTGACAATGTAATTTTGTCTTGCCTTTTAAAATTCGGTTAAAAGTCTTCATTGTGTTAAAGCGCAACAATCAGTGAAAAGAGAAGAACAGATAATGTCATTGTTGCAGTTTACCAATCCCATTGTGAATGTGTAGCAACATGACTGTGCAGTTAATTGCATTTATACCATATTAAACAAGTCATCAAAAAAATTCAGTGCCAGAAATCGTAATCACAGTGGCATTGTTCAAAGGAAATGGCCTATTACCAATACCAGCAGATTGTGATAAAACACAGAGTGCTGCAAAATTTCATCATGCCTTGCTTCTGAACTACCAGTACTGTTGCTGGTAATGTCATACAAGTTCATCACACCCCGTAAATGAAGTTCAAAGCTGAACATGGCCTGAAATATAATCAGCACAGAAATTACTTTAGGCCTACGTGGAAGTTGAGGTTAATTGAAAAGAGAAGAAGAAGCAAGCAAAAGTTGTCGAAAAACAGTCCACGTACCAGAGAAGGCCAATAGTGAATGGTGTTCCAGGGGTCTCAAAGACCGTTTCTTTTTCGTTGCGAAGGTTGGAATTGCAAATATGGCGGGCACGTTATTAGCCCCTAATCAGCCCAGGCGTTCCCGGCCGGCCTCCGCAGCAGAACTGTCGGTGGCTTTGCCCCTGTCTGGCTGGCCCGGGTCTTCTAACAAGCTAATTAGAATTAGATTACGTACAAAGCAGCTAATCTGACTGTGGGTTTTCTGATCTACCCCCGTGTGAAGTGCAGTATACTGTAACCGAGGGCAGATCAGACTGTGATGCTCTACCAGTCTGTTTTGGTCTGGAAAGTTTGAAAGGTCACCATCCCTGGGGGTATGATTTGATGTAACTTCTGAGAAAAGCCTCTAATGACACGAGAGTTAACATCCTCTAAGCCTATTATGTTTTCCACAAGAAGTGCTTATGTTCTAGTCTACTGCTTCAGTAAACCTCAATTTGTTTGAATATCCTAGGAGAAAACTGTGAATTGGTATGATTCATGATTTCATTTTCTTTGAAAACTGTCCATATAATAAGATTATGTGGCATGCGGATTATGTACACATTACATAACATGTGTATGAAAATAGATGAAATCCTGTGAAATCTTAAATGGGCCTCATCTTTCAACGTTGAGGCCATATTGTTGTACACTCTACATGATGATAGATGGCAGTAAAGCTGGTCAACATTAACCTTGATGTGTGGTAATTAATATGTTTTGGATACACAAAAGGTTTTTTAAAAGTGTGCCTTTGATCCAGTGTCAAAGGTCAGGGAAGGTCAATGCTGAGGTTAGCATTTACATTGTAGATCCAGAGAGAGAAGAGAGTGAGAGAGTGAGAGAGAGAGAGAAAAAAAGAATTGGCCCAAATCAAGTAGGTTCCTAAACAAAACAAAGTCTCTCTAACCATGTTATGGTGCTGTATTCGTTGAATATGTATACAAATGAGATGCTGTTGAAAAAAGAAAATATATTCTTTTTTTAATGTTCTCTTGAGGTATCATACTTTTCCTAAAGTATGGATACAGATTATTTCTATATTTTTCAACAATAGGTGTTGTTATGATTCTGGAAAGTATAATGTACATATCCCCCCCCCCCCAAAAAAAAAAAAAAAAAAAAGATGGTGAAAGAACAGAGTGAAGAAAATAAACTTACAAACTTTGACATTGGCATTATGGCAAAGGCATAGATTGTAATGTATCCATGTATCTATCTCCCACGCCAAAACTGCCCACTTTGTAACAAGTCAGGAGGTGATGGGTGGGGGATGTGGGAACAGATTACATTTGTGCTTTGTCCACCAGGGAGCCTCTGTGGCATAAGTTACGTTCAGACGGCAGGCCCTAACCTCGAGGTTAGGAAACCTCGAGGTTTAGCTCTTGCCCCCTAACTACGAAGTGTGTCCACACGACGAATCTTAACCTCGAGGTTACGAAACCTCGAGGTTAAGCTTCTGCCCTCCGTAACTACGAGTGGGTCCCACTCGATGTTAAAACCACAAAACCGGAAGTTTCAGCCCACACTGCCAACAAGGCGTCTATTTATTCTTTAGTCCAAACCTGTCGGACTCGCTTACAGGTACTCTTTTTCTCTGTCATGGTATGCAGAGATAGCACTGCACTGATGACTTTATGCCTTTATGAAGATATTCGTCGAAAACATTTTTTTTTTTTTTTTAGCGTTGGAGAAGAATATAGAATACAGTAGCGAGTTCGATGTGTTCAGTTTCAGAGATCAAGCGCATGGGAAGAAAAGATGATGTTGTGTCGTGCGTCATAGGTTTTTCACGTGTAGTGTATTTGTGGTGTACGTTTGGGAGGTTGACCCGGAAGCAGAGGGAAATTGTGGGGGCTGGAGTTTACGGCGAGGTCACTCTTAACTTCGAGTTCGTTGTCTTTTGTGTCCACACGGTGCTTAACTACGAGTGGGGACCCCCCGCGGCTCGTGGTTAGAGCGCTAACCATAAGATTTCTCGTGGCTCGAAACATCGAGCAAACCTCGAGGTTTGCTAACTACGAGTGCGTCTTCACGGTCCCTAACTACAAGCTCTAACCTCGAAGTTTCCTAACTTCGAGGTTAAGGGCTCCCGTCTGAACGTAACTATAGACAGTTTGCTATCTGTTTGCGTAGGAAGGGTATATGTGTGACAGCAAGCCTGGGGTGCCTAAACATTCTCCATTGTCCGGAGGACAAACACCACCCCCTCCTGATGTCTCAAACACAGTTGACACAGCTGATGAAGGCTCATTGTAACAGATTTGAACAGGGTTTAGCTCTGACTGGCTACAATGTGAATGGACATGGTTATATGCTTACTCTGGTGGGTAATGACATCATAGATAAACAGGACTGTGGTGAAGGAGCAATGTCTTGAAACTGGAGATCTCAAAGTGCTTCAAAAGATTATTCAAGTATGAGGTTATAAGTGTACGGGTAGTTAAAATTACTAGTATTGTTATGTTTGTCATTCATAATTCATTTCATTCATTAATTGAAATCACTATGTACAGAGATTCACAAGTTTTTAGGTCATTTTGATGGTCATAATTCAATTTAATTGATTTGTTCATTCAATTCCCTTTTTATTTTCCTTTCCGATCAATTTCAGAGATGAATGATGTAACATTTTTAGTGACTTCCAGACTAGTTGCCACCATTTGACATTTTTTTAAACATATTTTTTATTTTGCTTGTTTTTTCATCTATAATTTAGGGGAACACAAATATAAATTTGTGAATATCGAATACATTACAATACTCTTTGTGAATAGATTGATGCTATTTGCACAGTCAGCCGTCTCTAATCAAGTCACAAAGTTTTGAAACAGATGTTCTCTGCTAATTCTCAGCATTGGTCTGCAAACCATATTAAATGAACACATAGAACTTATCACGACTGATGTGATGCTGTCTCCTTCTGAGAAGAGCCCAGGTTTCGATGCAAGGAAAGTTTTAATGACATTAAGTAATCCTTTGATTACCTGCGAGTTAAAGAGGGCGTGGCACTGTTTGGGAGCATTGTGCCGCACCCTTGTGAACCGCTCACACCTCTCTTTCCCAGCTTAAACCCCTCAACCATCGACTCCTTTCTTAATAAAATCCAATATTCCCAGGGTTCACAACTTAAGTTGCCACACCTCAATATGATATTCCTCTGCTCAGGAATAAGTCTTGCTTCCAGACTCGGGGGGATTTTTTTCTTTACTTACCTGGACTTAGATCCTGTCAAATTTACTATAAATGTACACCATAGTTTTAGAGGGAAAGACTAAAGGCTTTGAATATTTCTGCTCCCCTGTTAATGCTGTCTGTGATTGGCTGGGTAGATAGTCTCTTTTCAAGGCAGCTCTGTGCCTTCACAAATGTGGTGTGAACACACCATGAATGCATTGAACGCAGACTGACTCTCAGAGTCTCAGGAAGTGGCATATGTCTGCATTGCATGGAATGGGACAACTGTGACAGGATGAAATACCGTGCCCCAGTGGTGGAGCAATCCATCATTCTGAAATATGCTTTGCTGTGGCATGAATTCTTGATACTGACTTACCCACAGTGATATTTCCATCTCTCTGCAAAGAAAAACTTTTACAGCAATATTTTTATGTGCACACCAATGTGTGTGTGTGTGTGTGTGTGTGTGTGTGTGTGTGTGGAGGGGGGGGGGGAGACTTCTGTTCTGGGACCTCCTACCATAAGAGTTTGCTTTACTATAGATTCCCCCACCCCTCCCCCATGTCATCTTTATATTAATTTTCAAATATAGATATGGCATACTCCAGACTAGTTTAAGTGTATTATGCAAGTTTTGTGCAGAGTTCAATCTCTGTAGCCCTATATACAGGATTTTCACATTTCAACTGTTGTTTGATATGTAGATGTACCTTACAAATGAAATTTGTGGAAAACTTAATAAATGAATTGAAATCAAATGAAATGGGAGATGATGACATCATTTGGCCTATCCCATTTGCTTTTTAAACAGGTTGTTACCAAAATCACTGTTTTGTGAAAACATGCACAATTCGGTGATTCCATTTTTGTAGGCCTATTTAAGTCCATGGTGTCCTGTCCAATTTGAGTGGAACTCTTGTTGTTCTGTTGTTTACTTTGCTTATGTATGATGATAGTCAATTTGAATTAAATTTTGGGAAATTCTCTTCAATTAAAAAAAAAAACAGACTCATGTGTGCAGTACAGGAAAAATACAATGTTTGCTTGTATGCTTGCTTAAATTACATTCCCTCATTTACAACTATGAAAAGACCCCTCCCCCCATAAAAAGAAATAAAGAATGAATTATTTTCTAGTTGAGCCGTCGGAAAAATGGAAACATAGCACTAAAAGCTACTTGATGACATAGGATTCTTTAGGAAGACAGAGAGAATGACACACGGTTGATAAGATTGACCCTTTGGAATGACTCCACAGGTATTCAATGAGCAGAACTCAATGTAGAGGATACATTTGTATTTGTGCACTTGACCTGCGTTTTGTTATCAGTGATAATTCTCTTTGTGAGTACCACTATCACTGCAGACCTGTGTGCCCTTCATACCACTATCAGTTATATACTTCCAGTGGAACTTCTTGTATCACAGATTGATAAACAGGTGTTTTTTAGATGAGTTCATTGTATTGCATTACATGTGTATACATTAGGAAAAAAAAACTTAAACAAGAAAGAAACTTACAGTATATTACACTTGTACAGTTGCTTGTAGGAAGGCTAAGTTCATGCACAAGGGAGAAAGAAATATATTGTAAGTATGATGGAATAAATGGGGATATCAATACCTCACAATATATATAGCATGAGGTGCTGTGATTCCATCCGCAGTATTTGTTTGTGTGTTTGTGTATTTCAAATGGCGCAACTACAATGCACAAGATTTAAGATAATCACAAACTCATCTTCATTTGCATCAATCACTGCTCCCTTGAATATAGGTAGATATGGTTAGAACCAGGCTGTCATTTTCAGTTACGTAAAGTGATTTATTTACAAAATAGGATTTTTTGTAGTTTGATTAATTTTTATCAGATTAGTCACAGTGGTAATGTGAGATTTAGGCCCTAGATCTTTTTGGTATTGTCAAAATATGTTAAAAGGAACCAGCATAACATATTCTAAAGAATATGCCCTCCCCCTTGAATGTTGGAATTCAAGATGATTTTGTCACATTTTCTTGTCAGAGGTGATTTGTTGTTGTTTTCATAGCATGCAGGTAATTTTTTGTTTGTTTGACAGATTCCGTAAACTAGCAGCCCTGTAATGCAAAACTGTACAGGAATCTTTGAAGAGACACTGATTCCCCAGAAAATTGCATCAAAAATATGAAGTTTAGAGGCAATCATCTTTACCTCACAGTGCCAGTTCTATGTGCGTGAAATTCTCCGACTCATTTTAGATACAGCTGACCACTACCACTATGACTACCTTTCCAATTCCAATCTCAAGTTACTTTCATATATCTCAATATTAAAAACAGCGTATGTTAAAAATGATAAATACACAACATGTAAGCACCAAAACTGCAAAACACAGTTTAGCCTTTAGGTGAAACAATCACATGAATGTACAAAACTACAATACCTCGATATGAAAATATTTGGTCAATTCACAGCGTCATTGGTGATTATCATCTTGCAAAGTCAAAAAAGAAAACTACGATGGGGCATACATAAATGAAAGCTTTTGCAATAATGGGTTACCTACAAAAGTATGGGGTGAAGACTAGTAAGCACTGCCAAGTACACTGCACTAGAAAGGGGACAGCTTGTGAGGGAGAGGGGGATAAACTTACACCTGCTTTCTACACTCTCATTTCTAAAGGCCCCTCAGAGACCCATCAAATTATGCAGCAAAATTTTTCCCCAGACACCTCCACCCCTGATTGTACTTCCTACCAAAAATTTTTGATGAAATGGCTGACGTTCTCAGAAGGGTCAACTTACTTTGCCTCTCAAAACAGAAATGCCTGAGGAAACTGGGGAAAGTAAACTCGAGATTTTTGTATTTACATTGCCTTTACTTTTAGTAAAAGTGATTGTTATGTTAAGCATGGAATCATGTTTCAGGCAGTGAATATACTTACAGTATTCTGTTGCATTATTTGTATAGCTCTGCATTAGTAGGTTTTTGCTTACAGAAATGGACATGCAAGAGTTTCATTGGGAGTCTTATTAGCACAGGAATGTAATGAAGATAACCCCGATCAGAGTTATTTTCCTTTGTCAGTTTGTATTCAGCTTGTCATTGAAATGTGTATATTGCATGACAAACATTCCATGAGTGATGTTTGTGTGATTATAATGTGTTCATTTGTATCTTTTTTTTTACCATGAGATGAAAAGGAATCCGTGGGACTCTATCACAGAGTGACAGATCGATTAATCTTTCTCTTTCTCATCTCTCATTTAATCGGAATTTAACTGGGCATATGCATTATGTTGAACCATGCTCTGTCATACCTGCAATCAATGATGTATTGCTGATATGAAATACCTCTGAAATTTTGAAAATACACTGAAAAAGTAGTACCATGGTATCTTTATTTCTCAGGGACATATTACACGTAACAGGCATAGGGCATGCACGTACCTTGTGTTCTTGCTGTGCATTTATACCATTTTTTTTTTCTTTGGCTTCATTTCAAGTGAATTCAAGAAGTATACAAATTCTTTTGGCAATCTTTACTTGTCAATAGAAAGTTTTTGAATTTTGTATTCACTTCGCCTATTATGCCTAAGTTTTGTGCCGTTTCCATTGAGTGTGAACAATTGTGTTATTGTACTTGGTAGGAAATGAGGAAAGGTTTTACAATATTGTGACCCCCAATGGCTGCCTTCAATAAAAGTCAAATCGCTGTCAAAACATTTAGATTGAAAATAGTGAGAAGGAATTAATGTTCAGACAGGCCGCTTGCAATAGAAGTTTTGCCGATGTCTGAAACAGTGTGCACGCAGCTGTGGCATGCTCTGAGCTTTGCACACTTGAAATTATGAAAGAAAGTGGACAAAAATACCAACCCTAGATTGCCCATTTTTTCCTCTCTTCTTCCTTGGTTGTCAACTGGGATGAAAATGATGTTATGTGACAGTTAATTGCCTCAAAGCTGTGCGCATGTTCTCTGTGGGGTTCTGTATGTGGGAGAAAACTTTCAAGGGAATTTTCCAGACTTCTGGTGAAGCTTCATTCATTCACCCAATCCCTCGAGGATATCCCGTGAGAAAATCTCAAGGGTGTTGAATTCTGTGAAAAACCGCAAAGCAGACCAGCAGTTCGCCGTCTTGATCGCTCACGACGACATGAAGTCTACCGGCTCGATGGACAAAAAGTACTTGCGCCATACTTCGTTTTTGTATGCCGGTGTTGATGTTAAGCAGTGAATGATATCTGTGACTGTGTTGTATGTTTTCCTACGTGGACAGATACTTACTTCACAAGTTTCTGTATCATCAATCTCCCATATTTTCCCCGAGGAGCAATTTCATTTTCATTTCAAAATCTACCAACAAAGTACACGACAAGTTCGAACAATTTAAAGAAAAAGACGGCAGTATAAAGATGGATGTGAAATGTTCTTCTCATGTGTCATGTGAAATTCAGGTTTCCTTTTTCTGGTGATGAAGCCATGCACTGTGTTTTTTTTTTTTTAACTGCATGGAACATTCATGAAACATGAGAGTTACAAAAATGAAAATAGAGTGTTAGAGGAACAGAAACTAGCACAGTAAAGTCACACAATATGGTGGAGGTTTCAGTACAATAATTGGACCAAAACAAAGAAAGTTAGATAAGAATCTAAATATTGCATGTTTTGATTGAATAGTGAAGTCAGTTATAAGGACATGGTGCATATTAGCTGGAGTGATGTTATCAAACCACCACTTCACCAGTAATGTAGATGGTGAACTAATTATTATCAATATCATGTTTTTGATCTGTAATTCAGCAACTACTACCCTTTCTGCAGTTCACATACTGTACATGTTTTGGGAAACGAGCGACAAGAGATGATCAACCTTTTGTAATCTGTGCTTGTCTACAATACTGAGATACATGCAAGTAGGCGCAACTGTTTCCTACACAACTTTTGAAGTGTGGCATATTAGTAAGTACACAAAGACAGTCTCAGTCTCCTGCATTCAACAGAATTTTACCATATTTGATATGAAAATGATGATGACTTTCCCATAATTTCGTGGGTTTGCCACTCGAGAGAAATCCTCAAAATGTCCCTAATCCAATTTTCGACATGTTTGTAAAATGCAGCAGAACTTAGTGGCAAAAGTACATTTATCAATATGAATGCACTTAGTGAGTGTGCTGGGTTCATGCAGGGAGGTGGAAAAGGTTTTTCTATTGCCAACCATGGTTCATGTAGCATGGAGCGTGGAGATCAGGCCCAGGGGATCACATTTCATGTGGCATCAAGGATTAGTGTTTCCTCATGATCATGATGTATGAGAAGGAATCAAGGAATAGGAAACGATGAGCCTGGAAAGAGAGATATCATTCGAGGATCTTGATGTGCTTTATCTACTCCATCATAATCACATGGGGGTGGGGGGAAGGGAAGGAATGAGGCAGATTTAAGATGCTGCATGTTTCTCTTCTTGCCCCCCCCCCCCCCCCCCCCCCCAAAAAAAAAAAAAAAAAAAAGGAAGATGGAGTTTCCTCCAAGCAACCACTAGAAAACAGTTCTTCTGACTGTGAACTGCAATTCACCATGTGCAATTACCTCTGTGTAACATTTATGTAATCTGTTGGTGCATGCAATGTGCTGTTGTACTCACAAGAGGCAAAGGTAAATGTAAACTTGGGATGGGGGGGGGGGGGGGAGGGGGCATAGTTGGGTTATGTTACGATGCTTGGGGGGAAAGTATCACCTGTGAGCATTACCCTGCAGGCAGGGAACTCCAACCTGACAACATTTCAGGTGCACGCATGAGGTGAGGTCAAAAGGACAAGTCTGAACTATTTGCAGTGGGTGTTGTATCATGGTTATGATCCGAGTTGTTTACAAACAATATGCCGTTTATTCAAGGATATCATAGCTGTGGATAAACAGTTATTAGGGTGTATCATATTTAAAGAGGTAATTCAATGGAAGTTCAACAGTGGTTCATTCTTCAAAGGTCTCCCATAGAACATCAAAGAATTCCATCATGCTGCTCAGTGGCAAGATCCACACTTCATTATCTTTGCTGTCGAGATGATGTTAGCCGAGAGCTGATGATGTTGACTTTATTTATTTTCCATTCTTAATTCATACTTCCACTGCACTTCTTCACCCACTGGTCTATAATGTAAACTATATGCAGGCGAAGAAAGCAATACTTGTAAAACTCAAAATTTTCATGTGCATGAAACTTACACAAATTCTGCAAGGAGCCAAGATTCTGAAAGTTAAATGCACACTAAAGTATCTTTTTTTTTTAAAATACACTATGCATTGAATGCCAGTGGCACAATTTCATGATGTGATAAAGGCTGTTGGCTCCAATTTGCAAAAGTTTTATGCCACGAATGTTTCTTTTTTTTTTTTACAGTCAGCTTGTGATGGATGGTGATACTGAGATGTATTGAGCTTCAATCATGTAGCAGGCTTTTACTTTGGTCGTCATCTAGTGATTACAAACATACATAGCACCACCCACTCATTATTTTTGTCAGTCTGCTGACAGACTAGAATGGATGGATTAGAGTTGAGACAGACCGCGCTTATCACTTTGATGAAACAACCCCTCCTGACAAAGAGGATTTATTTACTGGAGTGATTAACCCTGTTTGCATAGACTATCAATATTTGTGCCTGGCTGTTCTGTCACAGCAAATTGCCTTGTTTGCGCTTGGAAAAGTTTTATGAGCTGGAGTTACAGGGTGAAAGTACGTCAGGGTCCAGGTCGGGGCAGTGCTGGTCGCAGTAATGATAAAGATGTTACAAGCTGTTAAAATGTGTAGTTTTTCCTTATCGAATACAAATTTTTTCTAAACCAGAAGTTTTTGTTTCTGTATTTAAATTTGGTGTGGGAAGGTTAGTGTGTGGAATTTTGACATTGGGGATGGATTGGGGGGGGGGGGGGGGAATGAAGAAGGGGGAGAAACCTCAAAATGCAAGAAGACCATCGGAAATGAGGCTTGTCACTGCCATTACTTCATGATTAGTGCAGCATCTCTTTTGTACAACAGAAGAAAAAAGTAATTTCTCCCTGCAATTCTACTGAAGATGTCAGAGAAGACAATTGTGTGCAATCCCAAAACAGTGGAATCCAGTGACTACATGTCCAGTCAAGAAAACTCAGGTTTTTTTTTTTTGGGGGGGGGGGGGGCATGCACCACTTGGAAGAGTTGTAGTCGTGTAACCATCAGTGGCTGTTGAAGGATACACTGATAGGATGCACATTCAAACATTTGATTTGTTATGTCTGATAGCTGTAACTCATATATTTCATTTCCTTTCATTTCATTTATTTATTTTCATTTCAGCAAAGATGCTCATTTTCAACAAATAATTTATTGTTTGTGTGATTTCACTATAAAAGCTTTCACTTGGTCTGCCCTTTCCTTAAAGGCAGCCGATCGCCATCCCTGATGGTACGTAAACTCCGAACGACCGAAGTTTGTGCATGCAATTGCGCAATGCCAGACTCGGTGCTATGTGTATCCATAAACGTGTGGGACAATGCTGCCACTGAGACACGTGTGTGTGTGTGCGTGTGTGTACGCATCATACACAAATATTGTCACCGCGAGCTGCGGTGATTGGAGGAGAGAGGCCAGAAGACGTGTGTGTGTGTGTGTGTGCATGTGTGTGAACGCATCATACACAGATATTGTCACCGCGAGCTGTGGTGATTGGAGGAGAGAGGCCAGAAGACGCGTGGCTCTTTTGGCCTCTCTTCATGCGCATGCGCACTGAGTGTGTGCGTCCATTCGGAAGCTCACGTGGCTCGCTCGGACAGCCATTTTGGGTTAGGAGATTAGCACAGAGAGCGCTCTTGTAGCCTACGTGTTTTGTTCGCTGACCCATTGAGCCAGCGCTATTCTCATTCGGGGTCACTACATTTGATACAGAATAGGGGAGGCAGCGTGTTGCATTCGTCTCCGTGCCGCACAAACCACTCGCCACGACTGAGTGCCTTTAACCCGTCGAGGACGGTTTGTTTTGCTACAACACGCATTTCCCATAGACGCTTGCCCGAGCCTATACTTGGGACTCCTCAACGGGTTAACGCATGTCATAGGGCCTAAATAAGAACTTGACCTTTGACAACATGTGAGGTAAAACTGTGTCCAGGTTAAGAATATCACTTCAGATGCATGCTTGAGTTTGCCATATTTTGTCAGTTAAGGACCAGAAGAGAGCAAGTTCCACAGATGGTACGATGCTACAGTATAAACACTTTAATGCTTGTTTGGTAGAGATTCCACAATGCCTCTTCTCCAGTTAGATGTTAGAGGAAGGTCCATTGAGTAGTGCTCTTTGCACTCACCCTGCGACAGAAAATCTCACAAATGAGAGGAATGTTCTTGCAGACATTTCTCCAAGCATATGGCTGTGTTTTTCCATTCTGAGGCTAGCGTGGCAGCAGGGGGTCCAGGGGATATGGGGTTCATGGCCACTTGTTGCTCCTCAAACTTTGGTTGCTAGGCAACGCGAGATGAAGTCCTCCAGAAGACCTCTCACGCAGAGATGCTACCGTCCACTGATTAAAGGTTGTATCACAATTACATCAGACGTCACGTCAAAACTCACCCGATATGACCTTCGGTTGTGAAGTGATGAGCCCAGCCCAACCCCCAGACTTTTTCAGGCTCTGGAGAACCGAGAGATGTGTCAGACTTGGGGAAAATGAATGTATCTTTTGATTAAAAATGGCACAGGTGCAATTCTTAAAGAAAGAAAGAGAACATATCCTCATTTAGGTTCAGGTCAACTCACATCCTATTTTACGAGATGGAAGTCATGATGAATAAGATTGAGAGGTCTGAGGAATCAGTTACCAGATGGCTTGCACTCCAAGGAGAAATAAATGGTGGCAATCTTCTTCCATGCAGCTCACTTTTTTGATCCATGATTTTTATAACCAAAGGAGGGCATTTGGCAAATTTTCAAGAGGAAAAACATTAATCTGAAGGCAGCTGGCAAGGGAGCAAGATTTTTTTTTTTTTTTTTTTTTTGGTGCCACTTGCCAGAATGCGGAGAATGGGACAAGAAGAAATAGAAAGTATGTTGTTTAAGTGGATATCTACTGTCTTTTGAAAAATGGTTCATTTATGAGGTTTGCAGGTCATTTTTTTAAGGTCTTCCACACACTCGATTTTTATCATTCTTCATATAAGTGTCAGTGCCATTATGCTCATCATATGAAGAATGTTGGAGAAGGAGACTTAATAATTTCAAGTCTACCACAACAAGAAGGGAACATACACCAGGCTGCCTGTAAAACAGCTATGCTGTACAAGATATGTAGGCTTGCTTTTATATAAATCGAATGATAGAACCATGTCTCAAAAGACCTAGACAAACATAGTTTGAAACACATTCCTCAGGATGCTGCATTTATCTAAGAATCCTATGATTGGGATATGGAAGTTGAAACTGTACAGCTGCTTTGTGTGCCATTTGACCAACTATGATAAGCTGCACGATCTAAACATGTTTAAAAACAGCTTTGCATTTACATATATCTATTTTGCAGGAAGGCATTTGTGACTCAAACACATTTGAAATTACCCTTTTATTGGCATTTCAAATCAGCATTTCTAACCAAGAATGAAAACATGGTTGCATTTCTCTGCCACTGGAAAATGCGTTAAACATGTTTAGAATGGTGATTATACACATCTCAGAAAATATGTAGATGAATGCACCCACAGTCATTTATCCACCTGTATCAGCTAGAATGGTGAAATGTAGCTCACTGAGTTTGGCTTAGAGGGATTGATTAACCTTGACTTACCAGGATCTTGGGACTGGAAGGGCGGAGTGAAAATTAACCCTCTTTGGGCAATTAACTTTGAAATGCTATTGATACCTCTTGAGTGTTGACCCAGTGGTATTGACATGGTTAATGTGAGGAAATTTCTTTCAATATTATTTTTCATGTTAGAGTGAGATGTGATTTCCCCTACTGCACCCAGGTAATCACAATGTTAATGTCATTTCCCCAGTGTATCCACGGCTCCCTTGCTTGGTAGTCCAGGACACATGTTTCCACAATGTTTTGTGTACTTTGCCAACTGTTGTGACAATATGATGGTATTACACAGGTAGTCACTCTTATTTTGGAAGGCATCATGGGGGTTCTTGAACGGAAACAACTACATCGAATCATAGCGTGATGAATCGTGGGGTTGGCACATCGCAGCATTCCATTCAAGGTCGAAGGTCATCGTTTAGACCAAGAACATAACGGTTTTGTCTCTTTCATTGTCTGGATCAGGATTTGAACTTAGAATTGTATACTCAGTAGCCCTCTCTTTGCAATGTGATGTGATGTTTTTAACTGTTGTGCTGTTGCCATGACGAATGGTGACCTTCTTTGAGCAATCAATTAGCACTTTGAGTGGTAACTTCCTCCGGATAGTATACAAAAGACACAAAACTTCAGCAAAATTTGTTTGCCTTGTAATATTCACTACTGTAGCTGTCTTTGAATTGCTGAGGTGCCTGTCCTTTGGAGTAGATTTTATGTATTACTTGAATTAAATGCCTATGGTTCATCAGATAAGAACATGGTGTCCATGTTTGCTATGGGAAACAAAATCTCCCCTGTGTTTTCCTGATTATCAGTTGTTCTCATTTATGTTTTTTCAAAGGATTTACAATTAGGATTAAATTCATGTATAGTCCAAATATTACTAATTTTGTTCAATAGTATACATCAATTTTTGCACACTGAAATAAAACACAACCCTGAATCTTTGATATTCAATTCTAGAGATGATGATTTTATTCTTTCAACCGGTAAAAAGGTATCAAGGGAAATGAATATTGATTTTATGTGCACTAATGAGGAATATCATTTGACTTTCAGAAAATTTAACTAAAACTTGTATCAGCCAGTTCAATGTAGACCATGTTCTGTCTTATAGACAATTTTTCTTAAAACATCAAGTGGTAGCTTTGATATCAGATTCTTTGACCAAATTCTCATTCGGAAGTGAAAACAAACAAACTTGATTTATAAAGTGGGTTCAAGAATGTAGCCAATTGGAAGTGCTGAAATGAGTCACGTGTGCGCTCATGATTTTCTTACATGCATGGCCGTGCAAAAAGTGTGCAACGAAAAGTCATAACAGCACGGCGTGTTATCCTATGGGTCATTGCAGAGAAAGCGTAACTGCTCAGTCACTGACGTCACAATGTTTACACTCATAGTGCACACTCAATCAGTTGTTACAAGTGCGTCGCGTGCTACTATACGCGCTGTCAATCCTGTAAACAACTTCTAGTTCGGGCTGCCAGCCGGCCTCGCCTTTCTTGTGCATAACATGTGTGGCGTACGTATACTCTTATACGTACTTATGTGTGCGGGATTTCCGAGTGCGACGTGCGTAAATGTTTGGGAGGAACATCTTCGGACATCTTGACTTTTGAGTGAGTGCTACATATAGCTGACTGGTATTGACCCACAAAGGTACATGAAAAATGCTGTTAGTTTTCGACCCATTTTATAAATCAAATAATACACAGGTTTAAGTTCGTGACGTTAGTGGAGATGCAGCTCACTCTCGGGTATTTACAATGTAGTGCAACATGCACTCGGCTTCGCCTCGTGCATGTTTCACAATTGTAAATATCCTCGAGTGCGTTGCATCTCCACTAACGCACTCTCACCTGTGTATTATTTGTATAGTAGCATTCACTTCGTGCTTGTAGTATGCAGGTGTACTTTCTGCCACCTTAGCAAGCATTGTATTAACCATAACAACTTCCTCGTGTTGGTGCAAAGCGCCATTAGGTCAGTGTGAACATGAGAGGATGTGCAAAGTAGACCATCAAAATCAGGTTATTTAAAGGGTGTATTTTATGCAAAACTTGATCCTTGATTGGCTTTATTTGAGTATCTTTCTAAACACAAGGGATACAGGATGTCAGGTGGTAGTTCCTGCATTGGACTGCAGACAGAAAATTTGTGACTAAATTTCCAGAATAAGGTTACCATGTGACACATTGACCTGCGACAATCTGATTATTTTCTTTCTCTCAATATTTATCTCATGTGTTCATAAAATGCAAAATACCTTTATCCATGTGTATGCCTTGTTTGTAGCTGTGCTTTCGGCACAAATGATGACTCATAACGCAGCTTGAAACCATAGTCAAACATTGAACATTAATGGAGTTATTTAAGCATTGCAATCTAATGGCATCTAAAAGATTTCTTCAAATGTTCCAATAGAAATGAAATAAAAGATGTTAGAGCAAGGAAGACACAACCAAAAGTTGAAACTAAGGCAAAAAAAAAAAAATTGTTGCATTGGCGTAACCCGCCCGACCCTAAAAATTCCGCCGACCCCATGTTTTTTTATTATTTTTTTTTGCTATCGATATCAAATATCTTGTTGATTGCGATCGCGATCGCACAAACCCGGAAGTGGAAACGGCTCTGGGGATATCGGATGTACGAGGGAGAGATCTAGCGCCTCGCATAAGCCTTCCTTGATCAGTACGTCATCTGTTTCCAACACGGACACATACTCTAACAAGATTTATTCAGTGTATACGTAGCATTCAGACTGCGATGTATTGTGCACAGTTTTGCCATAGGTTTCTTGTGTGGAGAACTTACACGAATCTGTATATGTGGGACTGTAATAGAGATCGCCGTGTGCGATGAAAAGATCGTACATATGGGTCAATTTGCATCTATCTTATCTAAGTCAAAATAGTAAAATATGAAGTGAAAACATTCAGGATAGGGATTTCAACATCTTTAAATTCTGTGAAGGGGTATAATTCCAGTAATATCGGCCTCATAAATGATTTGTAGAATAGATGAACACAGCACATTCGGTGCAGCAGTTGTAACTGTTTACTGAGCTGAGCACGAGTTTTACACGTAAAATGCAGGTAGCAAAAACAAAAAAACAAAACAAAAAAAAAATCCGCCCGACCGACCCTATTTGAAAATCTCATGTTACGCCAATGCAACAATTTTTTTTTTTTTGGCCTAATGCCATACTGCCATCTTCAAATGGACTCTGATAGATGTTAAAATGTATGCAAGAGAATCGTGCTGACTCAAAAGGCATATTATATATTTTTTTTATCTTTTGTAAATGTTTTTCCTGAAGTGAAACCTCTTTTTCTACCCACTGTGAAACCAAACTTTAATTGTCTAATTGGTTTGTGATCAAAGCATTAAATATGTGTTGGAGAATTATAGGCCTATGTGTTGAATGTATCATGCTGAGGTTATTTGGAATGTACAATGTATGTTATTTATCTTAAAATAGTGAGGAAGTACTGGCTGATTTTTTCCTTTTTTTGTGTGTGTGCAAGAGAGTCACATCAGCAAAGCAGGGATGATGATGATGATGATGATGATGATGATAACATTACATCATTGAGTAGGTCAATACCATGCATCGTACACATGACGGTTCGGGATGAACTTGGACAATGTCTCATCAGTATGAGGGCCAGCCTGTAAAGTCATTGGGAATCATCAACAAAATTCTCTGAGGCAATGTCCAGCAGAAAGCGGAGACACTTTTTGGAAATAGACGACTGCTGATCTCTTTTCAAGGCCTAGCACTTCCTCAAGAAATCGGTGGAAATGTCTTGAGATCATTCACATTCTGTTCTGATGCAGTATCTTTGATGTTGCTGTTGTTGTTTTGCTTGTGCTAAAGGAGCAAGTTATGTATTGTGATTTGTTATTTGCTTTTTTGTTTCTTTAAAATGTGGTAGCTACATAGTTCATATTTCGCACAACATCAAAATTTATAAATAGTTAATAGTGAGAAGGAGTTTGTAATCATTTACTGTAGCTGGTGGTAATATTTGAGACTACAGTATGAAGACGTGTGTAGATTTCAAAGGATGTTGATGAAAAATGGATTGAATTTCTACACATCAATCATACCATATTGAATGGTAAATGTATAGACTTTAGTATCACCAGAGTAGATTGATATTCTAAGATCACTCTTTTATTTATCTTGATTTCTCTTAAAAGAAAGCTATGATTTCTCAAAGATATGTGTTTCCAGTATTCTTTCTTCAACAACAACAAAATGAAGTTTAAATCCCATTTCTACCATTTATCATTATTTTAACCTTGTAAGTTAATGATAGGGTATTGTATGCGATTATCCTTTTGTGCTCTGAAGAAAGAATAATTTGATTACCTTTTTTTGTCACAACAAAAAAGAATGAAGCATTCAGAAGGTATGGAATAAAAAGAAATGACAATGTGATGATAGTTTATGCATGAGTAAACCTAGTTGTATTATCCATGTTACAATATGGGTCAATTTCATAAATAATATCTGTATTTCAAAATAGGAGTTATGTTTGATCATCACATTACCATATAAAGATCTAATGTTCTGCCTAAGTGGGAGTTACAGGCATATCATGTGGGTGGGTGATGGGTGTATTAGAGTTTCACAGAGCTTGCGTGCTGATTTTGAACTCCGCGCTTGTCATCTGAGCTCTCCAAACACGTGCAGAATGTCACTCCGCTGATGCAAACAAAATAGCGAAGCCCGCGGTGGAAACGAAACCAGAACATATGGCATTTCATCCAACATTAGATGGGTTGGTAACTGTTTGGGCATTTATGGAAATCCCGAGATATGATCCTGTATGGCACAGGAAATGCGTGGGGCATGCCTATCTGTTTCAAGTGACTTTTGGAACATCTGTGTTTTTGAGGTGTGTAGAGCTAAAAGAAGACAAAGAATGTGCTGAGCAAATCATCAATTATCGAGAGATATGGTGAGACAATTGGCATTTCCAAAAACAGATCTCATTTTGCTCCCCCTCCCAAATTTTCCCTAAAATGTTATCTCCAGATGAATTATACCACCAATCTAGCCTTTGGCAAGTAATAAATCTCAAATCATAATGAGAAGTAAAGATTATTAAAACAGTATCGAAGAAATCAAAAAAAGAACAGATATCATCATTCCTGTGTCTTGTGATACAAATGGTTGTCATCTTGTGGCAATATTACATTAAATGGTAAAAGTGTTAGAAATGTTATTAGAATTTAAGAGAAGCTATATATGTTATTCATGTTGTTATTCGTATCAATGATTGATATATATATATATATATATATATACATATATATTTACTTATTTATTTATACTGCAGTTGTATCTTCATGTTGGACTGATCACCACCAGTCATGAACAATAGTCTTACAATCAGCAGGAGACAATTCCATGTACTTAGGTAATTTTTCTTTATGCTTCCGCCGCGAAGTGGTACCGGAGGCATTATGTTTTCGGGTTGTCCGTCCGTCCGTACGTCCGTCCGCATTTTTTTACGCGATAACTTGAGAAATATTGACTGGAATTTTGCCAAACTTGGTCCGAGTATAAAGTATGATAGGGCAATTACTTGATTAGATTTTGGGTGAAATCGGACAGAGGTCAAAGGTCAAAGATCAAGGTCAAATCCTAAAATTTATCTGTTTACGTGATAACTCAAAACTGGATGAAGCAGCTTTCACCAAACTTGGTCCAAGGATGATGTATGATTGGGCAATTAGTTGAGGAGATTTTAGTGACTTTGGCAAGCAGTCAAAGGTCAAAAGGTCAAGGTCAAATACTAAAAATGTTGCTATTTTCCCCATATCTATGCAATGCCCGAAGGTATTTTACATTTCTGACAAACCTGTCATATCAATATTTTGCCAGTTAAACATGTGAAACTGTCATCACACATTGTGAAGACATTGTATTATACAACTATTGGGAGAATCATGTATTATGGCGGAGGCATCAGTCGCCATAGTGACATTTCTAGTTTTATGATGCATTTGCCTTTGTGGTTGGTATTGTGGTTGCTGGCTGAAACTGCCATTTCCTTCACAGTTTGAAAGTTTTGGAAGTCCTTCAGGAAATGAAAAGAAGCCAGTTAATGAGTGTGTGTTCACGTATTCTGAGTGGTGACTTGACAGTCCCATTGTACTGCTTTCAGATATAAACTCTGTGTGTTCATTTTACTTATTCTTGTTTTTTTTTTCTTGAGCAGCATAGAGGCATTGACCACAAGGAGTCCATCCAGTCCAGAGATTTGACCATTAATCTGTGAATCCCACTGATATCTTTCTTAAAGTTAACTGCTGTTCACAGTTGGCTATACTCATCAACCAATAAAGCTGTCATGATGTTGAACAAGAGGTCTAAATCCCCTGCATATAGCCGATTCTCAGTCATTCTTTTTTTTTTTCTTTCTTTCTTTTTAGCTCCTATAGACCCCCTATTCAGCCAGTGGCAACACTTGGAAGTAGGCGATATTCCCCTGCTTCCACAGTGGTACAATGGTCTCTTTACACCCCGACACAATGCCCATTTTACCACCCAATCCAAGGGGGACAGTAGCAGGCCCACTCGACTCCTTTCTTGGCAGGGATAATGAACCGGGGAAGGGTAAATACAACGTCTTAAAACTACCCTCTGCGAATCTGAATTGCCGAAAACTTGCCTCCAACCTTCTTTTTTTTTCCCCTCTCGCTCTTTTCCTTGTGAGCTGAAAGTGTGAAATCAACATGGGGAAAGAAGAGTATTGGCAAATTGGTTTATACAGTTCATCCATGTCCCATTAGATACCTTCTTTTGAATTGGTCTTCTCAGGCTTGGAAAGATTATAGGTTTAACTGAATTTTTGTGTCTTACTTTGAGAGGCGATTTATTTGCCAAAGTCCATCTGGTTATGCTTCTCATGCATGATTTTTTTTTTCAAGAACATGACATTCACCTGAGTTGACATTAACCTGTTGAGGATGGTTTGATTTTGCTACCACACGCATTTACCATAGATGCTTGCTCGAGTATACTTGGGACTCATCCTTCTTCCTCTGATACAGGCAGTACACCATGCTCAGTTATCATTCTCCTCATGAATGCAGAACTGAGAAGAACAATGAGAAGAGACATTATACTAATTATTGGTTTCTTTCATTCATGCCTCATGACTGTCGTCAAATAACTCCTCCTTAGTCTGTTATCTTTTTTAAATCTTTAGTCGTTAAGGATATGGCTGTTTTGAAATATGGCTGCCGAACTTCCTATATGTGCCAACAAGTTATCATATTCCATAAATAGCGTGCCAGCTAGTGCAGTAACCACAGGCTAGACTGTCAAAGAAATGCAACTCAACCCCTAACGGCTGTATTGTCAGTCACCTGAGTTGGGTGATATAGGAGGAAACCTTCTGCCGATAAGCAGGATTGCATAACGCTGATGGGCACATCTTCCCATTGTCAGCATGGCGGGGGTGTTTGGAACCTAGAACCATCCGTACGATTAGTGAGCAAGCTGAGAGGAAGTGCTCGGGAGAATCGAGGAAGTACATCCTTAACCAACGAAACTCCCTCCAGGAAGTGCCCATTTCTCGCCCATGTCGTCCAGCCCCTTATTTACCAGTAGACTGAAGGAGACAGTGAGGCTTCCATACAATGAGAACTATCCAGGTAGATACAATTGGGATCAAAACAAAATTGAGGTAAATAGGTGCAGGTATTTAGACTTTTTGTGTGCAACAGTCTCAAGGTTAGGGTATTTCCTACAAGCCTCAAGAATGTTAGCAATAGCTCAGAGGATAAGCCTGAGTGACTTACATATCCCTGATATGTTTTGATTTTAGTCGATAGGCAAATCCACCAAGGTGCATTTAGTGTGTATTGCTGTCAGTTGCATATTGCCTTTTGTTAACCTGCTGGCCAACAATTGAAGGAACCTATTTGGAATAGCCATGCAGCCTTTTTGTGTGGGTGTGATAAATCCAGCGGTATTTCATAAACACCATGTGATACATAATCAGCCTCATTCACTCTTCAGTACTCACATGAATCTTGTTCAAGCAATGAGCAAAGTTTTGATGCCGAGAAAGTTGCTTCCAAAAGAACTGGCTAGATCTTATTCACAGTATAGTTAACAAAAAAAAATGTATTTCACAAGTATTAACAGTTGAAATTTGTGCTTGCATACATTTGATAAATACAGCTGAATGATATCAAATTATGAGGCCCATAGTTACTCCCCCCCCCCAAAAAAAAAGGGGAAAAACGGGCCTGAACTTGACAAGATTCTCATGGACACCAAGAGATCAGTTCCGTTGAAGTCTCCTTGAGTGTCCACACTTTTGTTGTGGAGGATGAAAGTCCTTCTGCAGGGGACTTTCCCTATGACAGAGAACCTACAGTCTAAATGTAGGGATGCTTATAAATACAAGTTTATTCCTTTAGTCAAGGGTGTCCTTGACCTTTTGAGGACAACAAGAGTTGATTTTGCCATTACATGCATTTTCCATTGACACCTGCTCGGGGACTGGTCTTCAAAAGGTTAAATTATATAATGGATACAAAGTGTTTTTGTAGGATGTAAGTAGTGGGTCCGTAATTGTGGATTTTGATTACGCGCTGGTTTTAAATATAAGTGGATCAACTTATATTAGTTAGGGAATTCTTGTATACTTACTGTATTACACAGTACATGGCCGGCGGAACAAGGGGGGGGGGGTCCCTCGCCCCCACCACCCCCCCCCCCACTTTTTGTGCACCATACAAAGGAATACATAAGGTGTCATCACTTTGGAGCCCCCCCCCCCCACTTTTTTCAACCCGGAAGTACGTAAGTGGCACTAAAAAGAAATAGATAGAGATCTCGAAGTGTGAGCGTGATAAGGTTATATTTTTGCGCCCGAAGACCTTTTTTTTTTTTGTTTTTTGTTTTTTGTTTTTTGTTGTTTTTTTTGTTGCTTGTCAGCTGAAGAAACCCGGAAGTGGAAGGGGAGAGATGGGCTTAGGACCAGAAGTGCCCCCACTTTTGAAAATGCTCTGCCGGCCCTGCAGTATGTCCAGTTGCTTTAAACTATAGGTTACCTGATCACTTTTCTTGGTAATTTGTTTGCTGATTAATGTTTGTCCACAAACATGCCTTGATCAAAGTTCTCTGATTTAAATAGGATATTACTTGATATTGCTGGTGTAGACAATTTTCAAGAAAGCCATTGTATTTGTATGTCACTTTTCACATTTTTGTTGATTGACATGTCTGGTGATCCTCATATTTGGGGGAGGGGGGGGGGGGGAGGAGGTAGGAAAGGGTAAAACTATGTGGCAGTGAAATCTCTGTGATATTGGCCAGGCTATAATTTGTATCCCCAGAGCTGATGTTTTGTCTGCCCATTTTAATCTCCTGAATAATGTTTCACAACAAATATCTCCTGGTGGATAAGACATTCTCCCTGAAGACCAGTTTCCTAAAGGGCTCCTCTACCAAAAGATGTTTGACCTCTGCAGATCCAGCGCCCCTCTACCGATCCTATTGTAAGCTTTCATTGATCGCTAGACACCTGCTTGTCTGGTCCTCCCCAGAATCCTTGGAGATTTCAGGGATTTTAGCATAAAAATAGGAAGGGGGGGGGGGGTCTGTAAATGCCAAGAATTTCGATAGAACTTTACTTCCTTCACATTAATGTTGTGTTTTTTTTCCAGTCATTTATTTGACAGCAGAACTGCATGACTTTGTTTGTGTGCACTCAAAGGGGCCACCAGGAAATTACAGGAAGGGATATTTGCACCTAAAAAGACATGGTAGCAAAAAGGGTCCATGCAATGGGAAGCTGACCTAACTCTGATATATTCGGAAATCCCCGTAATGAATTGTGTGTAGCTGTATGGGCAGCACTCATGCAGCAGAGGAATCTTGATAGGAGCTGGATGATATTGTACACTTCAGTGTACATCTTCGCTGATGGACTATTCTATTTCAGTGATGGTGGACTGCAAATATAGATTGATTCAATCCAACCAATCCGAACCACATGTTGCATGTATAGATGGGTTGTGGTGGTCATCAATTGACAAGAAACTCATCTTATTGAATAAGATGAATGTAGCTTGAAACTTGATAAAAACTTGTCATATCATTCTTAAGTATTCAAGTTGACCGTAGGTAGAAAGTTTTTCACGAGGAAAGCACAAAATCCATAAAACTAATATCAATCCAGAAAAAGAGACTTGAAGCACACAGGAGTTACTCCTGCCACTGGCACAAGTGTGAACACCTTGCTCAATCATGCATGCAGGCTCTCCTATCATCATCCATATGCATCATAGTCTCTTTTGAGACTTCCGAAATAGATACGTGTTTATGTCAAAAGTGGTCTTCTCTGTATAAATGTGCACACAATTTTTGTCAAGGTGCAATGATGATCAGAGTTCTTTCAAAAGATGAATGCTTAATCAAGCAAGTCTCATAGAGTCAGTGTGATAATGCTTGTGTGATTTATGGTGGTGTAACGCCATTTTCAGTGTTTGCTTCCCGTAGGGAGCACATAATCTGAGCAAAGTTATGGTATACATCTGGAGTCTTCTTTTGAGTTGATCTTGATTTTGAATGGTTCAAGGTTTGTGTCATACCAGAGAATCCGAAGATGATAGCAAAAGTGAGGTAGGATGATATCCCATGTAACCTAGCTGGATTTTACGACAGAAAACAAAAAGAAAAAAAAGAAAGAGGAATTTTATTAAATTGCCACGGGTCCGAATGAGCGTTCTCGTCATGGTGACGTGTTTGATTAGTGTCGGATATGGCTGAATTGATGATGATGGTTCTGAATTGGATGTCATAATTGATGGAGTGACTGCGGGAAGACTATCAGCAGGAGATGGCCGGTATCCCCGCTGGTCTGGAGTCGACATGCAGACTGACATTTCCGCACCCAATGAGGGCAGTGTGACCAGCCGTGGGGGGTATCACGTGACATTTTAATAATCACAAATCAATTTCAAAGCTTTTATTGTTGTTTCCCTGCAAAACTCTTTTTTTTCTCCTTGGTTTTGTTTTTGGGATTCGTTTGTCTTGTTGATGTGTGTGAATGAGTCGTAGTGAGTTGTCACTCATAGAAGGGAAGAGAATGATTAAGTAATACATCAATGGAACAGCAAATATTTACAGAAAATTTCATTCATGCTTTTGAAAACAGGAAGTCCAACCAACCATTCTGAAGAATCTGAATGAAGTTAAGTCCAGTTGATGTGAGACTGATGTTGGAAGTTGATGCCAAGGTTGTATGATACACTTTAGACATTGAACTGTCAAATCCAAGTATCATAAGCTTTGACAGAGCCTTCTGTTACAAGCTACCTACCCTCATACTGGTACAGTCTAGTGTCTCCGTAGGATAGTCAAACGATGACCTCCAACATCACTCTGCGTTGAATTATGATGCCCGAATCGTGGTACTGACATATTCGGGGAGCACTTGACATCAAGAATGTTTTCTCAATATCCTGGGAGAAGTTTATCACCAAAGTGACAAACTCTCAACAAATGCTTGGTCGTTTGACTCCGTTTCTGCCAGTGAGAATTTGGTTACAGCTGGGAGATTTGTGTTTAACCCACAAATCTATGCAGAAAACGTAGCTATTTTTTATAGGAGCATTATAGCAATTTCTATAACATATTCAATTTGTGCTATGGGTCTTTTTTCATTGAATTTTATTGAACTGAGTTTATTTCTCATTTTTCACGATGTTTTTTTTTTTCCCACTGAAACTTAAAGATGGGTAAAAAGGTAAAAGGTAACATGTTCACTAAATTATAGAAAATAGCTCTTTTCAACTCTAAAGTTGAGAAAAAAAAAGATATTAAAAAGATAGTGTCATACTGAATGCCAAAGAATGGAAACAAGCTAATCATCAACATAGAGTGGATGAAACTGAAAAGACAAGTGTGTTATCGTACAGCATATGAATATACATGGTGTATAAAAAGAACTGAAAGAATTTACACACTGTCCTTTAATATGACAATCATACAATGACATTCAGGTGACATGCCTCATTAGGTGCATTCATATTGATGACGAAATGCTGCAGGCTTTTGTGTGGTAATTCATAATTCAAATGCTAATATGCTATGAAATACACCATGTGCATTGAAATAATGCATTCAAGATTTGAGTGTTAAAGGGATAGTACAGTTTTGGTGGAGATGAGAATTGGGTTTTTAACTTTTTGCGAGATACCAAGAAAACACTTATGATATAGTACAGAACATACCATTTTAAGAGGAATTCAAAGTTTATTTGACGAAGATCGGGTTTGGAATGACTGAAACATCAAAAAACAAAGTAAAACAAAGCGATCGTAATAAAGTGTGGGTCCCACACTTTATTAGAATTGCTCTTTTTTGATATCTCAGCCATTTCAAAACCAATTTTCATCAAATAAATGTTGAATTCCTCATAGAATTACATGCTCTTTCACATTTCAAGTTTCAAGTTTCAAGTTTATTTCATATTTCCATTTCTCAGTGATGGGATCACAAAATGATTGACAATAAAACAAAAGTACAAAACATATACAACCATATCTTATGTTTGAAGAAAAAAAAGACAAACTAACATTACACACAAATATAAATGGTCATTTTCATCTGAGGATATCACAAATAAATGTCAGAAATATGATGGGGCCTACATAAAAGCAATGACGCTTGTAAAAACTGTAGGTTCCCGAATTTATAGGCGTGAAATTATACGGAGAACGGACATGTTTATCTCGACCAACTTAAATTGTACCAGTGCAAAATCAGTATTAAAAACGAACTATCGAACCACATGAATACTTTAGTATCGCTTAAACGAGACTGTACATATTTCGCCGTGTTTACACACACACACACACTAAGTGCTATAACGGTATCGTGAAGTAACTGGGAGCTGCAGACAAAGACAAAAGACTGGGGGTATTAAAAAAAGAATGTTGCTAAGAGCCGGGTAGTGTGTATCCACTAAGTAATAGCCGTTTTAGTTTGCGTTTGAAGGTGAATAAGGATAAGGAAGAAGTAATATCTTGAGGGAGGTCATTCCAGTATCTGGGTCCAGTAAACATAATTGTTTTCTTTGCAAAAATAGTGCGAGTACGGGGAAGGTGATAGGCGTCACTCTGACGAGTGGGGTAGCAATGAATAGAGCGATTTCTTTTGAACATGTGAATAAAAACAGATGGTAATTCCTTAGTTGTTAGTTTATACATTTTGTACATGAAAATTTTATAAGAGGTTTCTCATTATCTCACCAAAAATTGTTAGAAACCTGAAATTAGGTCTCAACCATAACTGTACAATCCCTTTAATCATAGTACCACTGATCATACTGTGGTTTATCTCTGAAGTGGCCAGACACACTTCCTTTCTTTTCCCCATTGGAGATATGCACATACTCAGTACTTAAAGGCATTATTTACCATTTGCAGATGAAGCAAAAACCCAGCTTTAGCACTTCAAAATAGTTCTAAGATGTGAGTTAGCCATATAAACAACCATTGTAAAAAATCTTAATCAGGATAATCAATGTTAAGTATTGTTAAATGTGCAAAATGTGACCAATAGTTATAATAAAATTGTTTCAAGACTAAACCGTCTAAAGTTATGATTTATTGAGAAAAACAATGGTATCTCCTTATATTTTAGGTTTTACCACAATTTTTTTTTTATATAGTAGGATGTTTTGTTATACAACTGACCGACACATACAATATGCATCAAATGTGATAACTCAAACATTTTTTAAATCACTGCTCCCAAAGGTAAACTGTACCTTTAACAGAAATACCATGATATCTTGGGAATGAGAACAGCACCAAGTGAATTAACATGGTATCTATTACCAAGATATTTGGGATATGGATTTTGGATAGATACCTAGGCAAAATTCAATCTCAGTGATTTCAACCTAATATGCAGAATTGACTGTATTTTTTTCCCTAGCAACTTTGGGAATGATATGTGGCATATTCTGGGAGCAGGGTGCCTTTGAACATTCCACAGATAAATGGCAGCTGCCAATTGCTGTTCATCATCATCATCATCAGCATCATCATCGTCGTCATCATCATCATCATCATCATCATCATCATCATCATCATCGTCATAATGGAGCATACAATGATATTTCACTAGTTTCATCTTAAAGCTACACAAATGTGCTTGCTGTACATTGTACACCGTCTGTAGCCGACCTGTTCATTTGAAACTCCCCTCCTCTCCTGTTTCAAGAGCATTCACAATCCTTTTTCACATACAACTTGCTATTAATCATGTTCTCTTTTTCTGGACTGACTAGCAATTGCATCTGTTTATTCTTTGCAAGGAGACATAAAATGTATATTTAGTAAGGAAAACATTTCTGGTTTGTAGCTCTCGACAGCTCTTCTGGAACAGAGAAAAGGAGAAAAAAAACACATTTATTGACCAATAAATCTGACACACAAGAGACATTGAACTTGCTTGGGGTTGCAATCTTTCGGCCAAGCCTGTGTTCCTGTTTGTTTTGCTACCATCCAGACAGTACAAGCTAAACCTCAGTAGTGTATGTTTACATGACAAGCAGGAAGTTTCTGTCTCAACCAAATCTTCGGCTCTTCAGTTTGGTATCCATACCCCTTTGCCTCTGATATGTATGGACATAATGCATGTTTCACGATGTTCCTGTACACAATGGGTTAATTCCTGGAAGCAAGCAAATCTCCATCTAGTGTCTCCCAAGTTCCCAAGAGCTATTGGAAAATCAGAGTTGCTGGGAATCTGTGACGCCATGAATGCTGGTCATTTTTTTGCCCTTATTTTTTTGTTTAACCTCAGGACTTCCTTCCTTTTAACTCTCTAACCCAATTTCTGTATTGTATCTTATTTGTATTTGGGTTTTCAGTAGTGTTTTTCCTGTGTTTGAACCAGAGAGCTTGAACTTACATGCTTAGTCATGGGACTAAAACTTTGTATTTTAAAGTGAAGTAATCCTCTGCAACAATGACTCCAATAAGCAGAGTAAAATCAAACAAGGGTGGATGTTTTATTAAAATCAGACTTAGGATAAAAAGGTTACAGACATTTAAAGGGCTTGTATAGTTTTGGTTAAGACCTAACTTCTGGTTTTTAACATTTTTTGGGTGAAATAATGAGAAAACTCTTATGAAATATGAAAGAGCATCTAATTCCAAGAGGAGTTCGATGTTTAACGGATGAAAATTGGTTTATGAAATGGCTCAGATACCCCAAACAGACCAATACTATGTTGGACCCACATTTTATTGTGATCACTTTGTTTTAATTTAATTGTTGTTGGATATCTCAGCCATTCCAAAACCGATTTTCATCAAATAAACTTTGAATTCCTCTTCGAATGACATGCTTTGTACCATTTCATAAAGTGGTTTCTTGGTATCTCGCAAAAAAAGTTACAAGCCAAATCCTTAGCTCCACCAATACTGTACCATCCCTTTAAAGTTGCAGATGTTTCAGATGATGTGCAGCCACAACCAGATATGTAAATAAGATACGATGAAGATACCCCCAAATCTCTTGGTGACCTGCAGACAAATCTTTGCTAAATTTGACTTTTGCAATCGAATGAACATAATGAGTTTGTATTGTCTGGATAGAAATAATATATTACCAGTTATGAAAATTTAGCAACAAGAACTTTTTTAATTATGGGCAGGAGCTTAACTTGCCAAATTTTAGACTGGAAAAAAATTCTCTGATACCTTGTGTACCATGGGATATTTGTGAAATCATGTTCTTTAATGAAATTTTTTCAAATAATTTCAATTTCAATCTTATTTATTTCACATGCAAAAAAAAAGTATAAAAGAAACGTAAATACATGGACATAACATCTTGCACATTCCGTTTATATTGGAAACAAGAAAATGATGCTAAAAGATGTACTTAGCATGTGTGGGAATCACACATGCTTTTTTTCATCTTTTATTGTTCATCAATAAGATTTAATTTGCAACAAACCACCCTTTCTAGATCTCCAATGTCATGCTTTCCATGGCATGTGACCTTAGCAATTTTGATTAGAACTCGTTGTATGGAGATTAACCCCTTTGAAAAGACACAGAGGGGTTTATGCATTACCCTGTCACCTACAGATTAAGTAACAAACTACAACAACAAAACAATAGTAGCAAACTTTATGGTATACAAGATGTACGTGCCAGGCAACATCAGGCCCTTTAGAAATAGAAATCACTCATTCATTTTATACATTTCAGAGAGAAGGGGGGGGGGTGTTAGAGAACCCTAAGCAGGTTCTGGCTTAATTTCTCAGTTTTCTGTCACCTTTTTCTTCATCTATTCCTTCCCATAGCTATCTCCACCTTTTTTTTTTCTTTCTCCATGTGTGAAGGAGTCAACAGAATTATAGCTTAAAAGAAGGATTTGGGGATTTGGGGGATCACACAGGAGGCAGTGGATTAAGGAAACATGTTGTGAGTGATAAATAGGATTGGTGACTAGGAAAAGGGCGATTGCCATGAATGGGGACTGATTCAGACCTACCACTTCGCTCCAGGAACACTCCCTAGCGGTCTCTGGCCAAACTACCGACACGTCTTAGGGATTTCTATTCTTTTCCCAGCCCAATACAGATATGGTAAATAGCATTGTGCCTTTAGCTGTGAAAAACAGCATGAACTGCCCACGCTGTCATGTGATAATAAAGTCCTAAATGCCTATTGTTCACAGTGTAATGACTGCACTATAAGCTCTACTCCCCTAAGACATCCAAAGGTCACGATATTGATTGATTTTATGACATTGGAGCAATTGTAGCTCTCTTTCTTTATCAACTGTAGTGTGATTAGTGCTAAATCAGGTACTAATTATTTTCCTTTTATTTCATTCATTTTTTGAGCTATCTTCCTTTACAGTTTTATGATATTCGTCCTTCATATACCATACTATAATTTGTTGCTGAGGTTTTGTATTCATACATTTAAGTAGATTTGTATATATATATATATATATATATTTATATATCTATGTGTAGATAGGTGAATAGATAGATACTGTAATGCATTTAAATCATGGGATGATAAATTGTACATTGTACTTAATTCAAGAACTGTGAGTGTTATGTAGTTTTCATTTTTGCTGCCAATTTATTCTACAGCTACACATACAAGGCTGGTATTTGCTAGAAAAAACAAAACAAAAAACATTATGGTTCCCTTCCATGCTTCCTTGTTTACCTGATTCTGTTTTATGCCATTTATATATGCTGGTCATTTTATTTCATTTTTTCCCCCACCAAACCATGCTAATCTAGACCCTATTCATTTGTTTGTGTTGACAATAATGGCACAGGGCATGCAAAGTACTGTAAGCAAATGTTTGCTGGGAAGCTGGATTTTGTGTGTTATCTCCAAGCCTGGTTGTGCTCTGAGCCCTACAGTATGTAGCACTGTGCAGTGAATTTAAAGCCATGCTGCATCCCAGTGTTGTAATCCATCTACATATTTGTAGACGTAGGCTTACATCAAAAGATGCAATGGAGTCTCCAACCATATTTCCCATACAGTCCAGGAAGTATGCACAGTGATAAGATGATGATATCAGGACTAGGGTTACAGAATGGTCAAAGCCAGAAGGGCTTTTTACACTTGTAAATTTTTGCTTAGCCCCGGACCAACGGTGGGGCTAAGGGGGGGCCTTAGCCCCACCATTGGTACGGGACTATCCTTAGCCCACTTTCTGTTTACACTCGTTTTTGCCAAAGTGGGCTAGCCCCACTGATAGTACGGTACTATCTGGCCCTGCAAAATAGCAGGGGTTAGCACCGCAATTGCGGTGCCAAGCAAGTGAGTGTAAACAGAACGAAAAAATAATCCTGGGCTAAGCGACGGAGATGAAGTCCGACCCTCACTGACCAATCAGAAACGAGGCAATTAAGTGCTGCCGGTGCGTGCGTGTACGTGTACAGTACACAGCATAATTATGAATATTCATGTGGTTTGGAAAGTCCGGGGCTAAGAAATACGAGTGTAAAAAGGTCAGTTTTCTCCTTAGCCCCGGACAAGAGATAGTACGGGACAAATTGGCCAGTGTAAAAAGCTGAAAAAAATTGGTACGGGACTAACGATAGTCCTGGGTCAGAGAAAGTCCGGGGTTAAGAAACACAAATGTAAAAAGCCCTAGAGCGTAACAGGAGGACCCTGGCCTCATACTTTGAGAATGACCTAAAGTGAACACCTTCACATTGACACTGTCGTGAGACTGTCAAGAGAATTGAACCCATACTTTGGAAAAGCTATGTTCATTTTGTCACATCTGGTTCTGATTCTGATTCAATTACGTCAAGAAACAAATATATGTGCAAAATTGTTTCACAAAATGTATTCTTTTTCTAACTTGGTCCTGTGCTCTCATCTCTTTTTCCAGAGCCTAGCTAAGCTTGTGGCGAAGGAAACCACACCCAGAATTCGGAGGTATTACACATGAGGTGTTTTGGGGCAGGGCGATTAACCAGATGTTTTGTCTACTAGATTAGCAGCCCCTCAATTGTCGTGTAGGATCAGCAGTGTGGAATTTGCCCGAACACATTTGTGGCCAGGAAAATTCAATTTCTCAGGACATATGTGTACCAGCTCCTGAATACCAGCTTCTAAAGGGAAATTTAGCTCTGCTATAACGAGGATTACTGTTCTGAATTGAAGTGATCAATTCAAACCAATAAATCATTAAAAGTTGCACGAATTTGGGGATTATCTTAAGATATAGTTGAATACTTATCAAAGATGGCATTCTATTTGGCTTCTGAATGACCTCGACATACACTGTATGTCTATGCTGACATCCACAAGTGTGACAGGGTATGTTACTTTGAGACAATCAGGCCCGAATACACGAAGATTGTACAATCTTGTCCATGGTTTAAACCATGGACAATTTGTATGGGGCGCCAAGTGTCGCATGGCCTATTTCGTTACAAAATGATCATTTCATTGACGAAATGACTGATTTCGTAACAAAATAGGCCATGCGACACTTGGCGCCCCATACAAATTGTCCATGGTTTAAACCATGGACAAGATTGTACCACCTTCGTGAATTCGGGCTGAAGAGTTTCAGTGAAATGCCCAGTTCATTCCCCCACCTAAAAAAAATCATAATATGAAGTCTGTAATAAGGCTCATAAAATGAAACTGTAATGTCTAAGGGTGTGTTTCTCAACTCACTTCTAGCACAGAATTGTGGTTTCCAAGCAACTTTCAGGGAGTTTTGGACAGTTGATAAATGCAAAGCTGTTTTGATTGCAGGGTTAGAAATGCCTTTCTGAAATGCAGAAAAAGTGTGATTGCAAAATGCATTTTAACCAGAAACTTGTTTCTGTAGAGTTGCTAAATGCAAAGTCATTTTGAAATGTTTTATAGGTCAGACCTGCCCTAGCCAACCACTGCCAATTACACATGTCAGCTCCTTGGCCCAAACTGACCCAATGAAGCTGCTCAGTGACAAAGCCTCCCAGTCGACTCACGACAATAGAGTGTTGATTCTATGAATCCGTCTGCACGCACAGCATAGAGTTGATTAATGCAACAACTCAGAAACACAATCTGAAAGGTGTTTTGAAACATATTTTGATATTAGTGGCTATTGAAACAGTTTCAAATATTGAACATGGGAAAGTTTATAAACACAACCTAAGAGTTAACTTCAGTCGCTGAAAAGTGTTATGAACCATCTCCACAGTTGCCAGGAGCTTTTGTTGTCATTTTTTTTTAAATAATAAATCTGAACTACTAATAATAGCATAGGCCTATATTTACCTTATTCAAAACATCCTATTTGCAAATGTTTGTGTGCAGTATCTGTGACAATGCTCTTCCAGCTGTGAATCAGCAGGACATTTCCCCCCTTTTACAAAATACTATAGTGACAAACTTTTACACCTGTCATGGACAGCAATGCCCCTGTCTCTCCCCCCTCCCCCCTTTACTCCGAGTGACCAGACAATGGTTAATTTAAAATCCTCGTGCGGTCATTAATTAATCCACCTAATTGTGATGGTGTCACATGCTTATCGTAAATCATCCGAACTGAACGCGGGAAGACGGGGAAAGTACACTCCTTGGAACTATTTCCTATCTAGTCCGTAGGAGTCAATGAACTCACAGTTTGAGAGTAGATGTGGTAATTTGTGTCCGTGAGTATATGATATTACATCTGCATTTTCTGAGTCAAGCTTCATTAAAAGTAGATCATCGGTCTACCAACAAGAGGAGGGATAAATGGAGTCAGAGATTCAGTGTTAGAAAAAATATGTTCAAAAATATTTTGTTTCTCTTGTGAGAAGAAGTTGAAAAATTAGTAAAATTACATATAATTTGATATGAATATTTAATACTGATTATTATTGATTATTAATATATCATTGTTTATTAATAATTATTATTTTTATAATATTAAATGTGGTAAGTAATATGGGCAAAGATTCAAATGCAATTGATAATGTTGATGATAGTGAAGATAAGCTGCTCTGAGAAGACTTTGTGACTGGGTGTGCTGGGAAGAAGAATGGCAATATCTCAAAAAATTTGGGTGATCACTCTTCTCGTGGTGCAATGCAATCATTGGAAGGAATGAAGGAATTTGAATACTGATGAGAGCAAGATGTAATCGTTTAGTATGATTGCTTTTCTGTGTATCTCATGATGATTTAGGGATTATCTTTAACATAGATTTGCCCTGGCAGGCTTGCTAATCATGATTGATTGATTGAATGATTGATTGATTGATTGATTGATTGATTGATTGATTGATTGATTGATTGATTGATTGATTGATTGATTGATTGATTGATTGATTGATTGATTGATTGATTGATTGATTGATTGATTGACAGACTGACTGGCTGATTGATTGATCAATCAATTGATTGGCTAGATATGGCTAAACAGACTAGTGTTCAGTGACCACTATTCTGTGTGTGTTTCAGGTATAGATGAGAAATATGGATTGCATGAAACCTCTAATTCACTCTACCAAACACCAGCATACTTGTATCTCCAAATGCTTCCGACTCCACCATGACATGTATGCAAGTATGATAACCATGATGATGTGCTACATACGTCAAGGAAATCTACTGCCAGGCCAGCGATGATGAAATTTCCATATGAGTTTTACAGCCCACTCTTCCATATCAGAGATATCACCATACACAAATTTGGGGTTGTAACATTTCTATTCTAGAATTTCATTCTCAAGGCATATAGTGTTTAAATGTTTTGATGCAGATAATTGTACTGATTTACTGCATCAAGGGATCATTTCTATGCGTTTCTGTTGGAGCGTATTAGACGTGTTATGTGCGTGTGAATCGCAATGAATACTTTCTGTCCATATAATCTTACACAGCTTCAACACCAAAGGACATTTTGACCAATGTGGAGTCATTTGTATTGAGCAGTTACATGGATAGAGCTGGACAGATTCAAATACTCGTGGACAATTGTTGAAGAAATCCTCTTAGAATGTGAGCGTCCTTGATTATCTTACTGGAAATGGACTCCCTACTTAAGCCCGCCTTCCTTGTGCACGGTGGAAGTACATTGATGTTGTGAATCAGATGGTCACTTTAAGCAGATATTGGCTGAAACCTGGAGAAGATTTGACTTAGGAGGTGTAAACGAATGATAAATTGCATTACATGCAGGGGGAATAACCTCTGCTGAGTTTTTGCGCCGTCTGTGTGATAATCTTCCATGTAGAAGCTTCATGTCATAGCACGCATTACCCAAGATAGGTTTGTAGTTCCAACAATGCTTGATAGCAAAACCTCGCTAACACGGCATGGACCAATGAGTCTACATTTTAGGACATTATAGGAATATTGTTGTAAGCATTCAGCATTTGTTTATGTCTCTTTCTTGTGGCTAGAGACCCACATCTTTTGTAATTATTCTTTAAGACAAAGGTATTACCTTTCTTTACTTGTAGAGCTTATTCCCTTCAACTCAATATTATGGTGGGTTATGATGATACTTGATTTTTTTTTCTTTGCTTACATATCAAAATAGCGAGCTTGGATCGATAGTACTTTTAACTACAAGTTAATCAGGTGTAATATAGCTTGGGAAAGGTTTGTCATGTGAGTTCATAAAGTTGAAACATAACATTCATGATCTTCAAGCAAAGCGCGAAACTGTCACTCAATCACAATGTAGGAAGCATTTTCATGAAGTACATGTGACATAGAGATCTATAATGGGAGATATTATGTGGACATACACTACCAGGTCAGGATCGTCAACAAAACATCTTATTTTTGGAGATCAAGACATTATCACTCTAATTGATATCTAGTCTAGTTCTCAATACCAAATTGCTTGTGTTGAGACAAATTTTGCATTGACGAGGACTGAGGTATGGAAGTAAGGTCCAGTGGTATAGCTCTCTTCCAATTCTGTCTCCAATCCCAGTAATTAATTGGACAGCATGATCGTCTGATGGCTTGTCTGTGAGGGCTATGAAGTGAGCGAAGGTGGAGGTGCCAAAGATAAGATACCTCCATTTCAGGAGAGGACACAGATGATGAAACCAGGAGAAAGAAACTCCAAGAAAGAAATCTGTCACTGTGCATCTTTGTAACCCCCTCCCCTCGTAGGGTCTCATCAAAATTCCACAGACCCAGGAGCTGTTTGCTGGCATTATAGGCAGCAGGTCAGCGGCAAACAGTAGCAGATTATTAAGGTCCCGATTGTCTGTGTTCTATTCCAGCAGTTTCTGGAGTGCATTTGACAAACCCACTTGAAGGCAGCGTGTAAAAACGCCGGGGAATCAAGGAGGGGATCCTGATGAAAGAAAAGGAAATAGTCAAACAATGTGGTGCCACTACATGGCAGGAAATTGTCAAACTTTATTTGATTGTGGAGTGGTGCTCGTGAGGAAAATCTCCTTGTTATTGTGGAAGTTTTCTTCTTCTTCTTCTTTTTTAACACAGAGAATCTCTTGTTTTGCTGGTTTCTGCCAGAAGAAGCTAGCAAGTTGTTTGACGTGATGGCTTTCATAGTTCTTTTTGAGTTTGCCCAAGAAATCAAAGCAATTTCTTCCAGTGTGATTTGCCCGCACTTTACCTCTCATGCAGTCCTCAACACAAGTAGTACCAGATATTCTTCTGCCAATTAGTCTGTTTCCTATGTTAATTGCTAAGCCTGCCTTCGGAGTGGTTTTATAACCTGGCTTTACGATGCTAGTTGACAGTTATCCCATAAACTCCTTGTCAGCAGCATTGATTTATTTTCAAACATCACTAATTTGAATATAATTATTTTGGCAAATTCTCAGTACAATCTAAGCCTGAAAGAGATTCATTAATTCAGTATCCTATTGCCATAAGCTTTATTGTAATGGATCATTCTTTTACCACCAATTGAAGTTTGTTGTATCATTTCAGTTTCTGTTGCAGTGTAAAGATATTGATACATCTGACCTTGTTTTCTCTGGGATATCTCCTCAAGGAGCTCAAGTACAAGATAACCTGGAGTTTGAATTTTCATACATTTTCTTTGCTTGCTTGATTAAAATCAGAAACACACAAAGTCCATGATATGGACATCAGCAATGGTATGACAATATGAATAGATTAGGTGACATTAGCAAAAGAAGGGTTGTGAAGATACTGCATCAAAAAAGTGCAAAAAAAATGCATCAAAAAGTGCGGAGCCTGCTTAAAGTATGATTTGGGGGAGTTTTATCTCATGATTTCTTGAGTGATCTATTTTGGTATTAATCATTAAAGGGAAGATAAACCCCAAGAACAATGTGGATTGAGTGAAAGCAGCAACATTAGTAGAACACATCAGTGAAAGTTTGAGGAAAATCGGACAATCGATGCAAAAGTTATGAATTTTTAAAGTTTTGGTGTTGGAACCGCTGGATGAGGAGACTACCAGAGGATATGACGTATGAGTGGACAACAATACAAAGAAAATATAAAGGAAATTCAACAAAAATTCATTTTTCTAGAATTATGAAAGAGCAGTGGACCAACCGCTTTCAGAAAGCAGGGGGAATAATTGCTACCCTTAACATATGTCAATATCAAGTTGAAGGAATTTGTAATTTTCATGAAAAATGGATTTTTGTAGTATTTTCTTTATATTTTCTTGGTATTGTTGTCCACTCATACGTCATAACCTCCAGTAGTCTCCTCATCCAGCGGTTCCAACACCAAAACTTTAAAAATTCATAACTTTTGCATCGATTGTCCGATTTTCTTCAAACTTTCACTGATGTGTTCTACTAATGTTGCTGCTTTCACTCAATCCACATTGTTCTTGGGGTTTATCTTCCCTTTAAATCATGTGAAGTGCTGGACTGATTGATAAGCTATTGTTGAAACTAGTGACCTTACACAGATGTCTTAAATTTGGATGAAACTTGTCTTACATCCATGGTCCTGTTCCTTGTCTGAAAAATCAATTTAACATGATTAAAAGCATCATATGTATTTCAATTTTTTCAAGTCTTACCTTTATATGTTTGCCAATATGTTGTCTCCATAAAAACCATGAAATAAAAGATAATTTTCCTTTAATGTGTATAATTTTTTTTTCCATATAACTAACCATTGGCAGAATTTTCTTTGTGGGCTCTGTTTTTGTCACTCACAATGTCAGAAACTTTAAGAACTGTAATATAGCACAATGTGGAGCAATAAAGCACATGACATGCATTGAGATGGTGTGGATATCCGAAAAATACTTGGCCTAAATCTAAGTAGGAGTGATTCAAGGCAAGTATCATAACCACAATTAGCAAATCATGCTGACAAATGAGCTAGCTTGATTGATCTTTACAATAAGGACCACTGCTTTTCAAGAGAAAACAGGGAAAAGGAGAAAAGCGAGGCATGTTGTAATTAGTTGTACATGTGAAACCACAACTCCACAGGTGGAGGCCGAGGAGTGGGGTCCACTTTCATTCCCCTCTCACTCTCTGAAGATGGTATTAGGGGGAAACAGTCCAGTGCGCTGCCTTTGTTCGGCTCGCTTTCCCCTTCTTTGAAAGGGGTCTGGCAGTCGAGGCTTTCACAGGTCGTGCCATCATAAGCATTAGCGAAACATTTGAAAGAATTCTGCCGGGTCTTTCCATCCCCTTGGGAACATCTCCTAATCTAGATTACTTCGGGACCTCTCTTGCCAGCAACATTGTGAGGAGGTACAGCGAGAGAAAGAGTGTACAGAGATGATGCGCCCATGTTGCTGGCATGGCTCCTGGCTAATCCTGCTCTATCCTGTTACCACAGATTACTTTCGCAAACATTCAGTCTTGATTTGGGATTAATTTGAGACCCTCATGCGCTCATTGTCTCTGACTGTTCCGAACCGGGGACTGCGAATCAAGAGATTCCGGCAGACCTACAAGTGTGAATCGTGCTCCTCTGTGGTCGAGCCTTAAACAGCTTACAGGAGAATCAAGATGAAGAGTAGACCCAAAGCAAATGGTGACACAAAACCTGGTCCAGTTCGAGGGATTTGCTGCCTGGAAAAAAGGGAAAAAGAAAAAAAAAAGTGAACAAAATGATTCAACAAAACACAAAGTAATCTGACAGCAGAAAAGACAGCTCTGTAAAGCCTAATGAATTCAATAAAGATATTTTGCATACAAAAAACAACAACACAGAATTAGTAGGCAACGAGATTGGTTTAGAAGGAGGCAAAAGTGTGTGGATGTCTTACTTCAGTACCACTTCTAGTCACTAGAACTAATATATCCATTTTCTCAAGGATAGTGTGAAGACCCGCAACATATTTAAGACTAAAATATGGAGACTATTTCTTTTATATCTTCTTTTATTGCATGTATCTTATTGGTCTAGTCATCGGCCTACTTTGTAGAATCCATGCAATGCAAATTATGTTTTAACTTCTTTCTTCTTCTCAATGTTGCTAGCTAAGTATCAGGTAGATGGAAGCACAGTATAAAGGAAGAGAACTATTTTTTTTTGTCCTTGCTCAGCATTATTTTAGTTTTCAGAAATATGTTAACCCATTGAGGACTGACTGGTTTTGCTACAACACACATTTCCCGTAGACACTTGCCCAAGTATACTTGGGACTCGTCCTCAACGGGTTAAAGGACAATGTCCATAGCATTTTAGGATGCTAGTTCCGAGAGTCCATAGCTTATAAAGCTCTTTTTATGTCCTGAAGCTGAGAACTGATTCAGATTGTAATGTTATATTTGATAATCTAATTCAGTTTACTGGTACTCCTTATTTGGAGAGAAAGTGGGAGAGGGTTGGTGCACACTTCAGAATGATTCCTCTGCATCAAGGATGCCTTATGAAAGCCCTCTTCATGCCATACTAGGGCAGTCTTCAGTTTTGTGGCAATCTGTCAGAAAAGCAACGTGCTGATCCAAAAGTGCATAAACATATCTGGCAAGCACGGACCATACACCCATAAATATTTAGTCTCCACTTGTTTTACGTTTACCCCCCTGGCTGCTGGCTGGCTATGCCGGCAAGTGATGAAACGAGATGAAAGGGCGGTTATTATTTGCCTCATAATATAAAACTTACAGTCTCACTCTTGAGTAGCTTATACCCTCACACAATACTTTACTGTGAATCTAGATGTGTTCAATCTTTGATGTTGGAGCAGTCACCAAATTTGGCTACTTTTGATGGTTCTCACAAGATAAATTGCCCAAGCAGTTCGTTTACTGATCAGTTTTGAGCATACTTGTATTTCTGGCATTCTATATATTTGCTCAAGATTTCCAGGGGCTACAATCATTTGCTTTGACAACTTCATGTCAGCATTCTCCACATTCCATGAAAATATTATTGGCAATTAATTTTTAGAGATTAGTGGTTAATGGCTGATGGATCATAGACAAACAGGGAGAGAAGAGAAGAGCAAAAGAAAATAAATCAACAAAATTTACTCTTCTTTTCATTGAAAGGATATAACATGTCAAATTCTGAGCCAGACACTATTCATCTACCCACAGGCTAAGACTTGGATTACCTGCAGACATATAAATCAGGGTTTCCGATTAATCCTATAAACATTCTACCCAGTGTTAAGGGGCTTCCTATATCCCTGCAAAGGATAGTGGAACTTAGCACTAATTAAAGGCAGGAGCCCATAACGTGTCCATTGAGCAGTACAAGTAACTAGGCCTATTTGTAACCTGAATAGTGTCTTGTGCAATTATGCACATTAATACTTTCTTTATTGTCAATATGATTATAAATATGATTTTGTTATCATTATGATATTATGACTATCATTGTTACTACTTCTATTACTACTTCTGTTACTACTACTTCTACTACCACTACTACTACTACTACTACTACTACTACGATGACTACTACTACTAGTGGCGGATCTAGATGGGGGCACACCAGGCGTGCGCCTCCTCTTTATTTTTGGTAAAAACAAAAGAAATAAAAAGAAAAAATGGGGGGGTGTGTGTGCACCTCCCCTTTAATTTTGCAAAGGTGCCTCCCCTTTACAGAATTCCTGGATCCGCCCCTGACTACTATTACTACTTCTACTACTCCTAGTACTACTACAAGCAAAAACTTTATCATTATGAATATTTTCATCATCAGTAGTGTTTTGTGGGAAAGGGCAGGGTGAAATCCTGTTGAAGTGGTCAAACATACAAAAAAAACAGGCCATTTATTGTAATAATCTTCAGGATTAAAAAGAGGCACATTGCCCTAAAAGAAGTAGAAAAAGACTGAACATCAGTTTTCCTGTTTACCTCAGAAACTTTGTGATATAACTCTCAGTTTTACGTCATAATTATATTTGCATGAATTTTTAGTGAGCAGCTGTTAACATCCCGCAACTCAGATTCAGAAAGACTCACATTTTATGGGGAAATCTTTTTTAAGTTTATCATTGCCAGCAGCAGATACATTGTACAAGATGTTGGTAGTCTATTACATGTACATCAGTAACCATGAAAGAGTTAATACACCCAGCTTATACACTAGACACAGTCAAACTGGCAAAAGATCGAGAAGTTTAAGATCATGATCTTTAAGATCTCGAAGTTTCGCCAGTATTATCTCAAACTTTCCGCGAAACTTCCCAGTCCAACTTGGGATATTTTCCCCACCCCCCGCCAAACTTCTTGATCTTCTACCAATGTGACTGGTAGCAACTGAAACTTCGCAACCTTCGTCACATGACCAGTCCACCACCTGTTTGCTGACAATGCCTCTGAAGCACACTGCTATTCTGTCGTACAGGTGCTCATTGTTACATCACAATCACTGACCATCAGACGGCGCGCTCTTTCTTCTTCCTTGCCCATGCTTACTAATGACCAAAACTTGTCCATCCAAAGATCGAGAAGTTTGGCTGCTAGTACAACTGGGCGACGAAAGACTTTGAGATCTTAAACTTCTCGATCTTTTGCCAGTCCGACTGCACCTACTGAGTCTTCCACTTGACACATGAAACGATGCAGTCATTCGTGGATGAATGCTGACAGGAGATGCTTCCCATTTTCAGGGGTTAAACTCTTTAGTATCTCTGTGGTTCGATGTGACTCCTACAAGTCAGATGCTGTTTTCAATCAACCGCTCCATACCCATTAGGAAACGTTGGTGGGATTCACACTGTCAGAAATTAGCGGTATCCAAATCTCGAGATTTTGCATTGTGATCCACATCACAGAATATTTTGCCTGTGTGGACGTAAGAATTTCACTTAATGTGGTGATCAGCATCGCGACTGGAAATCCCAAGAAATCTTGTTATTATTTTGGAATTATTGCGATAGTATGAGAAATAGCACGATAATCACAATGAATATGTGAACACTGGAGCAAAAAACCTCAAGATTGATTGTTCTTTTTTAATCCTACCATTCAAAACACACGTCATGACAGAGCTCGGACACAAGGGCAAGGGTCACTATTTCAATCAATTATGGGCATGCGCAGTTTGGTTGATAGAATTATCGCATTTGGCAATTAGCGTGATATTTCTTCCCATCTGAATGGGTGCAAGAAATCTTGTTAATTGGATCTTGATCGACATCCCACTATTTTGTCTGTGTGAATGTGTTCATTGATGGTTAAGAGCGGGACCGATTTTGCCTTTATATTTTGAGTGTGGACTCAACGTGGCATCATGTCAACCAAAAACTGGTTCTGTGTGAGGAGACTAGGAAAGGTGGGGTGGGGGGGAGTTGACATGCTGTTTTCTTTAGATGCCAGACTGAAGAGACATAAATGTTATGCTAGACTGCAATACTTATAATCAGCTGACATGGTTAAATAAACTGCTTGGGATGATGTGGAAGGGCAGTTTATGGGAATGCAGCCCATTATGGTGGCGTTATATATTTGTCTTTTCTTTAAGGTAAGCGTGCCATGGTACTGCTACTACTGCAGTCCTCAACACAGTGAAAAGCCTTTGGGAGGAAGGAATAAAAATGGCAAGGAGAGGCAGGTTAAAATTAGGGAGTATGGTAGGCAGTTTTGTGAGGCGACTGAATCCAATGCTGCTCCATTTTGTGGCATAATCAATGGATGGAAGTAAGAAAATACTGCTGTAGACTAATTATGTGACATGGAATAAAAAACAAAAACACCCCAAACCAAAAGATTAGATCATGAAATCCACTAAACATAGAATTCCCCAAAGGTTATGTTTGCCCCTAGATATCTCTTAAAGATCAAAGAAATGTTTTAGGTTAAGAGTGTGAAATTAACTTCAGAATAACTCATAGAATATAGTAAAGAAGAGAATGTTTGCCCAGTCCCAAATAATACTATTTCACAGTTTTACTGTCTTTGAAGTTAGTCAATTTCAAGTTATCTAACTTCAAGTTAAGTCTTATACCTCAGTGTGAACGTCATGAATGAATTCTTGAAATTCTGTTTCCACCATTGAAGACATCTATTGTCTCATAGGAGTTTGGAAGAAGATTTTTCACCATAACAATGTGAAATATATTGTTACTTGGTGACTCCCATTATAACAATTATGTACATATAACAATTCTTCTGTAAATATTGTAAATACGTTATATTATAATCTATATCATTGAAAGGACTGGCCTCGACTAACTTGCACGCTATTGCCGGTTCTTTTTTGCCAAACTATATCTTAACTATTCATTGTTGTGACTTCGTTGACGATGTTTGTTTGTTTGTTTGGTAAATAAATCCCATTTCATTTCATTTCATTTCATTTCATAACAAAGTCCTCAGGACCAGCACTTTTCTTTTTTATATTGAAATTTTGTTATAACTAAAGGGAATTTTACACCAAAGACTTCAGTAATGATAATTTTGGGATCTGAATTTTTGCTTTGTTGTAACAAAATTTCATCATAACTGTAGTTGTTGTTATGGGAGTTGCCTTGAATCTGTATGCCATCTATTTTTGTCAGTATGATATTTTATAAAGTAGGACTTTAAACACACAATTTTGATTGAATTTGTGATCACAAACTGTAATGACAGAATGTCAAAAGTTTGATCACATCTCAGGAGAAATTTTAGCAAATTCCCACCTAAGATACTATAAACAATTCATTTGTGTTACCGGAAGCAATGTTTTCATGAGCCGTTCATGTCTTAATGTTGGTTGACTCCCCAAAGTCAAGGAGGTAAAAACACTGCCAAAGAAATACCATGCATATAGTGTAGGCAAGATTCGGAATTGGGGTAGGGTGCATCTTAGGAACGGATGATACGCAGAAAGACTACACTTGCATCCATCCATATTCCAGGCCGCAACTGCAAGAACGATAAACGGTGGCAGACAGGAAAGAAAAAGATAACCAGCAATTTTTTTTTGCTGCATGGGGACATGCCTGTAATACCTCCTTGATATTAGATTCACGGTGGCAGTTTGTCCCTGGTAATGTGTGAAAACAAGAGGACTTTTTTTTTTTCTCTGCACTGGTCCAGAAACATTAGCTGTCCCCCATCATCAGTGGACTTGACAGTGATGATGGGGGGAAGTATGAGTGATGTGGGTGCGGAAGGCGATATGCTGGCATGCCCCCTAGAGGTTAGGTGTTAGCCTGGTCCATCCACACAGTCCCAGGCAGTGCATACACTATGCCACAGTGATAGACGAGAGAGTCCCAGATCCATATAAATGTGTGCAGTGTGCCATAAGTCTGTGAAATAGTGATAGTGATGGAGAAACTCAATAGGCTATCTGCTTTGCTGTAATTAAAGTTCAACATGATTTTTTTTTCCATGAATATGTCATGTACATCTCAGTGGGAAGAACAGAGCAAATACTTTTCAAAGTTTTTGTCGTGAACAATTTCTTGGTAGTGTTTTTTTTTGTGATGGATGTAATCTGATTCCTGTGTTTACCTTAATGATGAATATGAACATTTTCCCTTATATTTTGGGGTTTAGCTATTGAGAGTCTAAACAGACGTGCATAAATTTTACTGACATTTCATTTGAATCAGGACAGAAATATTGTTATAAGCACATTATACCAAAAGAACATTTAGTTATGAATTGTGCATAAATACTTGGTGAAAAAATGAAGTAAATTGTTTGGTACATTTTCCTGCTGACCAAGCTATGTGAAGAGTCATTCTAGCAGACAATGCCTGTGATTGTATGTGATGTTCTACAGCTTGAGACTGATGAGCCTGTCTGTTTAAAAAAAAGAGAAAGTCATACGTGACATTCCACATGAGACCTTACTCAAAGGTTCAGAGGATCACAGAAGTGTGAACTCTGGCCAATAATTCAAAGGTAGAGAATTATGATTCATTACAAACTAATACACCTTTGCCGTCATCATATGCCATTGTTTGTTTGTGTAGTTCCTCTCCTTTAGCATCCGTACTGAAGGTGACGATCTTAGGTTTCATGATTTTTTGCCAAAAAATAAAACAAGGAACAATCCTTTGTAAAGAAATGAAGAAAAAAAATTGTCTTGTTCTGTGGCAGGTATAACTTCAAAAAAAAAAAAAAAAATTGTGGACGTTTGCAAAATGTGTGCTTGATCTGAAAATGCTTCTTGTAATAATTGTTTAACCTATATAGTAATTCATGTCCTGTGGTTTAAATGTATAGCAAGTCTGTCTTTTTTTTTCCAATTTGTGTTTCACCAATTTCAGTTGAAGAATTTGATTGAAACTTGCCTTATGTGAAATTATTTGAGTTCTTCCAATATTGTCTCTTCTTTGTCACTTTCTTTTTATTCTTATTCAGTCCAATAGCTTCTAGCTGATTTAGTGTAATAGTTCAGGGATATGCATCCCAAAATACATAAGTGTATTTATCAGAATGTGCAGGTGTATTTAGTGGCTTTTCTAACTGTTCACTTTGCCCTTGTGTTATAAAAAGAAATATATGAGAATGAAAAGGAAACAACCATAAAAGGAAACATTCAAGAATGACCTGACTAAGTCATCTAGATAAATTTAGACAATTCGATGAATCAAAATAGAATTTTTAGAAAGCATTAATTATGTATCTAAATACCTGTTCATTCATATACTTGGGACTCTTCTTCCGCTGGTTGAGTTGCGGTTTAAGTCATGACTACAAAGAAGCCTTTATCCAGTGAGGATGCGGGGTGCCTGTGCTCCCTTTTGGTTTGGTCTTTTATGTCTAGGAATGTGATCGCCTAACACAGTTGGGTCCCCCAGGATGTTGGACACCTGTTATCATAGCAGACAAGTAATCTCCTAGGGATTCCTATGGTACAGTCCCTTAGTGGTGACGTGCACTCCGTTGTTGGGACAAATCATCGACCGTGGTCAGACCAAATAATGAAATAATATCCAAACATAAGGAGAGCAGCAGCATGAAGGATGAATTGGCGTTTTTCACAGACGATGAAAAAGGAAACCATTTTCTTGCTGCTAAACTCGGTTTTATGCATGAGTAGAAGGACATGAAATGATTAAAGGACTATCAAAGATTAGTACCTGGAGCTTTGTAGAACATGGCTATAATTTATGAAGCCTCTTAGTCACTTTCTAAGAAAGGGATGTCCCATTTATACCAATGAGGCATAAACACTAATAGCTAGCTTCTGATCTTAAAATCATTGTAAGTGATTGTGAGTGTTTTGCCAGACTTCCAAATCCCCACAAACCTCAATATCTAACTAGCAAGAGTTCTAGAAAACTCCATGTGCCAAATTTGAACTTATGGTTTTCGCAGGAAGTTGTTCGGAAGCATCAAATTATTTATCCTCTGTTTCATCTGAATCACCATACCCTAGCGACAGGAAATACAAAACGCTCTCTGATGGAATCGCAAAGTTTTACACTCGATGCATGGGGTGATCCAAAAATCATACGCTTGTACACAATGGCTGCACAACTGTCACAGCAAATTATTGATCAGCATTGAGCTGAAGCTGACTGGACTGGCTTGCGTTGCAAGCGCAGGTGTGAATTGCATTTTGAGTATGGCCTACAGAGATGTCCGTGCCCAGATCTGACTACTAAAGAAACATCAGAAATATACAGCAATTGTCTAGCATCACCATAACATACTATTGGTAGACTGCTTTGATACTTAAAGGACAAGTCCACCTTCATATACATAAGGATTGAGAGAATGCAGCAATATTAGTAGAAGTACTAGAACACATCAGTGAAAGTTTGAGGAAAATTGGACAATCTGTTCAAAAGTTACGAATATTTTAAGTATCTGCGCAGTCACTGCTGAAAGAGAAGACTACTACAGTGTATGATGTCACATGCGTACAACTATATAAGGAAAATAAAAAGAGAATTTCACAAAACTTTACTTTTTGAATAAAGTGCACATTTCTTCAACTTGCTGCTGAAGTATATTAAGGGTAATATTATTCCCCCTGCCTTCTGAAAGAGAGAAGTCGAGTGTTCTTTTGTTATGCAAGAAAAATGGAAATATGTTTAATTTTCTTTATTCTTTCTTTATATCGTTGTACTCATGTGACATCACAAGCTATGGTAGTCTTTTCATCCAGCCGTGACTGAGCAGAAACTTCAAAAATTCATAACTTTTTAACGGATTGTCGGATTTTGCTCAAACTCTCACTGATGTGTTCTACTAATATTGCTGCATTCACTCAACCCACATATCTAGGAAGGTGAACTTGTCCTTTAAGATTTTGTGTGCAGGAGCAGGATTGTAGGAATCATGAGTAACCAATGTGAAGCAGGCTTGGTTTGGGCAGGGAGATGTGAGACTCTCACACCTACCTGGTTTGGAGAACACCTCAATTTGAGACTTTGAAAATGTGTGTATGGGGGGGGGGGGGGGGGAGAGCACATTCTCAAAAGGTTTTAAGTTTGCCCAATTCATACTGAAGACAGCTTTTATTTGGAATAATCCCATGAACACTTAGGAAGAGTTAATTGTTTGTTTGCTTGCAGATACTTTTCTACATGTTCTTAAATGACAAAAATATGTGACAAAGAAATAATGCAGTGTAGATAGATGTATTTGACACCAAACTGTTTTTGATAAGATGAAGAAAAAGTTTGATTAATGCAAAAGGTGAAACTATCATAAGCAACTGCTTGAAGCCCCTAAATTACCTACGTGTGGGTAATGATACTGTTCAACACGACTGGGGGAAGATGGTACCCTCATGATGCAATTACTGCTGTCCTATATTTATATCTCAATCAGCTGTTCCCTCATTGCTTCCTGGTCACAGGAATATGAGTCGAGGATATCAAGCTTTTTTTTTTTTTTGTCTTTTAGCCAGACTGACAGCTATCTATTGACTAATAACTGTTGTGATAATGATGTGCTCCTCTTTCGATGTCATAATTGTTTTCTGATTCTTCCTTCTGTGGTTAATTAGATATGTTTGCCTGTCTGTCTACCTTTTATCTATATCTACATGTCTATCTATCCACATATCTAACAATGTAACTACCTGTCTGTCTATCTGTAATCTGTATCTATCTATCTATCTATCTATCTATCTATCTATCTATCTATCTATCTATCTATATATCTATCTATCTATCTATTATCTATCTATCTATCTATTATCTATCTATCTATCTATCTATCTATCTATCTATCTATCTATCTATCTATCTATCTATCTATCTATCTATCTATGTTTCTGTCTGTTTGTCTGGCTTTCATTCAATATACCTGTCATGATATCTCTCAATCATTTAATCTTTCTCGTACAAAATCTTTTCAGAGAGTCCTGCAAAGGCCCACTCACTGTACAATTTCATATTTTTGACAAAATAGCCATTGTTGGGAAATGGCCAAGTGACTCCTATGTAGATACTATTATCTAATGTCTTTGGGACTGTCATCTGTAAATGGACTATATTCATGTCATCCTAAGATGAGGAGGATGCAGTGTTACAATTGTACCAGTATTGTCTGTGAAGACACGCCCCTCTCCTTGGTGAGGATCAATTCCTGTGTCCGTGCCCAGCTTCCAGGTGGTCCTCCTCCTCCTCCCTGAAGTGATGCCCACTGATGCGGATGGAAGATGGCAGGATGATCCTCCAGCTATGGATCTTCCCTGTCAGACCCCCCCCCCCCCCGCCCTTCCCACCCCTTTCCTTCCATCTCTCTCTTGATAACTTATTGAATATGAAGTCCTCTTAAAAAGAGATCTGAAGTAGTTCCAGAATTTTATATTCACTGCACTGAAATGGAATTGTCCAGAGGGTTTGGGGGGAGAGGCGCAAGTCCTCTCTGAAACGTCTTCCCCTTTTTCCAGGAATGATGACGCCAGATCGTCTGCATGTCTCATGGTCACTGAAAAAGGACATTCTAGAAAATTGAAGATCATCCTTTGCAATGGTTGAGAGAAAGATTACAAGGTTATCATTAATGCTTTACAAGAAAGACGAAAGTTGATGTCTGTACACCCTTACTGATTTGCCACATCAAATCCTACTTGCTGTATATTAGAACTGAACAGATGAGCAGTACTCAGTATCACCCTCAGTGATTGTGAGATTTGGAATGTCATTGCTGAGCTGTTGCGAGGCTGTGATACCTGGCACGATGGAATATGAGCTATGAATGAGATCTGCCATTACTGTGACATCAATCACTCCTTGCATGCCTGAACAAATCTTTTTTTTTCTCTTTTTCCTTTCCTGGAATGAATTGAAAGTAGGGATCGTATTGTGACCAACCCAGAACAAAGTGGTACATGGTAGGGAATCATCGTTGTCTTGGCTTCTGGTCTAGGCATACCAGATTCTGATCCATAGAGAAACTGTTGATAACTAGACATGTTTTAGGGAGGATCCCCTTTTGATCTTCGAGGTCTAGTCTGTATGGCAAGACTTTGGTCAGCTGACATTTGGCTTTCATTAAGATGTGAATCTCATGATCAGGTCTTGAGGTGAGTCTACGGACTCCACCAAATCTCTCAGTAGAAATCTTTCATATTTTCCCCCCTGCAGTAATTTGCTCTTTCCTTCATGAAATGATGATGTGATATTATCTTCTGAGATGGATATTGATAATAATGTGGTCAGTCCCAGCCTGTCTGATGATATTCTGTTTTTACCACTGAAGAATTACACCCAAAACAACTCACTAGACAACAATATGATACAATAATTATATATAACTTGATGGATCCCCTTATTATGCATTGTAGAAATACTCATTCGAGATCATGCCTGAATGATAGGCAGCTAGAATTTGCTTTGCAATGGATGCCTAGCCGTCATTCTGTTTGTCTTTTTTTTTTAAAGGCAGTCATGTCCAAGTTCAAAATTATGATATGAAGTGATTTGAAGTTTGTAGCATGATTTAGCATGTGACAAAGATTTCTAGGAAATTGTTTGGCAGTGAAGAGAGAAAAACACTGGCTTATTCAGACTGGGAAATTTCCAAGTATGGTGTGATATGGCTTGCTCATGACCATGAACAGACTTATGATGATGTGATGATGAAGGATTTAAAGGGCTTAGGTGGTGCTGACATCTGCAAGTATCATATCAAACGTGTCTTTGGCTTGAGGTTAGTGACATCAGCTGATTTAGTTTGTAACAGAGGAAAACTTTCCAAGAGGGATACATAGTGTGATTTATACAGTAAGAACAGAGAGCTTCTGGATGGTGTGATAATAGAGGATTTAGGGAGCTTAAAACTGACATTCGTTGTGGTAGAGACATCAAACGCACCAGGGGTAGAGTCATTGGTGTCACTGCTGTATAGGATGCAGGTTTGCCCCTGTATACTGTGAAATGGGAGGATCGATTGACAAACTGGCATTGTCACTCTCAGCATTTTTCCTTGTTGCCAAGTTTTAGGGCGGTGAGTTGGCTCAGTCAGTAGCGCGTCTGCCTCACGATCACGCGGCCCGGGTTCGAACCTGGGTCTGGACTGAGCAATGTTGTATGTAATCATACCGTCCCCTCTAGCAAGAGGCAAAACACTCTGTCCCTCGGATAGGACATAAAATGGAGGTCCCGTGTATGAGAGAGTAACAACTCATGCAGGTAAAAGATCCCGCCTCATTCATTCATCGCAAAGAGCAGCGTGTTTAACCTGGTGAAGTTGTCCCACCTCACATCCAACTGGACCCCATGGAAGACCAGCTAAGGGTGGGATTTCACGGAGCACGCGAACGATTTGCGAATGACGCGAATGGCAAAATCCAGCATTCGCATTTTAGTCTGCGAAAGATCGCCAAACAAACGTGAGGGTTCGGAAGCGTCGTCAATTGTTCGCGAATGTCGTTTTTACTTCGGCGATAATTTCAAAAAAGTTTGAAATTTTTTGCGAACCTTTTCCGCACACTTAGTCGGGATTTGCTCGTGAATTGTTCTCGAAAGTGTCTTTAAAGCTTCGTCATATGCGCAAGACCTTCGCAAGACACGCGCGATGTTCGCAAAATGTTTGTGAAACCCCAAACAGACTCCGAAACTTCGGAGAATGTCTCGCGTATGTTACGCGAAATCTGCGAAGTTTTTCCGATCATTTTACGACGTAATCTATTTATTTATTTATTTATTTATTTAGTCATATTTATACAGGGTGGCCCTATCAGTAGTCAACGCACTGTTCTCCCTAGAGGCCCTGTGTCACAAACTCATTCATAAAAGTCAAACGAAACAGACAAATAACACTACAGAAATATACAACAGAGATTACAGAAAATGGATCTAACATGATCAACATAAATATCAGATAACAAATAACCCAGGTTATGAGGCGAAATGTTTCAAATAATTACAGCAAAAGGTAGCTTTTGAAGGAGAACTGCGTATAATTGCAGGAAGTGCATTCCAAAGCATAGCTCCAGAGAAAGAAAAAGCCCTTTTCCCACTCTCAGAGGTGACTCTAGGCAAAACAAGACCATGCGAACCATGTAATCGCGAACTGTTCGCGTACCTTTTGAGACATTCTCGCGAACGTTTAGCGCACGTTTGAGGGATGTATGCCCTGTACGTTTTCTACAAATAAAAATCGTAGTATACATCTAAACATCAAACAATTAAATATTAACAACTATAGTAACGAAAGAAATTAAGGACTAGCAAAGAGAATTATATACAAAAAAAAGATCGCAGAATACACTTAAAATCAATCTTAAAGGGAAGGTAAACCCCAAGAGCAATGTGGATTGAGTGAAAGCAGCAGCATTAGTAGAACACATCAGTGAAAGTTTGAGGAAAATCGGACAATCGATGCAAAAGTTATGAATTTTTAAAGTTTTGATGTTGGAACTGCTGGATGAGGAGACTACTAGAGGTTATGACGTATGAGTGGACAACAATACCAAGAAAATATAAAGAAAATTCTGCAAAAATCAATTTTTCATGAAAATTACAAATTCCATCAACTTGATATTGACATATGTTAAGGGTAGCAATTATTCTTCCTGCTTTCTGAAAGCGGTTGGTCCATTGCTCTTTCATAATTCTAGAAAAGTGAATTTTTGTTGAATTTCCTTTATATTTTCTTTGTATTGTTGTCCACTCATACGTCATATCCTCTAGTAGTCTCCTCATCCAGCGGTTCCAACACCAAAACTTTAAAAATTCATAACTTTTGCATCGATTGTCCGATTTTCCTCAAACTTTCACTGATGTGTTCTACTAATGTTGCTGCTTTCACTCACTCCACATTGTTCTTTGGGTTTACCTTCCCTTTAAGTATGTAAATTTCATTTGAACTATAGAGATTATGTGTTGGAGGAACTGCAAAAAAAAAGGAACAAATGCTTTACTAGTGGAGATACGTCCTAGGGGGAAAAAAATGTAGGCAAACACACGATAGAGAAATGAGAGAAAAAGAAAGGAGAAATACAGGGGGAAAAAAATCAACTCAAGAAAGCTTTTTGAGTTGATTTTTTTCTTGCTTCCACCTCTCCTTGCTACATTTTCTCCCATGATTATTGAAAATGTTTCGTTGTTCGCATTTCCGTCGCGTGTTCTTCGTGTACGTAACATGCTGTACTTTAGCAATGATACACACGACAATCGCACATACGTCGTGGGAACTTCGCACAAATTGCGCAAGAATAGTTTTCGGCTTCATTGTCGGAAAACATTCGGAGAAAAACTTTTCCGAATGTTGGATTTTGTCATTCGCGTCCTTCGCAAATCGTTCGCGTGCTCCGTGAAATCCCACCCTTAACGTAGCTGAATATGGGCTATCCAGCCATCTTCTCAGATGGAAATGAACAAACAAACAAACAAACCCTCACCTATTATGGCAGCAGGCCTATTCACACACAAGAGGTGTCAAGTTTTGGATCGCGATGCAAAAATTTGTTCGCCACCATTCACACTTGAACAAAAACTCCCCACCAACTCATTTGGCTGCAATAAAAAATAAAAAAAAAAACAGGAAAAAAAAAAACCTCTTTTGAATGGATAGGACTGGTGTCTGTGGTGCTAGGGAGGAACTTTTTGATTGCCGCCCCCCCCCCCCCACATACGCTTACAATTGCTGGACGTTTCGAGTAAATTGATATGATAAGTGAAAGGTGAGATGGATTTTGTTTTTGAATTACAAAAATCATTCTGTTGCACTTTAGTCTTAAAAGTTTCAGGGTTTTTTTTTTTGTCTTGACATGAAATCATAGACTTTTTAACCGTATTTCAAGAATCTATTCTAATCAGGCATGACTGAGATTCAGTATCAAAGTTGCATTTTTTTTAAATCAAATATTTTTCCATTATTGTGAATGCTGCCAAGGAACATGTATCCTTATTCTGCTTTTCTTAATCCTTCAAAACCTATAGACTCTAGCACATTAAATTCACCTTTTTGCTATGTCATTTACATTTATTCATGCTGTTATGAACTTTTTACCATTATACTGTCGGATTCTAAATTAAAGAAGCAGGTAATACTTGAAGTAGGTGTTTATATATCACAGGAGGGTGATGTTTTTGGACGCACTCCCGTCAAAAGTGCCGAAATCTGCAACCGAGTTTAGTCAGTAGCTTGGGTCAAATTAAGCCTGAAAGACTCTGTCCTCTTCCAATTACATTGCCCTCTCTCATGGGACTCTCCAAAATGTTGCGAAGCGGAGAGTTCTGAGACAGGGCTGCACTGCGTGCGATAGTGACTGCAATATTGCTCACTATGGCCCGTGTTGGCTGTGTAAATAGGAGCCAAGCCCCTTCTTTTATGCGATAATTTGACCTTCGACCCTGTTAAATGAGGGCAAGGGGGGTTGGACAGCTGTTAAGAGTTGTCTGTGTTGGTCTAATTTGAAGTTCATTGACATCAGAAGGATCCAGAGAAATCCTTTGCAGCGGAATGAATTGTATTTCTAGTCAGTATGACTGTAGGCCTAGTGCAGTGTGGTATGATTGTGGCACATTTTTAATGTCAGCATCTGTTTAGTTAAAGCATTGTATTGTATAATGATATAAACTTTGATAGTGAATATAATATTCAATGCTGAACATATGCAACGATTCTGATTTGTTTGCATTATCTTGTTTATAACATTCATTTCATACATTTCATCAGCATTTAATCCTCATATGCACATTTACTGATGTTTTCATATTTTTGTCAAAGCTTGAATAGCATTGAACTGTGATCATGTCATCTTGTGTCAGTGTGATATTGACAGTGAGCATCCCATTCCCTTAGGCGTGACAGATTTAATATAGCGAGCGTTCGGCCGCGTGGGGAATGCTCGCGTTCCTCCTTTTGTTAGGGGACGCCCCTATTCCTCCTGCGTGCAGAATGGGGGGTTTAATCCCTCTATTCATCAGCCTAATGAGGGCGTTCCTTGGACGCAACAGAACGGGCTTGCTCACAAGTCGCATTCATGGCGTTCCTCTCCGCTTTAGGAACGCAAGGATTATCCCAACCACGTGCTTTCCGCGCACGGCTTCACCTTTGAAAAGAACAATTTGCGCCGGCAAGTGCACAATTCACGGTGGACGCCAGAATTCCACATCGTTCTTGCAAGTTAAAATAAATCGCGTGGCAAAAACGAGTGAGAGAAATCGCGCACTTCAGACAGTTAAACGATTGCGACTCCACATGCTCGCATACGCTACGGAGTAACATTGCACGAGTTCGCAAAATTCTCACGACTCGCAGTTTCCAAGCGTCATGAACAGGATTGGTATTCCAAAAGTTTTGCCAAAGTTTTGCGATTATTCACAAGCAATAATTCACAAGCGAGAAGTTGCATTCTGGTTTACTTTTCGATGACATTAGTCAAGGCTCGACACTTACGGGGCCACCAAAAACGCGCGTCGGGCCACCGAAATTTCAGAAATGAAGATTTTGGTACGATCGGGCCACCAAAAAAGTCGGATGTTTGCCTTTACTTTCGAAAATGAACAGCGGTAACAATCGGCTCTGTAAGATGCTGAAATAGATGTCAGATGTTTACTCTTAATTTTGGAAATGAATAACGGTAATATTCGACTCCGTATGATACTAAAATAAATGTCGGATGTTTGCTTATACTTTGGGAAATTAATAACGGTAAGAGTCAGCTCCGTACGGTGCTTAAATTAATGTCAGATAATTGATTTTGCCTTCGGAAATGAATAAGGATAACATTCGGCTCCGGAAGATGGTGAAATAATTGTCGAATGTTTGCTTTGACGTTCAGAAATGAATAATAATGATATTCAACTCTGTATGATGATAAAATAAATTTCTGATGTTTGCTTTTATGTTCGAAAGTAAATAGCAATAACATTCAGCTCCGGAAGATGCTAAAATAAATGTCGAATGTTTCCTTTGACGTTCGGAAATGAATCAGAGTAATATTCAATTCCATATGGTGATTAAATGAATGTCGGATATTTGCTTTACTTTCGAAAGTAAATAGCAATCACATTCGGCTCCAGAAGATGCCAGAATAAATGTCAGATAATTGCTTTTACTTTTGGAAGTGAATAGCAGTAACATTCTGCTCAATACCATGCTAAAACAAATGTCGGATTTGTTACTCCACACTGCTCGATTGATAAAAAAAAAAACTGTTACGATTTGCTAAAGTTTGTTATTATGCTGAAGGTTCGCTTTTCTTTTTTATATAAGTTTCGAAATTTCGGACGTTATATAGCTGATACGAAAACGAAGTTTCTTACCACGAATATGATAATTTCTTTACAGATAAACGACCCACCTTTTTTTCCATTTTCGGATGAATGAACCATCTGAATATTTTTTTTTCCCGGAATGATGAATATCGTGCAAAGAAGTAAACGATGTCACGTTCAGAAATAAACCCATATATTCCCGTCACAGGAAAAGATTCGGCGTTTTTAATTTTCTTTTAGCCAAAAATGACATAAGTTTCGTACCATGCACGTAATTCATTCTCACATTTACGAACCTTCGGAATAATGCCACAAATGGTATTAACGAGCCCTAATACAATTTTGGATTAACACATTACATAAGGCATATCAAATTTGCGTGTTTTGCGGGTTCAGCAAAAAGAACCATCGGATTTACGAACCTTATTCTTCTTTCGGAATAATGAACATAAGGCAAAGGAAATAACGATGCCATAATAGGAATTCAAATTATTTTCTTGCCTCAAAGATTTTCCATACTTATTTTCCGAACTGCTAACCCCCAATGCCAGACTAAAAATCCGAAAATTAAATAAGCTCTGCTTTCTGATGTTTTGTTAATCCCAGAAATTAAAAGGAACAAGTTGTGTTATTCGTTTTCAGAGTAACGTAATTAATTTAATATCCCGATAAATGCACCCTTAGAATCACAAAATTCGTGCAATTTCGGATTAATGAATCGTATTTATTTTTCACATTAACGAATATCAATACGGCAGAGGGAATTTTCGAGAATATTATAGCGAATCTTATTTAACTTTCGCATTACAAGAACCTTACAGGTGCAACGAACATCAAAATATAAGAACGATGTCAAACTAAAAATTGAAACTGTATAGTTGCTTCAAGAATTTTACCTCCCGTCTATATTGCTTTTCCGATCTAAATCTAAAAATGAAATAAAACAAAACAAAACAAAACACGATGAAACGCGCTATTATTGCCGAACATAGAATACATCCCCATAGGTGGAACAAAATAACAACAGAAAAAGATGCAGAGAGAGAATGATGGGCGGGAGCATGGTCTAGGAGGTCGAAGATCTTTTGTGTGTGTGTGTATGTGTGTGGAATTGAATATTACATGTACATGTTGTGCACAGAAATCTGTCAAAGTCTGTCAAAGTCTGTCAGAGTCACGAGAAATCAAGTTTTAGTTATGCCTATAGATATAAATGTGGATTCTACAGACTCTAAAGCTACGTTTACACCATGTTCCCGGCGGCCACGTTGTATTTGCCTGAGATGCAGTGCGCTGTGGGTATACTAGTATATGCAGTTGAGACATTCTCCTGTTCCCCCCCCCCCACCCCCCCACCTTCGCATTCTAAGTCTTGTTCGGATCGTTCCAGTCCTCGCCCTGGCGAACTTCTATAGCTATCACACGCTGTTCTCACGGCGTCTGATCAGGCTATAGACTATCAATATTTTCCGTCCCGTCCCGCTGCGGACCGCCTCCAAGTTTTGTTAGGGTCTATTACGTGCCGTCGTGTTTCATTGCATTCATCCCATTTTATCAAGGCATACAAAATTCCTCATTAGCACCGGGACTGCCGTGGCAATTTTTTTTTAACAGTTTAAGAATGTGACACGGCATCCACGGCAATCACGGCCTGTCACATTTGCCTATCTCGTCTCACAGCGTTGTTTCACGTCCGTCCCATTTTGTCCGTGATGGCCTGAAATGTGACTGCCGTGGTTGCCGTGAACATGTGTAAACGCGGCTTTTAGCTTTACATAATCCAATTCCACATCCCTTTAAACCTTAAATACGAATATTTGTACGCTATTGTCAGTAGTTCACTTTCTAAAAAGCAAAAACAAACGAACAACCAAACAAACGAACGAACAAGTAAACAAACAAAACCATGACAATCTCTTAAAATTCAGGTTCTGTTTCCGTTCAAGCTCACAACCTGATTCTTTCCCTAAACGAAACAATACAGCAGTCGTTCTTTATAGCGACGCACGACGGCGTTTACGCTCCTCCTCTGTCACTTCATAAGGCGAAAGCATTCTATATGAGGAGTCAAAGAAAATCATCCAATTATAAGACGGTATCTATCATCGACCAATACGGCAGCCTGATGTGAACTTCGGTGTGTTTGTGTCCGTGCCGCAAAATGAATACGTCGGTGCGCTTTTGTGTGTCGGGTGCATCTTTAGCAAGGAGCTACAAGTTTTGTTGCTTGTAGCTCCATGGCTGTTATTGCTGCCCCAAAACAAGGGAAGCAGAAAAAAAGGGCATACCTGCTATTAAGAAAAGCCTCTTTTAAACGAGGATGTTTCTTGCTGCTATTCCCTTCCGATTGTAAAAACTAAAGAGGGTGCTTTACCCAGCAATTATGAATACCTGAATTGAAAGGACCAGAGGATACCCATTCTGTAGGCGACGTAAAAAGCATAGGAAAGCCAATTGAGACAATTGGTGCTGGTCAGTCGTCTGCCGAGATCATGGTAATTGCATGTACAACAGTACTATAAACCATCAAAATTAATGTACACACACGAATGTAACATTGATACATATCTTTCTCATAATCTGTCACTTTGAAACACTGCATAAAATATGAAGTACCACTGACTTGGTTACTCAACTCAGCATGACATTAAAGCTTTCTAGTATCACATTATTGTGTTACGGGGGGGGGGGGGCGTTTAATAAATCTGTTTGTACAGTTACGAACAACTTACGAGCGACTGGTGATCAGTTCTGATGTGCTATACTTATCAGAATTTCCATAATTCAGCACAAGAACTTATCATCAGTCACTCGTAAGTCGTTCGTATCTTTACGAACAGCTTTATGACCCCCCCCCCCCCCTTCACTGCGTTTCAAGCAGTGGACTATAATTATATCCTAACAAAATATAATAAGATTAAGGCATTTCGTTTTCTAGTTCACGAACTTTCGGAATAACTTTTTTATTTTGTGTGTGTGTGTGTTCTTGAATATTCATCAAAACGAACTTAATTGCATTCTATGTGACTAACGAAATTTTGGAATAATTAATTGCAGACAGAGATGAAAATGACCGTTACTGTTTCTTGCATATTTCTCAGTTTTTATGTTCACAACGATGTTCCTCGCTTTGTGATTACGTTTGGTCCATCCATCGCGTTTCCCGCAAGCTTGAAAAAGGAGCTAAAATTCACGCAAGGAGACGGGTTTTCTTCCACGAGAGACAAATCATTAGAAGATGCACCGTCCTTCCCGCCTGTTATAAAGATAACCTATCATACACTATATACGGCTAGCACTGTATGTAGTACTGAAGAAATTTTTCCTGGTGAGAGTCGGTAGACTTATCCGTTCCAAGCGCGGGTAAATTAGTAAGTCTTCTCTCAGGACATTAGGTTTTACCCAGAACTTTACGGAATCCGCATATCGTCTTGCTGACCTATAAGAAAATAAGCCCAAACATTACATTTTGCCAGTTAACAAATAGCCAGGTTAATTATTGTTGCACAAGTTGTCATTATAATACGCTGTGCAAAAAGTAGGCTTACTTTCAATCTTCACTGATGAGCTCTAAACAGCCCATTACATAACCAGGGAAGAGGGATAATTACATTCATAGTTTAAATGAGTTTTCTTAACCCGTTCCTCCCATAATTCTCCAAGAGCCTGAAATGCTCAAAAGCGAGATTACAGGTCGACTTGAGAATGGACAGGTTGGTATTCCTCCTGTGCGGAAACAGTCAAGCTGTAGGCCTATTATGACAGTATCCCCTTTCCATGGTCAACTACAATACCATGTGCCATCAAACAATGAAAGTATCGATCGGGCACCAGGTATAGGTATGAATAGACATTGCGCTAATGGGCTCACAAACTCTTTTGTTGTACACAAGAATATTGTCACTGGAGGCAAGTATCTACTGAGCTGAGCCTCTATCGCTGTGTACATCTTAATTCGAGTTTTATTGCGAAAGAAGCACATATACGCGAAGTTAGTAACGGCAATGCACAAAACACAAAAATCTTGAGAGCTTTTGAAAGAGCGGGATCCGAAACATGGACCCGTTTCTAGACACTGTACGTTTTAAATTTGATATGAAAAAAACAAACGCATATTCCCCAAAGTGCATGCAAATTTGCGATTTAAATTGAAGTGCGTTGCTGTGAAGATATGCGTGTGAATTCGTATGATTCTGTCGAGATAATTTTTCAGTGCCGACTGAGTTGAAAGAGGATGTGTGATTTTCCTTCCCTAAGTCGCCATATTTTTATTTGTTTTGCTTACATTTCTATTGCCATACTCTGAAAATGAATTGTTCTCGCGCTCCGATTCGCAACATTACCGCTCTGTGATGTACGGCGCGGGCCAGTCTGAAATAAAAACAAGAAAAATTGTTAATCCGGAAACGACATCTTTCGGATTACCAACCTTCGTAAAGATAAACATCTTTCCATCGTCGAACTTATTTAACTTTGGACTGAGATTTAAACCTTCGGAATAGCGAACTACAGTAACAATAATTTGTTACTATTTTTTTCATCGACATTTCGTGAAGCACGATGCGTTTCGGTAGTTTGAAACGTGTTAATGTTGCGATGTCTTTCCCCTGCTAGTGCAGACTAAGTTCAATCATGGCGAAAGTTCCGTTACGAAATAAAAAAATGATTCAAGTCTTTTCAACAATAACACGCTTCGGTTTATAGTTTTTATGCGTTTAAACGCAGTTTTTAGTTTCGTACAAAAACCGCAAGTCATTCTGCAACGCTCTTGCGTTTTAGATACAGCGTTGCTTGTGATTTGATGGACTTGCATTTGACTATTAGAATTAGTGTTTAAACGCAATTGAGTTTAAGTTTCTTACAATTTTCTAGTGTCGGATGATTATGAAATGCAAGTCTTTTCAGCGTTCCGTGTTTGATGGACTTGCATTTGATTTTGGGGGTTGCGTTTAATTCTTAATTTTGCGTAAGAAGTAAAAAATAATGCAGGTCTTTTCAACAATAACTCACTTCCGTAGATGTTTAGAGATGCGTTTAAACGCAGTTTCTTATAATTTCGTACAAAAAGTATGTCTTTTCTGCAATGCTCTTGCGTTTAAATACAGCGTCGCGTGTGATTTGATGGACTTGCATTGGATTTTTAGAATCGCGTTGAAACGCAACTGAGTTTTAAAGAAGTTCCCTACAATTTTCAAGTTTCGTATATCAAACGCAAGTCTATTCAGCGTTCCGCGTGATGACATGGACTTACAATTGCATTTGATTTTCAGAGCTGCGTTTAATTTTTAATTTTGCATACGAAAAAACAAACAAAATAATGCAAGACTTTTCAACAATAACGCACCTCCGTAGATGTTAAGAGATGCTTTTAAATGCAGTTTCTCTATAGTTTCTTACGAAAACCTCAAGTCTTCCCTGCAACGCTCTTGCGTTTGAATACAGCGTTGCGCGTGATTGATGGACTTCATTTGATTTTTAGAGTTGCGTTTCAACGCAATTGAGTTTCAGGTTCATACAACTATTTTCTAGTTTCATACTATATCAAACGCAAGCCTTTTGGCAGCAACGCACTTGCGTTTATGTGCAAAGTTGCTCGTGATTTGATACACCTGCATTTAACTTTCAGCTGCATTTAATTACATGTAGTTGCATTTGATTAATTTTCTAAAAACGGGCCCAGGTTTCTATTAACGCTTCGGAATAATTAACGTTAGAATATTCGGATAAACAGAAACACCTACACGTGTATTTCATGTTCTGATAATGATTTTCTACTAGGACCTTTATGTGTACAAAGTTTTTGCGTTTTGAGAATAACGAGCAGAAAAGGGGGAAAGTGAACTGCTTTGGGTAGCCAACTACATGTAATTCTCCAATGTAAATGAATGTATGCCCTTTCATTTCTGGCGTACAAGACAATATGGACGCATGGCGCGAACGCTACCACGCCATACACTAGGGAATTACCGATTAGAAATGCAGCGAATCAGAGCGGGAAAACAATTTATTCTTTTTTAAGAGAATGGCGATAAGATTTTGAGCGAAAAATTATGTCGACTTAGACGAGGGAAAAAACACGTATTTCAGCTCAGTTGGCACTAAAAAATCAGGTCGACTTACGCGAGTTGTGGACTTATAAATGTCGACTAAGACGAAGAAATTTTCAAGGAATAACAAGACAACAATCGGAACTTTTTTATCGTGTCGACTTAAGCAATGTCGAGGTTTACTGTACTAAAGCTCCATAGTTTCAGCAGAGCCAGATGTGTATGTACCTCCCTGGTTTCAGGAAGGAGGTAATAGGCGAGCTCGCCTGGTACCTCCTTGGTTTCAGGTGCAGGGAGCTCTCATCAGCTAGCTCTCGCCAACTACAGCACGTGTCTCCAACAGCATGCACGTATCACACAGCACAGGGTTACTAATACATGTACTATATACATAGACCCTCTTCCCTCCCAGGCCCCATGCAATTGACACGATGTTTACGACCCATTCAGCGCGTACGCAAATTCCTTTACCCTGCGGTTTTTGCCTGGCGGCAAACCTGCTTTGAAGTTCCTGGAAATTTCCACCAGCTTGTTGCCTGGCTGGCACGGCCATGGGTGTCAAGTTTCCGTCAATCTACCTAGCTATTGTGAATGTTTTTCTTATACACTTGTCACTTCATTACACACATTTTGCTTCACCTGAGAAGCTGCTTACAAGAGTGGTCTCACGCTCATATGTAAGGGGAACAAATACTATATTTCGGATACTATTTCAGATACTTCTTGATTACGCCTCTCATCGACGCAAATTAAGGTAATCACAGCGTTACTAACGCGTAATAGTGCAATGCCTTTCGTGTTTCATTTGTTTGCTAGTTTGTCCGTTTTTTTAAGCTTCCATGAAATCAACTGTGTAAGTGTTAAGCACAAGACAAAGGGAAGACTTAATCCGGGCGTTCCCGAACGCTGGCTACATGGAGCTATGGCTTCGTGGTCGATTGGGTGCAGTGAAGTTGACGCTATTGTGTTCGAAACAAAGGCACTAAACAAAAGACTTTTAAGCTGGCGTTCCCGGAACGCGGACGGCATGGGCGCATGCCAAGCTCGTGCCAAGCTGGCTACTTAACAGATAAGAAGGCATGCCGGACGCGGGCGAACGCTCGTGAGATAAAATCTGTCACGCCTTAAAAATATTAGTTCAGTCGATTTCAAGCTTTTTTATGTTAGTATAGGCTTAAATGTCGAACTATCTCTGAAAAGTTCAGTAGAACCACAGTTTAGCTAAATCTGTGTACATGTAGTCCACCAAGATGGCAGGACTGAGAAAATCAAACTTGGCTCTAGCCTGATTTCTCGGTGTAAGCACACAAAATTGCAGGGCCAAGTTCTGCAATTGATCCTGGGCCCTTGGTGTAAACAGGGTCTTGGACCCCTATCCTGTCTCCACAGGGGGGCTCCAATAACCCTATGACCCTTCTCTCACTGGTTGTTAGGAACCTGTCTACATCATCAATAATTACTTGCACATGGACGAATGAGTGGGCATTGCTCTGCATCCTGTTGCCATGGTGACACAGAACTTGACATGTGGCTATGAAGGGGGTAGATTTGCACCTCAACAAATATCATTAACCAAGATTACTGGTACTTGTATATGACTGGAACCGATCTGGTGTAGATGTGAAATAATAAAACGAGCTGTCGTATTATTTTTATGTCATCACTGTAACATGACATACATATGACATGTATGCTAAATTCCCATGGTGTTATGTCCATCTATGGCCCAGGTGATACATCTTTATGCCATAATGACTGCTATTGCTGTTACTACTCTTGCTGCCCTTCTACTACTACTACTACTACTACTACTACTGCTACTACTACTACTACTATTGCTACTACTTCCACTGCTACTATTGCAACTACTACCACTGCTACCCAGTGGATACTGTTACAAATCATTACTTTACAACTGTTGTACCATTATATTGTTATATTATTATTCACTGATGTAATTCTATGAGTACTACTGCAACTTTTAACTGAACGTAACTTCTGCCATAACATCTTTATAGGACCTGTTTGTAATGTTCTCCCCCATGGCAGATGTGTTGAGTCAGTCATGTGTTTATGACATTATGGATGGTTACTCATGTTTTAGTAGAACTGCCATTTTCAGACCGCCACTTGTGCATGATCGATATAACTTATAGTGTAGGTCACTATAGCAACATTCTCTTCTAAATGTCATGAAACTCAAGTCTGTCACTCAAAAAAACAAAACAAAACAAAGCAAAACAAACACAGACAAATCAATGTATGCAACATATAGCAGAAGGGAGCATGGATTTCTAAGCTTTCATGAAGGAACCATAGCCTGTGCAAATGCCTTTTTCAGTCATGTGCACTTTTATCTTTACTTGTTGTGAGTGATTTGTCGATGCATGCTATTGTAAGGAAAAGCTTTGGAAACAAGCTTTTGACGACCAATCAGTCCTATGAAACCACAAATATGTTCTCTCTGTCAAACTTTGAGATTCAAGACAATTTTCTAGTAGACATGCGATGCAATGAAAATTGTCTCAAAGGTAATTTCAATAGTGGCATTAACATTGGTGGCAAAAGAGAAAAAAAAATCACAAATAAAAACCTTGGGGTTTTCTTTCATATTCTGTTTTGTTTTCAGAGGTTTCTAGGCAACTACCAAAAAAAAAAATGAATGCAAAACCTCAAAGCTAAAATTCACCTCAAAGTTTGGTTTGAGAAATTCTGTCCTTTGATCACTTGACACTCCCCATTTGGAGTGCATGCAAGCACATTTGTGATATAACATTTTACTCACATTTGTATCCTGCACCTATTTTTGTTTTGTTTTGTTTTGTTTTGTTTTTTATTCTGTGAGCACCACCAAAAGGAGCCGGAGTTTGCACTATTTCACCAAAAAGAAATAAAAACTTAAAGATCTTGTGGGTAAGCAAACTCTCATCATTGATGTCAGTTTCGATGGTGGAAAGAATAAAAATTTCCAGGATTTTTCAGGAACTCACTTCATTTTTCTTTTTGTCAGTGTGAATTTCAATCTTTGTTTCACCTTCCTTTGCTGTAGTTAGATATGACACTCTGCCGGTGCCATCTTGGTTTGATTAGATTGCACGGAGGAGTGTCAGTTGTGCTTGGAGGAGACCACATGCTTCGCCAAGTTCTGCGTCGTCTCTTCCAACTAAGAACTGCCCTACGAGGGCTTAATCATTCACATATGTGGAGTGAGACATGGCTGGTTTTATAGTTCTGTTGTGAAGTAACCAAGCATGGAATTATGTTGTTAGGAAAAAATAATATGGAAAACCACTCACAACCTTACACTGGTAAGAACTGGTATCACATGAAGAAAAAAAAAATTACATCCATTATTTTCATTTTTTTCATTTCATTTATCAGGTTTCCACACAAATCATACAGTGTTGTGTTTACAACATCCATCAATGATAATGTAAAGTAACACATGAATTACCTGTCCAGAAAAAGTTTCTGAAGAATTACTGAATAACATGTAATGAGTTCCTTGTATATTCAATGATAATTTATTCGCTTGAATCCAATTGTTCAAAAAACTCAATTCTTTATTAACAGTTTCAAAAAGTATTTTGGGGTCTTTATGAGAAAACAAAACAGTTGAATCATCAGCAAATAAGATGAAAGTCAAAAGTTTAGAAGAATATGTTATATTATTAATTTAAAAAAGGAAAAGAAGGGGCCATAATAAAGATCGTTGACGAACACCACATGAAATATTTTTTAAAAATGGCTCATTTACAACTGCAGCTAGAATTTTCAGATTCTTAGTGACATTCACTTTTGCTTTGCTAACATGAAAAGAAATAGAACAGTATTATGAATGAGTGAAATTAGCAAACATTACCTCATCAACTACAAAGTTCTGAAATCATAGATTTTGCACATGACCCCTTGGTTTTCATAGTCAATGTGTTAATGTAAACATTCATAGTTAACAGATTTGACAGAGCTGATATCAATGGCTAATTGTAGAGATTTCAATATCATTTTTAAGCATGACAGTTTTCATATTTCTTCACTGACGATACACACTGTTTTTTTAATGATTTTAAGTTGCTTGATGTATTTGTAATATTCAATTTAAACCAGTGTGTTTAATGATATAATGGTTTGATTTGTCATGCCTTTTACTGATTTTTTTTTTTGTGTGTAAATATTTCCAGATGTGAATATTTTATCCTCTCTAGGAATTAGTACAAGGTTGTGAATATTGTTTTGTGAAGAGATACCAAATTTCAATGACTTTTGCAAATTTTACTGACAAACGGGAGATTTGATTTAGATAATCGAGTTTCAGGCAGGAAATTTTGACTTGCGCTCGTTTCCTATTGTCCAAGTCCCAAAGGACTTCTGACAGAATATATATAAAGATGGCACAACAATATTTCAATTTGTTCTCCCATATCTCACTTTACAACGTTCATTTGTTCTGTGTGATGGTCTTTCTGTTGGTATTTATTTGCTATGACAGCTTGATTTGTCATTATTCTTTATAACTATATAATTGTAATTCTGTTTATATATTTGCTGGCTCAATAGTTTGATTTTTTTCTGTTTGTTTATGTCAGGTATTTGTGATGCAAACACCGTATGTGGATTTGTATTAGAATAGTCTTATTGTTACCTGCCTTGAATTATCTCCATTATTTTTAATCTATTAAACGATCATGTCTGGTTCTTCTTTTCATGTCAGAGTGATGACAATTTCAAAATTTTGTAATTCATAATTCATGCATAGTGCTCATTAAAAAAAAGTTATCATTCCTCTGATGCTCATCAGAAAGTCCACTGTTAATTTGATCAGCACCAGGCATTTAATATATCATAGATTTTTATTTTTTTTTATAGATCTATATCTGTTGAATTGTACCAGGAAACAAAATTTTCCGCCATTGTGGCCTGTTCTGTTGGTGACAGGCAAATGAGGACAAAACCCACGCACACAGTACCTGGAAAAGTTATCTGCACTTTGAAAATTTTGATTTTTTTTTTCCTGTCAGCATCAGTATGATAGATGTAAAGCATACAATGCCCTGAGAGGCAATGCCATGAAAACAGAGGAAAAAAATCATTAATTAGACAGTTTTGTCATTGCTGACCCATCTGAAAAGTTTATGAACAAATAAAAGAATAGACCGGAGACATTAGGGAAATAAGGAATCAAAATCACTTGAAATGTAATAGCTGAAGTTTGTCCTTTAAACTACATTCCACTATTATGATAATCAGACTTTATCAATGATGATGTAAAATCAGTGCTTAATTAGATCATTGTGAAAATTGCAAGGCAATGACTTCTAACAGAGTGTTCAAACACAAAAAAAAATGATAACAAAACAATATAGCTATACAATGGATTTGTGTGTTTCAATGCTAGGTAACAGAATGTCTTATTATTCATTCATTCATATTCATCCATTACTTTATTTTCCATATGCAACAAAGCATGTAAACAAAATTTCTTTTGTACAGAAGAAACATCATACAACGTAACGTCATATAATGAAATGTAATATATTGTAATGAGGGTCAGAACATTATTTCAAACTAGAACTTGATAATCAATCACCTTTTATGTGTGTGTATTACAATGTGGTGACCATAAATGCCCAGGGTTTAATGAGAGTGCACACAAAAGGTTACCTTACCTCTCAGTTGACTTGCTCGTCAAAAGTCAAATTGATTAGTGGAAAAATGAGCAAAGAAAATGGGATTCCATTAGGATTGAAATTGCACACACTCCATGGATGAGGAACATGCAGGGGCTAGTGGTGACCATAACAATATGTACAGTGGAAAACTGCACATTTATACCATTTTTTTAAAAAATCTGTTGAGATATGTGTCTGAATGGTCCTTAGGCATTATGATGGAAATTTTATATGACTTTTCTTTGTACAATTTTAGTATAAACATTTTTTGAGCCTGAACAAGGGGATAGTATATAGAAAATTATACCAGTCACATAGATCCGTGTAAAAAGAAAAATAGATGAAAAAAAAAGAAATGTATAAGATATGTCAGTCTCTCTTCTCAGAACCCATAATTTGATCGGTGGAAGAACTGTTAGAGTGAATTTACATGTTCATCTCTTAGGGTGAGCAAAGGTGACTTTTGACACTAGAACACAAATGTATTATTCCCAAGTAGCTTGTAGGAGCTGATAAAAATCATCATTGCAAGGTCAACGGCTCAATCGTTATAACAGTCTGCAGTGTAGTGAGATTTAGGGATTTTCTCAAATGAGTGGTACAGTTCATTCAGTCATTACACCTGTACTCAATATTACCAAATATATATACAATTGGATTGTAATGATGGTATAAATAAAGCATAGATCAACGCCTGTTTTGGAATGGATGTTTTGTTTTCATGGCCTTTGAACTAGTTCGATCAGGATTGTTCAAGTTTTGAAGGACACAACTTTTGTTATTGTTATTGTTACTGGAGTGACTATTTACAATCTATGCTAACTCCTGACAAAATGCATAATTACCCATATATGCCAGGTACATAGCTACTCTCACCACACTCTTTCCACAGGCAATATGTTAGATAGAATAATGTCTGTGCCATTTCATCATTTCCCTTCTTGAAGTTGAAGATATAGTGTCTAGACTAAGGTTTTTATTGATTTCTTTTGTGTTTTTATTTTTGTTTTTTTCTTTTGCTGCTGAGTTCAAGTTACTTTTTTTGATTAACAACAACAAAATATATCTATTTACAGTGATATAGGGCAGTTTGACAATCATCAGTTGCAAAAAAAAAAAAAAAAAAAAAAATCTCTACTTTCTAGAGAACCATTTAGGTCAGCCAAGTTGATATACTGTCTGTCATAAGTTTCATGCTTTGATGTGTATCCCACTGGCTGTACTTCTATAGCTCTTGGTCTGTACATAGGAGTAGACTCAAAATGATATAGCAACAGTATTGCTTTGCAGGAGCTAGCCTTAGACACTTTTAGCACCACTGCACTTTGACTGAAAGACTTGCTGATCTACATAGATCTACATAGGGATGATGAGGACTACTAACAGTCAGCAGTGTCCTGATGGAAACTACCTAGGTGACTGTTTAGGAGTCCTTATCAAGGAGATCAATCTCATGATACAATTTTCAGGAAATTTGTGGTTTTCAGTCAAATATCCTGGATGATTTTTGAGATGAAATGCAGTGATTATGATAGAGAGATTGTTCATTTGCGAAGGAAATATGATTCCTTGGCTAGTCACAAGTAATTATTGTGATGTCACATTCTCAAGATGAAGAAGACTTACAGACCCAGAAGTGTGGGGATACCATGGAGTGGGAAGGCTGGCCCGGCTGGGATATGTTTGAGAATCCCCCATAACAAATTGTGTGCAGGCAACATCCAGTTACTGTAAAACACGATATTTTCGCGACATGAAATTTTTGCGAATGGGAGCCGACGGCCTTATTCGTAGCGTGAAATTTTCGCGAGTTGCCTCTAACATTCAGTGCACATAGTGAAGACAAGATCTTTAGCGTGCATTTTGATATCGCGAAACTCGGCTCTTGCAAAATTTGCAAAATTTAAATTTATGCGAATATTTCTTGTTTTACAGTATGGTGGGAGTGGTAGTTTTCTTTTGCTATATTGAAATTTTGTTATAGCTGAAGAGGAAAGTGCATAAAGATGTATAGATGATAAGTTTCAGACCCAAAATTTTACTTCGTGATGACAAGAATTTCGTTCCAACTGCTGTTGTTATAAAGGGAGAGCACTATACAACTTTATTACTGATCTCTGTGTAAGTACACACACAGCCAAAGTATCTTGACTTTAATCAAGTTGACCATTACAGATGAGCCTACACCTTGATGCAAGTATCTTCGCTGACCAGTGCTTTTTGTGGTTTTCCAGTGAACCTCGGTGGGCAGTGAATGAATCGCGCCCCCATGATTCCCCATGCTACATCCGACTTGTATAGATATGAGAGTCTCATAAGATGAATGTAAGAATCTACCACAACTTCAGATTGTTGGGATGATATCAGCAGAAGTTTTATGATCCATTTACAAAATATATATGTGAGGTGTCTGTAAAGTTACAGAGCAGCTAATGATTAGCAGTGTGGTGCCGAGTTATTTGGGATGACATTTGAGAAACATATTCATCCGCTGTATGAGAAAAGTACATCAGAGCCCTAAAGTCTGTGTAGTTTTAGTGCTTTACTACTGATGTGTTATTTATCATGAAAATAGATCATACTATGTGGTCATATGAATCAAATGGTAAAAAGTGAAAGTGAAGGGTGTTGTGTACATGGGATGATATGTGCACTAGAAGGGGAGTGTGGGTGCTTTCAAAAAGCATATTCTGTGGAACAAACTGTTCAGCAAACAGACCACAAAGTTTCAGAGAGCAACTGAACAAACAGCTCACTGCTGGAAAAACTTCTGTCACCACAACCACAAGAATGTCTAAAAATTTATCAGATCGTGCAAGTTTGATGTCCACAACATATCATGCCCAAGGTACAGAAACAAACAAATTAAGTCTGCAAAACAAAGCTTAGCTCTGTTTGTAAATTGTTTACTGTCCATTCATAAAGAAGTTTATTTCTCAAACATAGATTTCAACCTTTTGGAAATATTCTTGGGTTTGTTTGTTGATTGGAAATCAGTGAACATATATGGAATTGAACCTATATTTGTGTTGGAGTCAGCCCATATACTCTGTAATTCATAGGCATCAATATCAATCTTATTTTGGAGATGCAGATGTGTAAAACATAGTTTGTGGCATAATTGCCATGGAGACCTTGTGGGCACTGCCTTTGAATCAGTAAACATTCAGTGAGCAGGGCAGAACTTCAGTTTGTCAATGGCCTTATGATAGACATGTGGAATCTTCCACCATAGAAGAAGGGGGGGGGGGGGTTGCCATGGGTGTAAAACATTACTGTATTGCTGGATTGTGTGAACTTTCAGAGCTAAGTTTCTTTTGAGGAGGAATTTTTAGGTCATGTGTCAACAGGAAGATAAAGTCAAGCATAGAGATGAATATCTCTTTTTGAGTAAGGGAAAGTTATGATCCATTGTAGAATTTGTCTGATTGTAGCTTTAAAGGTAGGGGATACCTTTTACAGACCTCCCAAAATGCAGCAAAACATTAAATATGAACCTCAGGGGACTTGCTTAGGCCACTGCTTAGAAATTTGAAAGTCAACAGTTATCTAAAATTTGAATAATGCACAAAACTCAACTACTCAGTAGTTCTGTGTGTCAGCCACACTTAAGCCTTTTTGTTGCATTCTTCTGTATTTGTGATCTATAAACACAAATCTAAAAGTCACGGCAAGAGCTGATGTAATAACATATAGAGTGTGTGGTAAGAATGTATATAGAAATGTTTGTAAGTGTTGATGAACTTTCTTCACAAAATATACATGATGGACACACATGCAGTACATGGGTCTGCAAAGGTAGCCTAGTAATGTACTGGAATTTACGGTGAGCCCCGAAAACAATTCAATTCAAAATCTAACCGTCAAAAAAATGTACTAAATGTTACCTTCCACTTTCAATACTTTATGGGAGTTTTTAAAATGATATTCTCTTCAACATACCACTGTATTTATACAACTCTTCATTTAAGGCGTGCAAATGGGATTCCCTACCTTTAATGGATATATCTGATTCAAATGTTGTAGCCCTCAGTTGCAAATGGCCCAAAAGGATGGATAGCTGATTAAAGGGAAAATGGGAAATCAGTCATTTCTCTAGGGAAATGATGATAATGATGATGATGATGGTAGTGATGATGATGATAAACATTTGCAACATTGATAAACTTTCACATGAAGATTGTGATTGATAGTGATACGAGAATAGCATAAGTGATATATTTGTTCTAAGAGTATTTAAATGGGAGTATGGTGTGAGAATTACTTTTGTGTCGATTCAGTCTCCTAGAGGAGAATATGGTTGCGATTCTCTAAGAAGAAAATGTGGTTGCAGTAAACGTGGAGCCACCAATGACTTCATCACCTTTTAAAACATTTTGCTTTTATAGATGGAGAAACAAGGCGATGTTTTAAGCACTCGACATTGAAAAAAAAATGAAGAAGAGAAAAAGTTGGAAAACATTTCAGTGCCAGTTGACAAGAGTGGGTGGCGGTTTGAGATCTAGATTGATGTGTGATGTCATGCTGTTGGCTACAGGTGTTGATTTCAACAGCCATCTGGAAATGAAGTTGTGAAAATTTCAGGATCTTGCTCTTCAATAAGATCACTTCCTCCAGGGGACTTATGGCACAGCTTTGCTTTAGAAAAAAAGGGGGAAAAGAACATGTGCAAAGATTTAGAGTTACTTCAAGATCAATATCTGACTAGACAGCCAAGTACATACACTATGTTACTCATACTTGAGCTACTGTTCAATATCATATGGTAGTCTGCTATAAACTGTTAACCCGTTGAGGACAAGTCCAGAGTATACTCAGGCAGGTGTCTATGGGAGATGCATGTTGAAGCAAAATCAGTCCATCCTCAGTGGGTTAATGTATTTGGTGTAGTTGTTGGCATTGTATAAATGTGTCAAATTTTGGTATTGGTGCAATTGACCATGCTTGCTGGAAGGAAGCGTGAAATGGTAGAACAGGAAATATCAGAACAGTTGCTCATCAAGGCTTTGGATTTTGAAACAAAAAAATTGCTGACATGGAGAAAATAGGCCTATGTTGTGTTGTATGTGACATGACTTATTGATATTTTACCTAATAGTTGCCTGTTAAGCTGATGTCACTATGGATTCAAAATCACAGAAGCTGTGAGAAAAAAAAAAATCTCTTCATCTGTCTGTAGATGGCCCTCAAAGAGCCAAAGACACATGTAGTGTGTTTATATGTCATTATAACATCATGCGACTTTACTCATGGCTATTTGTATAGTCACTATTAATGTTCTTTGTGTTTTTGAATAGAAAATAAATCCTTGACCTTGGATCATAAAAGTTATTTCAGCAGTTTAAAGTCTGAAAGTAGGAAATCAGTCCCAAATGCGGGATATTCTGATGGGGGTTCAGATACAGTTGGACCTGGTTATCAATTTTCATTGCCAAAAAATAACTTTTTATTTATTAGGATACCTAGTTCTTCCACTCATGCCTGTATGTATGCAAAACAAAAATTATCGATGGTAATCCTCGCACTCAGATTCATGTCCAACTCATGACACGCAATGACCAGGTCCGACGACGGAAAGGGAAATGCTCATGTCTGTGAATTCTCTTTGTGAAAACAGAGCTGGATTAGTGGAGGGTGCCTGTACTAACAGCGATCCAAATCCTCTTCTAGAACTTCGTACTATGTCTTGTTTCACATACTTCTGAGCAAATGCCTCCATTAGCCAAGTACCTGAACATTACATTGAAAACAATTTGAGACATTGTGCTCATCTTCTCTCTAAATTTTTGTTAGGAGTGTATTGTCATGTTGTGTCATGTATCCGTTTGTGTAAAAACAGGTGGTGAAGGTATTTCTTTTACCTGGAATTTCATTCATGGGTACTCTGTCATTTATTGCGAACATACACGGAGCTGTTGCAAAATTAAACAGTATGTTGAGTTTCAGTCAATGTACACTGATCTATTTGCTGAAATAGAGTTCAGTTTCAGCTTTGCAATTGATATTGATTATGTGATGATGTAAAGGATGTTGCCATGGTAACTTTCTCAGAACTTCTACCTCAAACTGCCATCAACGTTTCATTGACTACCGCCATCAATGGCTTGGACACAGTTAAATGACATTAACTCTAAAGAATATGATCCCTACAAGTGCATCTGAACTTTATCTTGAGGAGTCCACCAAAACTAAGATTAGAGAGGGAAAAAAAAGAGAGTTGAACGTACATTTTTATTCAAATTCTGTAGATGGCAGCATTCATAATTTGTTTCTCCCTTTTTGATACCCTTCCTTACGTTTTTCCTATGAGGAAAACTGTGTTCATCACAAGCTGATGTGGGTATGGGTGATGTTCACACCCCTGTCATGTTGTGTAGCGTAGAATGTCTAAAGAGGTGAATAGGAGACTGTGATACTCCAGGTCTTTAGGAATATGTCTTGAAGGAGGAGGAACAGAGAGGATTTGTTGCTGGCTCTCGGTCATGTCGCCCCCTGTAGTTCCGTGCTCAGAGTCCGCGTGGGGAGGCTGCTCCCGGTACAAAGCTTACAATTGTCTGCGCGAGCTTTCCATTCCCCTTCTAGCCGTGAATTACTCTCAAATTCCCAGCATAACAACATAATTTGATTTAATTTGCCTGGCCATTTTGCAGGCTTATCGATAAATCAACGCCAAGTTCCAGGCACGGTCTCAAAGGGGGTCGATTAGATTTAAATGACCCCTTTCCTCCGATGGGTGCAGACCCGTGTAATAGAACAAAATAAATCAAATTTGTTTGGGGTTTTGTTTTATGCCTCATCAACTTTTCCCAAAGTCATTGCAAGTTTGCGTTTACCTAGGCTGAAACTTATCTTTACCTTGCAAGTTAACATTTACGTTGACAGGGAAGAGTAATTTTATGACCCTTTCATTATAAATTGTCTATTGCCTATTTTAGCGTCAATGGATGAATACAGTAGCTCTTTACCTGGCTGATTCAACTGATGTTACATCTCAAATGCAGCATATGATGAGGCATGTTCTCAGAGGAGTAGAACCTGCATTTTGAACAAGAAGTGTCTTATGTCGAAAGAATGCATAGCTTCTAATACTTGATAATTGTCTTCCAAAATGTACTTGTTCAAAGGGAAGTAATTCAGACTGTCATGAATATGAATGATAAGTTTTGAAAGTTGATTGGAACAAAGGTCAAGTGAATTTTTATGTTTAATATCTTTCCTAATTTTCCGAGAGTTGGAAGGATTACTTGTGTTTTAAACTGTAAAATACAGATTAGAAATCCTGTGTGAATAGGTCAATGAACAGGGAAAGCACCCCTTCCAAGAAATTCGTTTGGGGAATCAGTTGCTGAACTCAAAATAGGGTCATACTGGGTCATTATGTGGTCATCTTAGTCGGTCTGGGGAGGGGGAAGGGGAAAATAGACCGAAGCCTGACCTGGCTTGGACTGGACATTGAGTTCATCTGTTCTACACCAGAATTGAGATCAGAGCAAATAAACACACCAGAAGGGAGGTAGTCATCCTTTGGAGCCTTCAACATAAGTCGGGCGGCAAAGAGTGAGCAGAGTATTTATTTTATCGAGGATGTTTAGTGTCTTGATTTATCACCAATTCTAAGTCGTTGATAGCATCTTCAAAAGAGGTGCCGTGATTTTTAACTCTGGGTATTAGAAGCTTTGTCTGAGAACTGACCAATCATGCCAATGCAAAGATTTCATTGGGACAAGAGAGAGTTTTTTCTTTCTTTCTTTCTGTTCTTTTCAGGAAAAGCAGATAACAGATGAAATGTAAATACATGTATCATCAGTTAGAGATACGAAGGAAGAAGGACCATCCTTCTACCACTAACTCAGGCATGCACTTTGGAGGAGAAGTATTTGAGCCCTTTCAGATAACCAAGCAAGCTTGTTCATGATCTTGTTCAGAATTATGACAATCACAAATTAATTTTGTGCATCTTGAGCAAACCAGGATCATATCTCTCTCAAAAGAAATTGGGCAGTTGGAGGACAAGACAAGTTATCATTGAGGTTTAGCTGGTTTCTGAGTGCCTGTTTCTCATCTCAATGGTTTGACTTAGGGTAGCATTTGAAATCTTTGTAGGCAATAGAGGCTCTCAGAATTAAGTACAATGGAAACTAGATATATTTTATAAGCTTGATGTATTTTTGAATTAAAATTGACTAGTTTATTTCTCTTATTGTAGTCTTATGGCTATGTCACATCCTGCCCCAAACTCCCTATCCCTATACCTCTTGTGACTTGAATGCGAAGAGGTGAAATTTATTCAAGATTTGAAAGATTTGGAGAATTGATCTGATATCAAGTATCAAAACAAAGAGAATCGATATACTTCCTGTACAGAGATAAGGAAATGTGCCGAGTAACACATGAAATATTGATACAAGCTGAAGTGATCCCATTTAGGGAGATGAAGGGGGGGGGGGCATGCTCAAAGAACATAATATGACCTCGGTATCAACCCTTAGTTACATCTGTCATTACCGATCCCCTTTTCCGCCTCTTGTTGATCTTTCATTCCCAAACTCCCCCAATTTGGGATTGAGGGCGGCATGACATGGGGAAAAAGGAGGGTAAAAAATGGACTCTCTCTTCAGCTTCATGATACCTGAAAATAATAGCCTCTGAGTGACCTCCATTAATAGTCAATCCATAACTGGCATCCATCTGACTGATCCTCATCCCAAGTCTGAATTATTCAGATCTTTAGACCTTCGAAAATAGGAGACGTATACAGGCGATAAATGTATCCTACAAAAGGTGTTATTTTTGCAACGGTGAAATTTTCAAGAATTTTGTGTCTCACTGTTGGGCAGTAATTTTAACAACATACAAAAATATTACCACACACTAGGGTGTGTACTATTGCCTTTGTGCACATACGATAGCCTTGTTGTCATATAGCAAAAATAATATCTCACAAAAATATTTGCAGTTTAATTGTTGAAAATATCTGTACTAAAAATTAACAGCTTTTACACAATATCTGTACTAAAAAATAGCAGCATTTACAGTACTTCATAAAACTGAGACTCCCTGTCCATTGACAAGAAACTTACAATCTGACAAATTAATTTTGAAGCACATTGTGCACAACTGAAAATCATCAAATTGTGAATTGCTAATGAAAACAAAACATCTACTCAGTATCCAGATATTTCTCCATGGAATCCCTGTCAGAGATCCAGAGGAAGAATAATAGCTCAGCTTTACATCTTCTGTCCAAACAATGGGATACCACTTGATGTAAGAAAGACACAGATTGTGTTGGACTATAAAACTCATATTTCATATTTTGACAACATCGTAAAGAGATCTTTATGCAAGTTATTTTCTGCTTGAATACAGAAAAGAAGACAAAAAGGAGGATGGAGTATAAGAATGACAAGAAGAGGAAGAAGATGATGAAGATGATGATGGTGATGATGATGATGATGATGAGGAGGAGGAGGAACAGATATCTCCAACTAGGCCTGCTACAACAAATGAAAATGACATGGTTTCTGTTTTGTGTGAGATAGATAAAAAAAGTATATTTTTAACTCTGTAAGTTTCCTTTTGCATTCATCCATACACTAGTTTATAGATGATATCAGAATAAAGTGTTTCTGGAACAGGTTTGTTTGTAACAACATGAGCTATTTTATTGTTTGGGGTATGGGAAGGTGTGAAAATGTTTTTATATGGCCCAAGGAAACAACAAGAAGAAAAACCTACATTGTTCCCTTAATGGTTGTAGGTATCAAAATATAGAATGATGAACAAGTGTTTATTTATTGTGCAGATTCCAAAAGTGTGACCGATGTATACACATAGAAACATTTCCTTTCTCATGTAGTGGCCGACTCCCATGAATCAAAAGAGAGAACTCATCAACAGGAGGTAAATTTTATCTGTTTTACGGCCTTTCAATGGCGCAGCCCTTTGCCAACTTCCCAGCATACTGCAAACTGACTTTACAACCATGACATAAATCACCAAGCGCATTGTTTGTGGCCGGTCGTTCCAGAACACTAATGCTGTTGAAAACAGAAGCAACCTTTCGCTTTCAAGAAATGTCATGCAATGTCATTGATTTTCGAAGTTAGCCGGGGTTATACCACCTTGTATGTTCGTGTGCTTTGATGCAGTCACTTTAACTTTCAACTTCCATATTCCGCGTGATGAGAACTAGCCTAGATCATGGTGCTGTTTATCCCCACTCGTTTCCTGATGTGATCCATCTTGTGTGTCGACTGCTATAGATAGAAAGGAGAAAAGAAAGCAATTAGCAGATGATCCTTTGCCTGTCACAGCCCGTGGACCTGCCCCGCCTGCACCCTATTTCCAAAACTGGTAACAAAAGTACAATTTATAGCTTCCTTGTTTGACAATGTCGATACGTCTGAATCTAGAGATGAAAAGGTGGAGGAACCAGGCTACAGTGGGAAGAAAAATGCACATTTAGAAAAAAATTATTTGCCTATTTGTTGTAAAACAAATTTATTAAATTTAGCAATGTCAGAGCGCTGGAGGAGGGAAGGCAGCGAGTTTATTTTTCTTTCTCCTCCCCCTCGTCTTGCTTGCCCTGACACGCAATGCATCGAAAAGTTTGGATCACTTCCAAAAGTTTCCAAACACACGTCCCCGAAAAAGAATCGACATATAGAAGAAGATTTACTCTTTTTGGGACAAGCTAGAGCCAAGGCTATTGGTGAAATGTGTTCATGACTTCACTAGAATTTGACAGTCTTCTTGTTTGATGGCATTCTAATGCAGTTTGTACTGTCGATCATGTTCATGGATTACTGTCTTCAAAACCTCATCCTTACCTCCCCCGGCCTTCCCCTCTATTGTCTTCGCTCCCTTTCTGTTATAGAGCATCATTTGTTTAGTAACCATGGCGATCACTGATATTGATGTTAGTGTCACAGTGTGTACATTGGGTCAGATATGATGTCTGCTCAAAGGATAAGAAATACATGATGAACTACAGCTCAGGATGTGTAAAGTAGAGTCTGTGGTAGTGTGTTCAAGAATGAACATGATTTGCTTGATTTTTGTTATTTCTCACATCATTCAGCAGATGTGAATGAAAGTGAGGTGGAAAAGAATAGGGCAAAAATGAAGGGTTTCACAACTTTCTTATTTATAGCTTGATTTTAAAGGAACAGTCGTCATTGTCCTTGTTTGATATTACTTGAATCATTAATGTCAACATGAGCGTGAAGTGGAGCTGCCCTTTAAATAAGGTGAATATATTTCAGCCAAGGGCTGATACGGTTTCTCACAGCTCCCGGAGTCCTAGGATCTTGGCACTTGTCAATCTGACTAAAACGTGTTTCCCAAGAGGACACACGGCACAATGAACTTGCAACTTTTGTGTTGTGCCAAGCTTTTTTTTTGCTTCAATGCAATATTCAGCCGGCAACATGTAGCAAACAGCGGGGTGAAAATGTTCATTTGCAACACCAGATTTAGCCTGTGCGCCCAGGGAATAAGAAGGCTGTTTAGATAAGAAATGCATGGCTTTATTACCGGTAATTTTCTCCTTTTAAAGGCTGAAAGAAAAGAAAACAGGCTGACTGAGTGTGTGCTTAGATGGGAAGTTTCCAGCATGGGAAAATACAGTTTGGATGATCTTAATCTGTATACATAGTAGAAGGTGGGGGAAATTTTATGAAAGAGAAGTCTGAAGTAGTGAAGAAAAAAAAAGAAATCCATATTTTGATACAAAATTTTGCAATATCACATGATCAGAACCAAAGAGAAAGATTTGCCTGTCACCATATTTTCATCATTATGATTTTCAGGATATGCCCTGAGGGATCATGTTAGAATAATATGATTTGCAGCAGTGTGTGTGACAGACCTAAAAGACTACTTCGGTCAAAGCCTTTGGTTTGAAAACACATAATTAATGATAAAAATTCACCAGATAATGTAACAGATTTTGGTAGGATAGGTCAAATAGTATAGCTGTTTCCATAGTAATATTTTGTCATTGTGATAATGATTGTTCACTACTTATCCTGAAAATAATATTTCCCCTGTGTCATCAGTTTTTTATGATCATAATGGATTTTTTTTTTTTGCAGAATATGAATTGTAATATGCAGCAAGAGTGTGATGATTAAAAGTCCAGTCCAAAACGGAAAAATATCCACCTGAATGGCGCCTTGATATATCAAATCTTAAATTGGCAGCCGAAGAGGTCATTGCACTAAGCAGGTCCAATCTGGTCATAGTTTCAGGGCCATTGAGAATATGGATTACTATCAAGCCAAAATGAAGGGCTTAGAAAACCCTATTACTCTGTAAAGTGCATATGGTAGTACAAGGGTTAGATGCAAGACTTGAGTGTCTGTGAAGCTCTTCATTAGTCTTGTCAATGGAAAATATGACAACCTTTGAAAATTGCATTGTTTTAGCTTCCCATGCTCACTGGAGCAACATATGTTGCAAAGGGTAAAAGAAAAAGTATCATGATCTTTTCTGTTCCTGTTATACATAGGCGCTATCAGATAACAATAGTCTTGGTGGCTAGCTGCCAGTTTTGCATGTGATATAGCAGAGGATGCCGAACATCTCTATTTCGTACACTTATCCATCATGACCAATTTTTACATTCTCAGAACTACTTGGGGGAAACATGTATTTTCCAGTCCTTTTAAACTAAAACTTGAAAGTTGGTACATTGAATGGAGCATCCCCTTGTTGTATGTGTAAACTGAATGAGACAAGATTCAGATGCATTGTCACTTTAAAGGGATGGCACAGTATTGGTAGAAATGAGAATTGAGCTTAAGACTTTTTGCGAGATACCAAGAAAACACTTATAGAATAGTACAGAGCATACCATTTTAAGAGGAATTCAAAGTTTATTTGATGAAAATCAGGTTTGGAATGACTGAAACATCCAAAAACAAAGTAAAACAAAGCAGTCGTAATAAAAGGTGGGTTCCACACTTTATTAGAATCGCTCTGTTTTGGATATCCCAGCCATTTCAAAACCCATTTTCATTAAATAAACGTTGAATTCCTCATGGAATTACATGCTCTTTCATATTTCATAAGAGGTTTCTCATTATCTCACCAAAAAATGTTAGAAACCTGAAATTAGGTCTCAACCAGAACTATTCGATTCCTTTAACCCGTTGAGGATGGACTGACTTTGCTACAACACGCATTTCCAGTAGACACCTGCCCAAGTATACTCGGGACTTGCCCTCAGTGGGTTAACATTGATTATGAGCTAAGAACCCATAAATTGAGAGGGTTTCAGAAATCAACTCTCAGATTTTAAATTGAATGGAGGTCAAGATATGTCAGAAAGGGCATAAGAATATTCCACAAGGGCATAGATATGAAATAAAAGGCTGAGCCGGCAAGTTGGGATTGGTTCTATAGGGAAACACAGTATATACCTAGAAATGGGGGATATAAGATATTGTGGCTGGGTACAGGGGTGGGTGGGGATGAGGGGAGGGGCTAGATGCTGAGCCAGCCAATGCGAGAGCTGAGATGATCTAGAGTCCTTATAGGGCATATCTAGCAACACAACAATGACAAATAAACAAATGGACAAATAAATAAAAGCTAAACAATTTATGTAAAGGAGGAATGAGGATGCAGCTACAGACCTGTCCCATGATGATTAATTCTATACTTACATAAAATTAAATATTGCAAGAGAGTGAAGTTATTGTTCTTTGCTCCCAGCTGTAAATATTGCTCCTCCCCAACATCTTGTTTAGGTCTTTGAGAGATTACAATGATATCCTAACATGGTTTGTAAGTTGTTGTTTAAAGAAAAAAATGATGAGAATAGTTTAGCCTTCCTATCTGTATGATCACCCAGCTGATGAAAGTGAAAGTGAGATATTTCAGATATAGTCATTTTAACTACTCCAGGCTGAGGACATTTCTATACAGAGTAACCCTGTCAAGTAGAATATTGCTCTACCGCGTGCAATTAAGGGAAAGGAAATATGGGAGGAAATATTTAGTGGATTTAGACTCTTTGTTAATGAGCTCAGCCGTTTCCTGGCCTGTGATTTACAACCCAGCCTTGGTTCTTAATGAAGCAATCATCCAAACGTGACTTTTGCAAGCAGTAAAGGCAGGGAGGTTATTTAGATTTCCTCCAATGGCCCATTTTTTTTCCCCATTGAAAAGCAAAATGGAGCAACCTTGTGCACCATACTTCAGTTTCTGTTCTGAAAGGGTGTGCGCCTGTGATATGGAGTCTTGAAGTATAACTTCACTCGAAAGTCAAAGTGACCTTTAAAAGGTACATTCAATCAAATGAACAAAACAGTGACAGTTTTATTCCATAAAATTATGGAATGTCAACATTTCATATGTGACCATCACAAAGAGAACAACATTAAATTGCATCATTTGGATATGGAAATGAATGAATGAAATGAAATGAAATGAAAAGTTGCTGGTCATCAAGTTTCTGGTTTTATTTTGTTTGATAGTATCATTTTGAAATTCTTCAGGTTCTAGCTTCCTGGTGATACATAATTTTGTCCAACTCTAATTTCAAACAACTGCCACATAAATGGGTAGAATGTTGGTTACTATTAAATACTATGTGAGTGCAGCATGAGGAAATTCAGCTTTAAAAGCATACATGCTCGCTCAATTTGTGCAGTGAGTTGCACAAGTGCATGCAAGTTGTGCAGGGAATTTTGCAACATTGTAAATGATCATGTTAGAATTTCTTTTTAACTGCAACAACAACAAAAAATAGCAAAGTTAGAAGTATTACAAAAGTAATGCTCTTGCACAATTGGTTGGCAGTCTGACGCAGCATACCACTATGGCTGTTATACTGCGATGCCTAGGTGGCTAGCTATGTGTGGCCCAAGGGAGAATTGAGTCTTAGTTATGATACAGGAGAAATAAAAAACATTTCAGTGATGGCTATCCTTATTGCAAAGTTTTGCAGCAAGATTAATGTGAAGTTAGAGAAATAATTCTGTCATCTACAATTTTTCAACTTTCACCAAAATGTCAAACGTGATTTTGACTTGCAGTGTGGTCTTTTATCATTGTGTAGAAAAAAAAGAATTGGAATTAGCATTATTTTGGTAGATTTTTGCACAGAATAATTAGCAGATGAGTATTCGCCTACTGGTGAGTGGAACGGATCGGGCATGTGTTAATCCCATGGGATACAACAACCTTTCATAGGCAACATGATAACATCATGTACCTCATTAACTCTTTCTTAGCCAGGGACTTTGAACAGTGTGTATACAACAGCCATTATTATTACAAATGTATTACTTCTATTTTGCCAATTGGCTCTTGCAAAAGCATATTACTGATTAAGTCATAAGAATGAGGGGTGTTGCAATGTCTTGAACTTAAATAAAAAAGTCAAATTTATTGGAATACTCACAAAAAGATTCACAGCGAATTCAATATATGAATAAATAACAAACTTTAACTCGTCAATGAGAATAATATTTGACCCAATTTTGACAGGTGTATTGGAATCATGGTGCCAGCCACTACGGTCAGGGGTAATAGTTGACCCCCTCTTCCCCTTAGCCTCCCCCCATCCCATCCTGAAGCAGTATCTCTTCTGCTACAACTGCCTTTGTGCGGATGCTTGAAACAGGAATAGCTGGGAGTGTTTTAAACAGAAAAACAAGCAATTGGTGCTGACAGGTCACCGTCATCTATCTAAATCAAATTCAGAGTTTGACAAAACTTTGTGAAAGATAGACTTACTCTGACACTGTGTATATGCTTCATAAGAAAAAAGAAATACTGTGAAAGTGCATGTGAAAATCACATGTGAGAATCAAAGCTAGATTTATACCAGTGGTGAATTTGGACCTGGATGGTTAATTAAAGGTCTTGTATGGATATCATACTTGTTTGTTTGTTTTTTCATCCATGATGTAAATAATGGCATATCTCTCACCATCCCTTGTCAGATAGAAATCTGTCATTATGATGATAAACTATAACAATGTAACATTCTGTTGATGTAGTTCAGGACAATTTGGAAGGTCATTTCTAGTCTGGTTACTTCTGCTGAAGACTTGAAATTGTTACAAACTCCTTTGATGACGGTATTTAGGAGTGTTTGTGGTCTAACTGTAAGAAAGCAAAGTTGATGGCATACAACAATGCATATAGCCATATCGGTGCAAACCATAGAGCCTACCTAGTGAAAAACCCATGTTCAGCACCACGGGTTTCCTCTCTAGCTCCAGAGATTGAAATTTGCCCTGGAATTCCCTGTATTGGATAATGGATCATTTCCTTGTGAACTTTCCAAAGCCTTGTATTCTGGGGCATGTGTGTTTACTTCTGCCCCCTGCAAATCTCTCTGCCGGTATCAAATTTCATCTTGTCACTAACAAATATTAATATTTCCTGTCAGTTTGTTAGTGCATTGTTGAAATGGAAAAGGAATGACAGAGTCAGTTGTGTTTCAAGGCAGATTGAATCATGACTTACCCACTGGTATGCGTGCTTTATTGGCTTGGAAGTGCAACTTGATATCAATGTCATGTTGGTTTGAAGAAAAAAAAAAGGTAAAATGAAAAAAAAACAACAACACACACACACTATGGCAAATTATTCGGCAAATCAGATATGAAATAAGAACATACAATCCTCCATTGAAGCAGCTATAAAATAAGAAAGTAATGGAATCTTAAAGTTTCATATGTAATCAGAATGATATTAGTACATGTAGCAACCATGTAAGCCAATGATGTCATGACCTCACAAGTTTCCTATTGACCTATACACAGATTTTTAAAAACTATTTTTTGACATAAAATTGAAAGACAAACTTTTTTGTTAGATTTTGCCGCAGTACAATGAATACTAATGCACTTTAAGAGGGAAATTATTGTGTTATTAACAACTGAAAACAAGGTGTTTTGTGATGATTTTATACACAAACCAGTGGGAGAATTGTTAGATGATACACATACGGGTATCATCACCTCGGCTAACTGGCATACATTTTCAAGCAATATCACTATTGGAAATTATGTGAAACATAAAAAGTCCATAACTTTTATATGTTGAGTCTGAATTTGGTAAAGCTTTGAATGCAATCCTGTTTGTCTGATTTCACTTTTTGTCCCCGCCGAACGAGTTCGAGCAGGGGACTATGAAACGGGCTCCGTACGTGTGTGTGTCCATCCGTCCGTCCGTCCGTGTGTCCGTCCGTGTGTCCGTGTGTGCGTCCGTGTGTGATCAAAATCTTCAATTTGCTACTTCTCTGTCATTTATGAGCCAATTTTGATTCTGTTTGCTTTATATGATAGCACTACATGGGAGCTTTGAAACTTCTACACAGAATTTCAGTCGTGACCTTTGACCTTGACCTTTGACCTATATTGTACATTTTGCTACAAAATGCTACTCCTTCGCCATTTCTAACCCGATTTCGATTCCGTTTGCTTTATATGATGGCACTAGGTGAGGGCTTCAAAACTTGTACACAGAATTTTGACCTTTGCCTTCTTTGACCTTTGACCTTGATTTTTTACCTATATTGTACATTTTGCTACAAAATGCTACTCCTTCGCCATTTCTAACCCGATTTCGATTCCATTTGCTTTATGTGATGGCACTAGGTGAGGGCTTCAAAACTTCTACACAGAATTTTGACCTTTGCCTTCTTTGACCTTTGACCTTGATTTTTGACCTATATTGTACATTTTGCTACAAAATGCTACTCCTTCGCCATTTCTAACCCGATTTCGATTCCGTTTGCTTTATGTGATGGCACTAGGTGAGGGCTTCAAAACTTCTACACAGAATTTTGACCTTTGCCTTCTTTGACCTTTGACCTTGATTTTTGACCTATATTGTACATTTTGCTACAAAATGCTACTCCTTCGCCATTTCTAACCTGATTTCGATTCCATTTGCTTTATGTGATGGCACTAGGTGAGGGCTTCAAAACTTCTACACAGAATTTTGACCTTTGCCTTCTTTGACCTTTGACCTTGATTTTTGACCTGTATTGTACATTGGCTACAAAATGCTACTCCTTCGCCATTTCTAACCCGATTTCGATTCCGTTTGCTTTATGTGATGGCACTAGGTGAGGGCTTCAAATCTTTACACAGAATTTTGACCTTTGCCTTCTTTGACCTTTGACCTTGATTTTTGACCTGTATTGTACATTGGCTATAAAATGCTACTCCTTCGCCATTTCTAACCCGATTTCGATTCCGTTTGCTTTATGTGATGGCACTAGGTGAGGGCTTCAAAACTTTTACACAGAATTTTGACCTTTGACTTCTTTGACCTTTGACCTTGATTTTTTTACCTATATTGCACATTTTGCTACAAAATGCTACTTCCGGCGGGGACATATATTACGCACCGCGTAATTTCTACTTTTCCTTGTTTTCACTAAAATAAACTTAAAAATAGTATGTAGAATTGAACTCTTGGTCATGTTATGCTTTATCGGTAGCATTGTAGCCTTTCTAAGCAGATGACTTCTGGTCATGGGTGAATAGGGTGGGGATGGGGAGTTGGATGACAACAGAATATATGGGTTCTTCGGAGACATATCTATCAAAGCAATCAATCCAATGGGATCACAGGTGTGTTTCAAGGAAATCAATTCACCTATTGATGTGTGGGTGAGTTAGTCCTGATGTGAACAGCTCTTTCTTTTCTGTTACTTAAAAATGTATACGTTCTTGACCGCTCATGAGTTTTGTCTGACTTCAGCAATGTTGCCATCATTCCCAAATTTGGAAGTTGTTTCAGTTCAGTAGGAGTAAAACACAAGCAATTTTCATTCTAGTTTATCAATTGGAGCCAAATTGGTGGGAATCTTAAAGGCCTACATGATACCTGCAACCCTGAAGGAAATAAATATTTCTGATGATATTTTGCCCCATGTCCATAAGCTGGTCTCTAGCCAGACACCTACCCTTGACACTCTCAGTAGCCAGAGGTCAAGGATGCATGAGTGACCATGCTACGGGCAGACCATTAATCTCTTGTGAGACAGGTAACAACAGACGGGTCAGCCTTTCTCCAGCCAAAGAAGTGATCTCCAATCCTCTGACTTGTGACTTTGGAGCTCTTGGCTTTGAAATAGGCCCATTCACACATCCACCATTAGTTGTGTGATTATTTGCATTGTGATTTGAATCTTTTTCATGTGTTTGAACGTGACAATCATGACTATTAGTGAGATTCGAATCATGATCAATGCATCATTAGAACTGTGACGTTTCCAAAACAGTTGGAATTATTTGTAGTGTGAAGTATGTGATGAACGAAATTGCACTTGCACATTATCCCATCATGCAAGGCACATTTTTCACACTTAGGAACAGTTGTGCCAAAGTCAGGTTAAACTCGTGCATGTGCAGTTTGGCCTCACTTTGATTAGTGCAATTCAGGTTACACTTTTTATTCTTGTACCAGTGCAATTGAGGTCACAATTGTTTGTGCTTTTGTTTTGTTTTGTTTTTGCTTGTGTATGTTTGAACAAGGGAGCGAAAAGGACAAAAACTTGATTTGAATCATGATTTAAGTCATGCATATTCAATGTGTGTGAATAGGCCTAAAGCTTTGCTTTCAGTGTCCAGAGAATACCCTTCAGAGGCTGGGTACCCTTTGACAGTTTGTACTCTTTATAAGTCAGCTGGAGTAGGGGCCATGCAGTGACAAAAGTGCTCCTGTAACTTCATGCTGCCAAACAGAACAGTTGGTGCACATAGCAGGGACTTGAATAGAAATCTAGTTCATAAAATGACCTCTATTCTCCAACCCTCTTAGCAACTGTAGCAGTCATGTAAAAAAAAAAATCATACAAATACAATGAGTGATGCTTTTGTGAAGCTTCATTGTAACAACCTTATTTTTGTTTTTGTATGATGCAGTATTCTGTTTATGGCAAAATGCAGACAGTGCTATGGTTTGGCCGGTGGTATCAAGCACATTTATGTAATATATTCAGACCTGACATTTCCAGAGATATTTCATATGTGCACAAAACAGGAATGATTGATTGAAAATAGATAACTTTTACCATGGAAACCCTTCTTTGAAGTAACCTTGTAACACTAGTCATACAAAGTTCACAGAGTCCCTTTTTAGGTCTCTATCATATGTCCATGGCAGCAATGTTTTGAAGAGATAGGTGTATAAGCTTAGTTCGAAGTGAGAGAGAGTTCAGGTTTGAACAGTCAGTCAGAGGAGCTGGTCAAATCACACAGACTTCTGAGTCACTGACCACGAGCTTGCGAGAAATGGGTGGTGTCGGACGTGTACCCGCCTTCTTCCTAAGACCCCCTCGATTGATCGATTGGTCATTGCCTCTTTCTAAGGATGGGACTTTTGAGCGAGGAATTCTGCACAAGGGGGTGGGGGCCTTCACAAAATTAAAGGGGGGCACACACACCCCCATTTTTCTTTTTATTTCTTTTGTTTTAACAAAAAAATAGGGGGGTGCACCCAGTGCACCCCCTCCTGGATCTGCCACTGAAAAGAAAAGGCTCAAAACCTGACTCACATCTTAAGGTTATGGTAAAAATGCACAGCAGGAGAAAAGTTAATTATGTAGACTGGTCAAAGTTTCTTTCAGATCAGGTTAAAGAATTGGAATTCTGTGGAAGTATTCAAAGTTTTGTATATTTTCACAAAAACAGTGATCTGAATATCATATGCATATTATGAATGAATGCATAACATATGAATGCATAATATGAAATGGTCTGAATATCATATGCGTAAAGCATGAGGTGACATTACACATACCTCACATTATAATATTGAGTGGTTCAACTTAGTGCAGGTGGATGTCTCGTCTTTCACAATTTTGATGTCATTTCTGCTCAACTGTTTTGTTAGATCTCATGGCGGATTTGTGAACATAGTGTGGCTCAATCCGGTGAATTTCCTGTCTGCGGTTGTCATGGCAACCGCACAGGTGTGTAAGTGCTGGTTTGCAGTGCATGCAGTGTGTGAATGAGGCAGGGTGGTAAATACGGTGGCAGGTGTGAACGAGTGATTCACTTCCATAGGGCAGGGACAAGAAGAGCGAAGGTGAGAGCTGTTGCTAGCTAACCCATGCTTTCTGATGCACTGTAATACAATGAGGAGTTTCACACTTACAAACCAACTCATTTGTTACGATGTTTCTGAATATGTTTAGTGTGATGGAGTGTTCAGACATGAAAGTCAGTCTCCTGGCTGCATACTAACTCCAAGCGACATGCCATGCAACAGCTGAGTCATAAATTCCTAGGCCTGTTAAGCAAACTCTCTTATGCTCACACGCAATATAGTAAACCCATACACAGGACGCTGCACATTACAAACCCCACAAAAAAAGTGACATAGGTTGGTTTTCCAGTAGACCTAAACATGTTTAGTTTAGATAAACCCAAGCTGATTTGGTATTTTTCGACAGAGTTATCTTCTTTCTATATGTTAGTTTGAAGTTTAGAATCATGAAGTTAAACACTACATTTTTTGTAGAAGCATTTTCATTTTCTGTCTGAAGTCAACTTTCCCCATTTTCCCCCATGACTGTGTAAAAGTGTTCGTGCAAGCCCTTCACAGAAGCTTTAAACTAAGCAGGAGTTTTCATACGTAAATGTAATCATGATCAAAGTGGTTTTTTTGTCTTTAATTTTTGAAGAAAGTTTAAATCTTAATGTTATAATTCCTTCACCATAATTGCCATGGCATTATAAACACCCTTTTTGTTCTGCACATATTTAGGGTGACTCAGTGAACTTAAATAGACCCTTACTTTTAGCCCCTTGTCTATTAATTTTTTTTTTTCAAGATAATCACATTTGATGCATATGTGTAGGTCTGTTGTATCAACAAAATCCTACCATATAAGATTTTTGCAATAAAGCCTACAATATAAGGAGATATCAGTATTTTTCTCAATAAACCATAACTGTAGATGGTTTAGTCTGGAAACATTTTTATTAATAACTGTTGTTCACATTTTGTGTATTTAACAATACTTAACATCGATTCATATTTTTACAGTGGTTGTTTCCATCCCTAACTCACATTTTAGACCTGTCTTAAGCACTAATGCTAGGTTTTTGTTTCATCTGCAAATGGTAAATTGTGCCTTTAAGAACTGTCTGTGCATGTTTGATGTTCCATCATTTATTTTTCTGGGTTTGAAACCTCTAAATTTGATGATTTACATATCTTACAGCTTAGAATCTATTCTTCAGAAGTTCCCCATAGCTATTAAAAAAAAGAAGAAGAAAAAACACCTGGCAACATTTTGTGGTGCAAGGTCACATTTGCAAACAGTATAAAAAGGAGGTAAATATTATTAGGCCATGCTGAATCACCTCCTCAGTCTTGGTTTAACTGTAGATGTCAAACATGGCCGGTTCAAATTACTAATGTGCACCCAGAAAAACTTGAATTTAAAACACCTCTCTTGACTATAATTATTGTCCAAACATATTTTGATAAGCATTTTTTTTTTTTTGGAAACATGATTGAAGTTTGCTTTCAAACTGACAGATATTGCTCATAAAGTGATGAAATGTGCTTCTAAACTGTAAATATGTTGAAATACGAGTTTTTTTCTAAGTATGAAAGCCTTCTTTGTCTCACAGGTGACGCACCTTGAAATGTTTGGTTTTGCTCTCTCCACATCAGAGAGATGGAATATTGATGAACCTGTGGAGAATGATACACATAATTCATCACTGCCAAGGCATAATTTTTGCTGTTCTTTCCTATGAGAAGAACAATTTTAAGACTTTCTGTCTCAAGCCAAGTACTCTCAAGTTAGGATATGAAGAACCTTTGTATTTCCTCGCAAAGTTTACCATAAGAATAATTTCTCATAAGCTCAAGTTTGTCCATGCTGATGGCGATAACTAATCGAGTGAATCTTTGTTCTCTTTTTCTCTCTCTCTCTTTCATGTGCTTTGCTCTCATCTGATGTGGAATGAATGCCAATGGAATAGGTAAGTGAAAACTGAATGTTTTATTGATTTGATGTTTATGGGTGAAAAGGTGACATAAGAATTATAAGATGTAACAATTTTGATATCACTGCAGCTCTCACAAATATATTGCTTCTGTTTAAAATTGCATGTAACAAAACTCATATTGTGTTTCCCCTGCAGCAACATCCATAACCATAACTGTGTCATTCCAGATTATGATGAGGATATGAAATGATCGCATTCGACACCTTGACAGGTTTATATGTAAAAACCATTAAATTGCATTCTTGTTTAACTTAAACCAACAATCATAGCTAGCCCTTTGAAAATTCTGATGTTGAATTTGTAAAAATGGCAGTCATATTAATTTCAATACAGTACTGTAGCATTTTTGTTGCTATTGCTGAGTGTTCAATTCCTTAGATATCATGCAAGGTATATCATATATTAGTGTAGCAATGGTTATAAATGGTGATTTTCATTTTCCACCATAGGTGGTGTATTATCTTCAGTAGATGTAGAGTTAACACTTGAATTGAGTATTCTCATTCAATTTATCCATGCTGACTGGAAGCTGTAACTTTCAACCACTCAGTCTGTGTGGAGCTGAATAGAAAGTTTCATCAACATTCCATCACTGAATCTGGTTGAAAAAAAAATCAAAAACAAAGCTGCAGTTGATTAACAAATTGTCCTACATCAACGTAAATAAACTCTATATCAATCAGTGTTTAGTAGTACCACGATAAAAATAATGGGCATACATGTACATACAATTATATTGCAACTGGAATAAATATGCTGTACCCGCCGCATGCTGTAAGGATAAGAACAGGCACTGGCTGATAGGCGGAAGCTTGTTGGTCTAGTGGATAGGATGGCTGTCCAGTGATCAGGAGATCGTAGGTTCAAATCCTGCTTGAGTATGCTTGCCCATGATTTCTTTTGTCATGGTTGCTACTTTCAAACACTGATCAATTCAGTGCTTATTTACGTTGATGTTGGGCAATTTGTCTGTCAGTTGCAATAAAAACAACTCCGATGCAAGAATTTCATTAATTTGAAGAGAGAGGAAAAAAAAAACCTTTTGTAAATGACCAATTTCAAAAGCTGGCTAGGTTGCTTTAAAATGATATTGATCGTATTTTGCATCAAGCCAGTAATGTTGAATTAGAAGTTTCCTGTTTTTAATGATGTTAGATATTTCCCAGTTAGATCTAAGGTGCCCTTTGGCAACATGATAATGGATTCACTGTGTTAACATAGTGATGTTCTAGAAAAGCTGTAATGAGCATTATTGAGTAACATTAAAGAGTAACATCACAGTTAACCTATATTAAAACAAAATTGAATTGAATCCTCACAAAGTCAGACCTTTAAGGAGATCATTTTGGCAGCAGGTTCTAGAGACAAAATGACCTGCAATGAGCCAATTACTCTGAAATAGATAGCTTGAAAATTGAATTTTGTCTTCTATGACGGTTGGGTATGCTCACGTGTTTGCGTCTAACTAAATTGGCAACGCAGAAGGCGTGAGCAGCTGGTCAGGCTATCAGTCGATAGACCAGACCGGGCAGGCGGGGAATGACAATAAGTTAGTATCAGTAAACTAATAAACATGTCAGAACTAGCCCTGATTGCTTCTGGGGTTCCATTCACACTTAACTTTTAATCACAAACTTATCAAACCAACAAACTGATATGTACTTCCAGCATGGCAAATGTCAAGCAATTCAGATGGTGTTTTGATAACTTTACGCCATCTTTGATGCATTCATCTAATTTCCATCATTTTTTTTCATTTTTTTTTAATGATGGCAGTTGATAGTGTTGACCAGATTGTTTTAGGAGCAGACAAACATTCTGGAATTTAGTTCATGATGATTCCAGAATTAGAATGGCTACAGCACAATGAGTCTACCATCTTATCAGCCAATATATGTGTGCGCTCTCTCATGTTTCCAAATAGGTTGCAGCGCGACACATCATAAAGTAATCTGGTGGCGTAGATTACAATCACATGTGACCAATGACCAGTATTAGATCTCTCTGTGTGTATGTGTGTACAGAGCACATGCCCTCTTGCTACCCCGTGTGTGCTCCAGATTGAGATTGCACTCAGTCTGCTTGTTGTGTAAAGAAAAATATCATTCTAAAGGTCAAAGGTCATTACTTATTTGCAGAGTGGTACTTTTTTATTATTGCTAGTATGGTTCATGGGTCCATTTTAACCAATTTAGCAGACTTTTTGTTGCAATTTTCTTTTAGAACATAATTATATACATAATGTCACATTCCTCCTGTAGAAAAAGAAACACCAAGCTGGTATCATAGTCAACTTCTTGTTTGAATTATTGGCAAACATACAGATGACAGATCCTCACTTTTATAACAAAATCTTAGTTTTGTATATCTGTAATCAACAGTAACTTTAGGGATTGCACAAAATCCCATCATTAATTTCCCAATTATTCTCAACTGTGTTGAGGAGCAAGACTGGAAGAAATCAATGAAAATATCATGAAAGACGAGTCCACAAAATATCACAACAGAGAGAAAGATCCATAAGTCTAATGCTGGAATAAGTCTTTCATTGAATATTATTTGTCAGTTTGATCACAAATGTTTGATCCCAAAACCTTGTGCTTAGATAATAATCCTTACTCATTGCATGTGATGTCCTCTTTTTTAAGTGGGTTTGAAAGGAACAGCAAAGTTCCCAAGAGATTTTCTGAGATGGATTCCTCACCACATTCATTGGTTTCTGAAGACAGTGGAGCATAATGGTTGAGGTGCATTGTCCTGGGTGATATAAGGCACCTTGGCAAGTTGTACCAAGTCATTTTCTTTACATCTTGTCTGAAATAAAATACTGTAAAGTAAGTGCTTTTCTTTAAGAAATTACCTCCTCACATACATATTTCAGAGCAGACTTCTGTGTGTGCACCTCTGAAACTTCGAAGTTTGCGGTAGGTGCTGAGGGAACACAAATCCATCACCACTGCCAATTCTCCAGATACAAGTGAAGTTGGAAGAGCTATATATCCTGGAGGCTTGGCTGTCAAACAGGAACATCATCATCATCTACTACCTTCTCCCATGAAGACACACACACACACACACACACACACATGCACACGCTCATCCAAATACAAACCACACAAGAAGAGTCATATACCTAGGCATATCAAACCTTATATATCACACCTCATACACTATGTAACCCATTAGGTGAGCATTAAAGTTAGGTTGTCTGGCTTTAAAACATCTATTCTGATATTTGCTGGAACCTTAAGAGTTGAACCCTTTCTTCTGTCCTCATTTCAATGTTTTGAAATGATTATAAATAAAGAGAGCTTGTAGGCTTTTTCTGAAGTATATGGCCATGGTTTGGTAAAGTGGCATAGTGTACATAATGTGTAAGATTATCTCCTGCATGCCTGACACCTTTCTAAATTTAATTAAACAAGAAAGAGAAGCTGAAACAAATTCATGATCAGAAATGACAAAAAGGTTGTCATGGTAATATGTCACATGATATGCCATCTCCTTATCCCCCTTTCCCTCTTCACCCCCACATTCTAGTATTTGTCAGACTCCACCCATGTACCACATTCCCTACCCTGGAAGCACATTTCTATTCTTAACCCACCCCCAGGTCAGGGCAGACATGACTTTCGGGAGGTCCGTCTGAGAGCCAGAAACAAGCAGACGTATTAAAAGAAATAAAAAGGACAAAATCAGAGCACATGAAGCTCAGGAGGAAATATTGCATTAACATCAGTCATTCTCTTGTGTGATGTAGAGTCGACTCCTTGCACATGAATACAGTCTTGGTATGATGGCTAGGTAGAAAACACAGTGACATTTGCTATTGGAATGGGTGACAGGAATTTTGTATCAGAAAGTTTTGAAACTTATACCCCATTCAGTCAGGACCATTTTCAACCAGTGCATCTGTTGCAATTTCTCAGTCTAAATGTCCTGTGCAAATACTGCTGAAATGCAGATGAAAATTTGAGCAAAAAATCACCTGCCCTTGTGCTTATAAAAAGGCTGATTCAGTGGGTGACTCTTATCTGAAAAGCTCTGCCGTTGTATGTTGCCCCATGGGTAGACTTCTGCTGTACGAGTTCAAGCTCACTGTGTAAGTTACATAGTAGCAGTGAGTTTGAGAACTGACGAATGACACAGACTCCTGGTAAAACCAAGCAGATATATTCCTTTCAGAAGCCATGTTAAGTCTATAGTGTACACATTATTGTCTGCAGCAAATAAGTAGTTTGTGTATCAATCATCTGGACCATTCTTGTGCAGAACTTCAAAGAAACTAGAGCTAGATTATCTCACAGCACATCTTTCTCACTCTCAATTAATTAGCCGCCAATGAGTCGAGGGTCTTGAGGTAATAAGAGGAGGGAATGGTTTGAAAGAGGTCCTGTTTGATTAGCACCAGCCATATGTTATCCCTTGAAGTTCATCGGCTGGTAAGATCAACAGGAAGCAGATTCCATCTCATCAAGGAAAGGTTGCTCGCAGGAGAACCAGATATGATCACTGACGGGTGATGATGAGGGGTCGCTGCAAGGATGGCTGGCGGTCAGACGCTCTTTTTTTTCTTTTTTGTTTTTGCACCTGCTGGCGTTTTTCTTTCTCTCTCTGTTTTCAATGCAGCTTGCCTATCTGTCAGAGGTCAGTGACCCTTTCTGTCTGAGCATGTCAGGTGATTTTGGCACCTGATAAGACATTCTTGTGGAAGAGGGAGTGGTGGTGACTAGGTGGAAGTAGGGGGCGGTGGAGACGGGATCGGAGAACTGGGAGAACAGTGAAGGGGGAGAACAGAGGATGTGAAAGAGCAGTTTTACATATGTTTGTCTGCATAACATTCACACATGCACAGGTATAGAAAGGGCTCTTGAAAGATTTTTTCACCTTTTAAACTTGTTCCATGAAAAAAACAAGTTGTGAGATGGTACTCTTTCGTCTTTGCAGCATCCCACTTGACAGGACTGGCCACTGAACTTACATGTGGGCAAGGCCTGGTATTAGTGAGATTAGGGAGCGTGCTAGTGAAGGCTACATGGATTTCTAACTTGTTAGACTGAGGTGACCCTTTGCTTGTTAAACTGAGCCACTTTTCCTGGCCGTTAATAAAATGAGTAATTTCCATGGAGTAATGTGCAGTCATGCTGTGCCTGAAAGTTCAACCCACAAAAGACATGAGGTCAGTTCGTTGACCCCTTGACCACAGTGAAAGGGAATGCTATGTGAACATCTTAAATGCGTTCAACTTTTATCTTCCTTTAGGAGTACATCCATTGGTACTGATGAATTGATGAATTTGTCTTTGGTAAAAGGAGAACTATTCAAGCTCTCCTGAGATACATATGAAACTCTTGAAAACAATAGGTCTATGCTTTCCTCATTAATCTTTCTTCGTACATCGTTAAATTTGTTAGATGTTTTCAGAACTTTTGTGAGCCAGCCACTCAATTTCCCCCCTCCCTAACAACATTAACAGTTCTTTTTAAAGAATGTTAAAGGCACTCAGCCTTACCCTGTACTATGCCTTCTAGCAAAATTGAAGTTAAACTCTGATGAATATTTGCATCAACTTTGCCTAAAGTGTTAAGTACATTGTAGCAACAATAACAGTGAAAGTTTCATCGCCATGAGAGAGCCTTTGAGAAAGTTGTTGAATCAAAAACTTTTTCATGTTTTCATAAAACTCAGAATTACATATTTGCCTCTAAAGTTTTATACTGTATTGTACATTATTGTAATACAATATAGATCCATAAGTATCTATGTCTCACTATTCAAAGAAAGAAAATAATTAAATGCTTAAAGCATTGCAATCTAGGTTACTTTCGTGCAAAGGGGCAGTGGATGTTGATAGGTCTTACTCTATTCAGTCAAGGAAGGAAATTTAAACGGACTAAATTTAGGTCTGGGGGATGGTATAGTTTTGGTTGAGATGGAGATTCAGATTTTGACATTTTGCAAGATAGATTAAAAACCACTTATATGAAAAATGAAAGAGCATACCAATTCTAAGAGGAAAATCTGGTTTTGAAAGTGGCTGAAATATAAAAAAGAGGTCCATGTAAAAGGAGGGTCACATTTTTTTATTAGGACCACTTTGTTTTACTTTGTTTTGGGATATGTGTTTACGTGATATGGCGAGTGGGGGGGGGGGGGGGACAAGACGCTTGTGAGATGCGGATGTATCTCTGCCTCTGGGGTGACAAGCACGTATCTTGTTCATCCCTGGAAACTAGGTGGAGGAAAGAGTCTCACTGGTGGTTGTGTCAGCAGGAGGAAGGAAGACTCAGTTAGACAATCACATCTCTGGCATGAGTTCAACCATTATAAAAAATGATGGGTAAAATGGTATTAAAGAGTACCTTTCCTCTTTTGCTTAGCAAAATGTGAAGACATTTTTGCACCTCAGTACAAGTAAATATTTATTGATAACTGTAAGTATATAGGTAGAGAATTTATGATTGATAAATTCTACGTATCCTCTATGGACATGCAGGTATTTTTCTGAATTCATTGCCAAAGAAATTACTATTTTTTGTATAATTCATCAAATTGCAAGATAATTTGATATTAATGTATCATTCAAAAGAAAAACTGCATATCATTCATATATGTATGTTTTGAATTAGGCTTTTGGCAGCTTAGACAGATTCAACTACAAATAATTTTCATGATTCCTTGTTCTAATAAAATAAAAATCTTGTAAGCTTTTTTACTGAAGATTTTGTGTGATAAGTGTGGCTTCGCAAAAAAAAAAAATATATTCATGATATGTCTGTGTGTGTGTGTGTGTGTGTGTGTGTGTGTAAATAAAGACACTTCTAGGAGTTTAATTTCTAGTCATCTTGAAAGTTATGAAACACTGAAATTTTCCTTGTTCATGCTTCAACAAGACAAAATCATCTTTCATTGGGTGACCTCTTTTTAACCCCAAATAGGATGCCTCCTCTCAGTTCTTAATTGCTTCACAATTTCTTTTCCAACCAAATTTAGAATGAGGAGATTAATCCTGGAGACTCACCTGAAAGACATTTTTTTTTCTTGCATTGGATCGATCCTAAAAATACCTCTGCCTGGACATATGGGAATAGGAGGCAGGAGAAAGGAAAACACCCTAGTAATGATCTCTGTCAATGGCCATTCCACGGTCAGGTATTTCAGCACCTCTTCGCTACGTCGTCGGTCCCTCTCCCTTGGACCTGGGGACATGTCGACCCACCTTGTGAGGGCAGGCTTGTTGTAAGGTAGCTCCTTCTTGTGGGTGGTGATTGCAAATTTCATTTTGTGCTATCTCAGTGATGTGATTCACACCTCGGTGGTTTTCGTTTCGGCTGCTCTGTGCAGGTAACGAGCAAACTAATCAAATCTTGGTGCCCTTCAAAATATTTTTTAAACTTTGTTTTGTTCTCACCCTTTAGTCTACCTGACATTGACGGTAGAGTCATACATGTAGCCATGCAGTCATTATGTATTGGAACTAAGAAAAAGAAGATACTTTCAGGTGACAAGGACAGATGTAGATCCACAAACACTGTGTCACTTCATTGAAGGTCTGCCTGTTTCTATAAAAAAAGACCTACTAATCTCCTTGGCTTTGATGGTTTTTGGCTCATAATCAAAATCACTTTACAGAATCTTGAAGATGGTTTCTGGAAGGAATTGTGCTTATGGATATCTGTCAGTGCTGTAGTGCATTGTATGTCACCCTGATAGTGTGATAACTTCAAGGAATAGAGCTCAAAGAAAGAGATATAAAGATTTTAAAGATTTTAAGTTTCAGAATTATCGTGATTAGGCATCACTCAGAAAATGAAAATTTTAGCTCCACTGGTAACTTATTTCAGTTTTTAAGATGGATACTGGTCTACTTATGACAGGTGTAACTATCTAGAACAATATAGTGCTCCTTCTTTACAAGATGGTAATGCTGGTTTGCTGGTTTCAGTGACCATCTGTGAGAATATCAGCAACCATGGCCCAGGACATTGCAAAAGATAATTATTTCCATTTAACCAGAGAGACATTGAGGTAAGGGCCCCATACTTGGATAGGCAGTAGGTGCCCATTCATTTCAGGGGGGTGTTTCATCAACGCTTGTCAGCGCCGACAACTGTCAGCGCTGACCAATTTCAGTAAGATCCTTGGTTTTGATTGGCTGAGATGCTCTGGTCACTGACTGTTACTATGGTGATTCAAGTTGTCAGCGCCGACAAACGTTGATGAAACACCCCCCAGTTGTCCAACAATGAGCTTTAGTTGCCTAGGGCTAGTGGGCAAATTTGCTGGTAACCCCTACCACCATGCACATCAAAAGGGGGATTTTGTCCCATATGAAAGTTTGATGAGTAAAAGCAACAGTTCGATAAATAAAAACAGTGGACAAATGTATTACACAAAAAAGTTTGGAAGAGTGGAAAATTAGCAAAAATACCCTAGGTCCTCCAGGGGTTCTTTCTGGTAGAACATCTTTATTTTTCTGTTTTATTCTGAGACAGCTAAAAGCATATAATAGGGCCTATGTGATTTCTGTGAATTAATCAACTTGATACTATGTATATGTCAATGTCTAGTTGCAACCTAAATTTTTATGGGAAATGAAAATAAATGAAGTGAAATTGCATGAAAGAAATTTAAAATGTGTCTCAAGTGACGATCTTGGCGACTGACAAAATACTGCTTCCAGAACAATTTAGAATGAATGATATTCATGTGTATCACCTCAAGTTATACACAATGAGTGTGAATTCAAGTATTTGCTTATAAATATAAAAGCTTGCAAATTAAAGTTTTAAGCAGGAACAGCAAGCTGATGTCACATGCAGTGACATGATGTAAATTTTATAGGTGTGTACATCTATCACTTGCATCAAGTTTCAAACAGGTGACTGATTGCATAACAAACCCCCAGAAAACTTGTCTGTCATTCGCCAATGAAATTGTAAGGTGTCTCTAACTGAAGAGTCATTCTTTGTAATGAAAACATTGTACAGTGTCCTCAAATACTCATTACCTGGAATCACTGTGCCTTTCCAAAGGAACATGCTTGAGAACATCTTGTGCAGCTCAAGACTTTTGAAAAGTGCCACTCAAATAATCTCTCAACAAGAGAACATGAAGAAATGGATTGTCACTACCTGTTCTATGCAGAGAGACTGCATTTCGGGATGACCTCTACATTGCAGTATCATCCCTTTTCTCCGTACTCCTGCATGCTTCATCATTCTTTTGTCTTCTTAATGGTCATGTTATTATCTTCATCATTCTCATCCCATTTCCCCCACATCGGTCCATCCTGTGTTCATTGATATCGTCCAGCATTTCTTCGCTTTCTCTTGAAGCAAAGTGATGCTGCAAATGCTATACTGATTGGTCTGGGAGATAGGTTTCAATCCTCCGGTACCAGTATGTCACAACTCTTAAACACAGGTGTGAGAAAGTTGTTTGTCATTTTATATACTTCACATGATATTACACAAATAGAGTGATCCTTGAATGATGTCATTTTGTTTTTTTTTTTTTTTTTGTGTACAACAAAGTGCCCTGGAGACTATAAAGATTTGAGCAGTGTATCTTCTCCTGTTGTTTTTGCTAAATCATCAGTGCTCATAGCTTTGCCATTGCTACGCACGTTAGATGAAAACATGATTTTTTTTTTTGAGTGGATTTTATGAAAAAAAAATTGTACTGTTCCTGTATCATGACTGTAGAACCCATATACCTCTACCCTTATTGTTACACAGATTCACCACTGTCTAAATTTTCATCACTTTGCAGGGTCTAATATTTTCTTTTTGCTCTGGTAATATAACCTATCCTCTCTTGCTTTAGTCGTTGAATCTTTTACAGCATAGCATATTTTGTGCAACTCGGTAGATTAATCATGACTGCACTGCATGACTTTTTAAAACAGCACATACACATCGATATTGTGCTTTCTATTCAGCTTATTATACACTGCAAAAAGTCCGGTGTTAAATAGTGAACACCGAGCTGGTGTTAAATTTTCGGTGCTCATTTATGGTGTTAAATTAACACCTCCGGGTGTCATTTCCAATCATAAAACTGTTTTTTGAAGAGTTTCTTAGTAACTGCACTTCTTGTTGATTTTTAATTTAAACAAGACGATCAAGAATTTTACATTAAAATACTAGATTTTTGAAAAAATGTGAAAATAAATTTACACCACAGTAACACCAGCTGGTGTGGTCTCTTATTGAAGCTGGACGGGTATTAAACCATTGATATTAACACCAACAAATATCAAATCAGCACCATGTGGTGTCATTTTTGAATTAACACCAGTACAGTGTCAAATTAACACCACAAAGTGTCAGGTGAACACTTTTCAACACTATCACAGTGCATTTTCTACACCTGTGGGTGTGGTCCTCTATTGAAGTTTGATCGGTGTTAGATTTAACACCCATGGTGTTAAATCTAACACCGATGTTTTTACAGTGTAGGAGTAAAATGCCTGCTCTGTGTCACAGAAAAAAAATGCCCCTATCCAGCATAATTCAAATTAAAGGACAAGTTCACCTTCATAGACATGTGGGTTGAGTGAATGCAGCAATATTAGTAGAGCACATCATTGAGAGTTTGAGGAAAATCGGACAATCCGTTCAAAAGTTATGAATTTTTGAAGTTTCGGCTCACTCAAGGCTGGATGAGAAGACTACTATAGCTTGTGATGTCACATGAGTACAACGATATAAAGAAAGAATAAAGAAAATTCAACATATTCTCACTTTTCTCACATAACAAAAGAACACCTGACTTCTCTCTTTCAGAAGGCAGGGGGAATGATATTACCCTTAACATATGTCAGTAACAAGTCGAAGAAATGTGCACTTCATTCAAAAAGTAAAGTTTTGTGAAATTTTCTTTTTATTTTCTTTATATGGTTGTACGCATATGACATCATACACTATAGTAGTCTTCTCATCCAGCAGTGACTGCACAAATACTTTAAAAATTCATAACTTTTGAACGGATTGTCCGATTTTCCCCAAATTTTCACTGATGTGTTCTACTAATATTGCTGCATTCACTCAATCCACATGTATATGAAGGTGAACTTGTCCTTCAAGTATTTGTATTTCATTCATCTTTCTAAATAAAAACATACACTGAGAGACTTGTCTAAGCCTTCCACATTTTTCAGCATGCCCACATATTAATCAATTCCCTACAAAATTCAAATATTGCCATACTTCAGACAGAGCCGACCATGTTACAATGTGTTAAGTGATACAGTCAGAATGTACTACTGTACAAGCTGTTATTTTCGCAAATTTCGCAATTCACAGTTGGATCGCGAATTTAACAACACGCGAAAATGCCTCCATGCGCTTTGTTGATAGAGCATTAACGTAAGCGTCGGTGTCAATTCACGAAAACAGCATCTTGCGAAAATGTCTGTGACCTTGTCATTCGCGAAAATATCTGTACACAAAAATAACAGCGTATACAGTAGTAGTCATTTCACCACAGACATGTAGCGTGCTATCTAGGTACACTTCATTACAAAGCCGCTGGTTATTCACATCATCATATCGTCTGGCATTTGATGTGCTATGTTCACAGCGCGTTCTCTCAAACCAGAAGTGATTAATGCAGACATTTTTGGTACATCACCACAAAACTGTAACATACTTTAAACAGAGAATGAACAGCAGCGTTCATTATGATCGCACTTCAAGGGAATTATCTTTTTCCTGTCTCAAAATGTGCATTGGGATTCAAGAAAAAGTTGGTTTGATGTTTTTATTTCAACACTGAGTTTTTTTTCTTTACTTTCTATTTTTTGGCCTAAGTTCAGCACCACAGCTGCCAAAACTTACATTTGTCAGGTGATTGATGGCAAATGATATTCCAAACAGATCATGGGTAGGGGCCTAATTGAAAACCTGCTCATCTTGATGGGTCTTAGATGGGAACCTTGACAAAATACAGTTGAGTTAAGCCTCATTCAGCTCTTGACCGCAATCTGCCCAGGAAGAGATGACAAATGAATTAAGACTCATCTCATGTTTATCGTGACAGGTTTAATCTTGATTTAATTTGGAGATGATGTTCTTTATTTAAAGAGTGAGGGTGTAATTATTTCTTGGAATTAGGGTATAAAATGATATTAATATAACTTTATTCTGCAGGACAAGAGATGTAGTTTAAACACACCAATCCTAATATTATTTCTAATAATTCATTAACCCTTCTGATAAATTTTGATAATCAGAACTCGAGACCAGGTGCTTTGCATAGACACCCAATTATCAATCGTGATTAACAGACTCACTAATTGGCTGCAAACTGTGGGTGAGCATGATGATTTTGAGCTTTTAGCCATATAGTGCTGGGCTCTAGCTGTTTGTGGATCCCCCCAAATAGCGTGACTTTTGTATGACATTAATTTTGTAAAATAATGGGAGATTTTGCAAGACAATGACATCATCACTTCATCTGAGTTTCATGTGAGGTTTGCACTTTGTTGTAAGAGTTTTACATTTCCACAACTTTCTTGTTTTATCTCAAATTAAGATGAAACATGTACCTTTTTGTTTGTATGGTTTTACTATAATTAGTCAAGTTGCACTGCAATAATATTGCACTTCAAGCAGATTCTGGGAATTCATTACTGTACATAATTGTACATATATCTTGATTATTATTCAATTATTCCATTTTCTCTCTGGTTCTGCATTTAGTCTTGTGACCAGACCTCCTTGTTAGTACATGCATTTTGTCAAACTTGAGAAGGTCAGAATTTTGTGTCTGCTGTGCAGACTTCGGTGCGCAGAGTACATGCAATTGAGCCAATTTACCACCCTCCGTCTGAAAATTTGGGACTCAAAGCGAATGGATTTGGAGAAGGTAAATCATCTTCAAGGGAGCCAGCTGGGGATGTGGAGTGAGGCAGACATGAACGATAAAATGATGTATTTTTTTTTTATCCTCTCCCATTGTTAGCTTTATTGACCCTTCAACCCACATCCAGCATCCAAGCATTCTAGGATTCGCAGTCCCTATGGACACAACACGTCCCATCTCTTTTTCTCCCTACATCCGTCTCCCGCTCATCTCTTTCAAGTAAAGACAAGTCTGGCCAACTTCTTTCCTGCCAATGAGAACCATCTCCCATCTTTATTGTTGTAATATCATCCAGGAGTTTCTGTCAAAGTGGATGTCATTCGTCTGTTTCTTAACTCTCTCCCTCGGCTCAAATTGATAGCGACAGAAAATAGCGCTATCTATGAGGGAGCGGAAATATGAAAGCAGGGCAGTGATCTCACGTTTTCTTTTCTGTTCCGAGAAGAAGAAAAAAGTAGTTTGCGCTATTAACACATGGGAAGTGGCAAAAAGTTTATTACTCTCAGATGAGACAGTTACCCTAAGCACTGTAATACTTTAAAAGAACCTTGAGCTTCATATTGTTTTTTCACCCTTCCTTTTACAATTTACGGTTTGAAGAAACCTAATATCCACCAAATGTCATTTGTTGCTGGGAATTCACACCAGTTAAGACTCTTCCCCTTCTCCTAGTTCTGATCATATGTCTTGGAATGATAATAATCTCTCTAAATGTCCCCAAGATGTTTCTTTCGGGGGTTTTGTCTTTTGAAATCATAGTTTTCATACTTCCTTTCAGTTAGCTTGACTTGATTGTAGAACCAAAGATCACTTTATGATGAAAAAGATTTTAAAGGACAAGTCCACCTTCATATACATTTTAGATTGAGAGAATGCAGCAATATTAGTAGAACACATCAGTAAAGTTTGAGGAAAATTGGACAATCCGTTCAAAAGTTACGAATATTTTAAGTATCTGCGCAGTCACTGCTGGAAGAGAAGACTGCTACAGTGTATGATGTCACATGCGTACAACTATATAAGGAAAATAGAAAGAGAATTTCACAAAACTTTACTTTTTGAATAAAGTGCACATTTTTTCGACTTCCTACTGACGTATGTTAAGGGTAATATCATTCCCTCTGCCTTCTGAAAGAGAGAAGTCGAGTGTTCTTTTGTTATGTGAGAAAAATGGAAATATGTTGAATTTTCTTTAGTCTTTCTTTATATCGTTTATACTCATGTGACATAACAAGCTATAGTAGTCTTTTCATCCAGCCGTGACTGAGCAGAAACTTCAAAAATTCATAACTTTTTAACGGGTTGTCCGATTTTGCTCAAACTCTCACTGATGTGTTCTACTAAAATTGATGCATTCACTCAGCCCACATGTCTATGAAGGTGAACTTGTCCTTTAAGTTTGGGTAAGCATTCTACTGGAGGACTCTTTTCGTAAGATATATCTACAAACTGAATTTTGAATATAATCATATCAAAGCCCATTTGGCCTCCTTCAGTTCAAGAGTTTGACTACATTTTGAAAATTGAATATTCTGTCTAGACATGCCCAGTGGATTTAATCCTCCAAGACTGATTCAGTTCAGTTCAATTCCACATTTCTCGTATTACTGTGTGTGTAAAGACGATGGATTCTTTCGGATGATATTGAAAAAGCCCTTTATAACAAAGGTCCTCCTTCAACTCAGTCGAAGAAAATTTGAAATATGTTAACAGCGACTGTGATGAAAATATAATGAGTTTCTTCATTAATGAAATTTATTTTGATATTGCCACATGGAGATGTTTTAATGCCAGGTACTGCACCAAGCATCCCATCACTTTATTAATCTGAATTCATTCATATTTGGATCTGAATGGGGTCAATTCAGGCATAATTGTTCTATCTAGTTGCATTCACACACAGAAATTAACAGTTATTGCATTGCAATGCAAAATTTAAGTTTATTTTAAACAGTTCACACATTCTGCCCAGGTAAAATTATCACAAACAAATGTTAACAAAAAATATCAACAATGACTAGAATGTCCCACCCCCATCAAAGTGTCATACTCTTCACACTCAGGACAAATTATCATGATGTTTAAAAAAAACAAATCAAATGGGATCGATTTTTGCATCATGATACTGATCACCTCGCAGATTTTTTTTTTTTTTGGTGTGTATGTGTGTGTCCACATGTGAATTTCATGATTTTTGCATCCTGGATGCAAGACTTAAAAAGCCTTTGTCTGGGTGTGTGTGAAAGACACTTCTGAGCCCTGTTTAATATTAATCTCCCAAGATGATACGCAGATGATCAGAAGCTGTACAGAAGAGAGTTTCCAGGTTGAGATCTGGTTGTTTTGGAAAGCCGAGCCTCCAAAAGATGCCGCAGATCAACCACTGCTGGCAGCATGTTTTCACAAGCTATTCCAGTATTTTTTCAACATCTGTTTCTGTTCACCTTTCCCTGAAAGTGGAACATGAGAGTTCTAGTGTATAAACAAACATGTCTGTCTGTTCAAGGTTTACAGACCTATCCATGATATTTCAATTTGAAATGCAGGGGGAAAAAGAGAAGAGGAAAGTGTGTCTTCGTAAGAACATTAGTAGCTAAATGATTCAATATGCCAAATGGAAGTCATTCAATAAAAGAAGTGTGAGATGAGAATTTGATTCATAGAAAAATTACAGTGCAGTTAGAAAATGATAGGATCCTATTCTTTTTTTCATCACAACTACATTTTATAACAATAATGTAATTTTCTTTTGTAAGCAGTGATCATTGATATTCATTTCTGATTTGGAAAGTTTAAAACACCACTGAGAGAATTTATTTCCCCTCCCCCTGGGGGAGATTAGAGAAAAATGAGTCCAGTGGAGGTTATCATTTAATCTCCTATGTGGTTCAAAGGATTACAATATCCAGTTCATTGTGATATTGAAATGCTTAATCACATATCTTCCATTTCTCTATGGCAAAAGCAGAATAGAGTGTTTAGAATGGCAGGAATTAGCAAAGGTCACACATGGTGATGTAGAAGTAGACATTTTTCTTCAGATCAACTGTGATGTAAGTGAGGAGAGATCACAAATAAGTCTTTAAGCAAATAAGTCCCAGAACTGTGGTATTTTTCCCTTTATATATATATATTTTGATATTCATAGTAAATTTTTCATTTGGTATCGTAAAGAATCCTCATGTTATTTGTTCCTGTTATTGTAGAATATGTAAAAGCCTTTTATTTGCTTAATTTGTGGCTAGTTCTTAAATTGACAACACATTGTAGAAGATTTAAGTTCCTTTGTCTTTCTGAAATTGGCAAATCCTTGTACATTTATTTTTTGTTTCTATGCAATGTGATGAATTAAACTCTGTATCTAATCTTTCTCCTGTATAGGATGTACATTACAATTGCTTTCCACTGATGTGATGATGGTCTGGCCAAGTAGATTTATGTTTGTTCCAGAAAAGACCCCAAACTTTCCAAGATTCAGAATCTGTCTAAAACACCACTGGGATGCTTGACTTTGTTTTTCCAGACAGAAATTCCATTTAATTCAATAAGTGAGCTCTATTTTCAGGATCTTGTCCATAAAATTGAATCTGTGGCTATATTAACATTTCAGGTGGGCTATTTTATTTATGACAAAATGTGTTTAAATGCCAGGGGAAATTAAGGCAACTGTCTTGAGAGGATTTGCTGTGTGCCATCATGGGTAGAAAAAGTCGAAATGCTTCATTTTTGGTTCAAGTCTTCCCATTTTTATTTTCCATTTTAAAGGGATGGTATAGTATTGGTTGAGGTGAGGATTCTGCTTTTAACTTTTTGTGAGATACTTAGAAACCACTTGATGAAATGTTAAAGAGCATAAGATTCCAAGAAGAATTCAAAGTTTATTTGATCTAAATTGATGAAAATCGGTTTAGAAATGGCTTAGGTATCAAAAAACAAAGTAAAACAGAGCGATCCTAATAAAAGATGGGTCCCACCTTTTCTTTGGATGGCTCTGTTTTGGATATGCCAGCCATTTCAAACCCAGTTTTTATCAGATAGATTTTGCAATACTTTCAGAATTATATGCTCTTTCTTATTTCATAAGAGGTATCTCATTATCTCAAAAAATTATCAAAAAACATTAGAAACCTGAAGCCCCATCTCAACCAAAACTGTACCATCCCTTTAAAGTGCAGATTGCAGCTGCAGCACAATATTCATTGTAAATAATGTGTCTTATGTTCATTCATTCCATGAGTTTAAGCTTTAATTTGTCCTTTCTTTAATGGCCTCCTTCACTCATTTTTAGTTGTAAATGTATTGTCTCCCAGATATCAAGTTTTGAGATCATACGTCACTGAATCAAAATGTGACATTTGAAGAAAGCCCTTTTATTGTGACTTTGGATGAGCAAATAGAAGACCATGAAAAGAAAATAGAAGGAAATTACAGAAATTTGTCTCATTTCCTACCATGGATTTGTTTCAGTAGTTGGAGCCAAACTTTGATTCCCCTTTACACTGATGCCCTATTACCATGTATCTAGTGGAATTATGTGGGGGTGGGGGTTCAAGGGTAACAATGGATAAACATACCAGTATCAGAGGATAACCTGTAAAGGTGCATTCATGTTGACGGTGAAATACTGTGGCATTTCATTCATTCATTTATTCATTCATTCATTCATTCATTCATTCATTCATTCATTCATTCATTTATTTCCGTTTCAAAACATAACTTATACAAAAATCAAAATACAGTTGCCATGGTACAATTTATGCAATTCAAATTTTTGCAATGTGAATGCATACACCACATTATGCTTCATGAAATGTTGTGGTGTTTAGGGTGTAATTCAAAGTTTGCAAAAAATATGCATGCCAGATCTGAGTGTGGATTGTGCCATGAAATGCTAGTGATTGTACTGCAATGTATTTCTCACACAACCCAACACACTTCCTTTGTTTGTATCCGTAGGATGTACGCACATGCACAGTGCGTACCAGAAGTACCGTGGTATTTTGTGAATGAAAACAGTAGCAAGTGAATTACCTTGGTATCTATTACTGTGGTATTTTGCCAGTGAGAATAGTGCCGACAAATTACTACAGTAGGCCTATTGAATATCTCAGTAATTCAAATATGAATGTGCTGCAAGAGAGATGGAATACAGAACTGAGTGGCACAGAATTGATGCCTAAGGATCGAAACAAATTTCTGCTCCAGTATATACTTGGTGTGTTCAGACATTTTAAAAAAAAGTGTATTTTGAACCAGCATCTGAATTTCACACTTTTTCAACTGATTCTTTTTTTAATACATTCAAAACTAGAAATAGACTGTACTTGTATAGTTGGGGGCTATTATAATCCAAACCAGGCTTTAAAAGAAAAAATCTCTGTTTTTCCACTCAGACAGTTCAAATGTTAACAAAAAAAAAAGAAAACTAGAGAGGGGCCGTCAAAGGCGGCAGACCCACGCCTAAGTACAAAGTCGGGGTAAACATAATGTGCATTCGGTCATCTACCAGAATTCGGCCACTTAATTGCCAGTGTGCTTTATCACCAGCCAGTGAGTTCTACCAAAGATCGTACACTGAAGTGTACGATCTTTGGTTCTACAGTCACATCACACGCAAATCACATAATTACACATACGGTATTAACACTCATTCACGTACAGGAAAGTCCTTAAGTCTCCTCCAAAAATCCATCGAAAATCCCAAATTCCACCGTCAAAAGTGCAGAATCGGAACTTTTCCAAGCGCGCGCGAATTAAGTCCAGTTTTAAGAGTATTGTCTACGCGACGGGTCGCGGAAAAAGCGCTAAAAATCGAGAAATACGCCGTTTTCTTGCGGGATATTTTGATTATAGCAAGCCGAGAGTGTGATGATATCAAAGGTCGTATGAGTGTACGATCTTTGATGGTATCCACAAAAGCAAAAAAGAAAAACAAAATTTACGTACCCCCTAGGCAATTACCCCTATGATTAGTGTCTACGGGAATTATTCAATGCAAGGGTTGAATGCAAATGTCTACTGCACCAGTATTCGGCCACCAACGAGCGCCGCAACGTCCCCGGTGCAATTTTGCACCAACAGTGTAGAGCGCGATGCATTTTCAGCGGCCTTGCACACGCATTGACATTGAGCACGCATATCGTGCAGTGTGACTGCGACCGAGCAAAATGCTCCTCCAACGAAAAAAAACAATCAATGTTAATTTGAAAAATCATCAAATATCAAAGGTCGTATGAGTGTACGATCTTTGATGGTATCCACAAAAGCAAAAAAGAAAAACAAAATTTACGTACCCCCTAGGCAATTACCCCTATGATTAGTGTCTACGGGAATTATTCAATGCAAGGGTTGAATGCAAATGTCTACTGCACCAGTATTAGCCCACCAACGAGCGCCGCAACGTCCCCGGTGCAATTTTGCACCAACAGTGTAGAGCGCGATGCATTTTCAGCGGCCTTGCACACGCATTGACATTGAGCGCGCATATCGTGCAGTGTGACTGCGACCGAGCAAAATGCTCCTCCAACGAAAAAAACAATCAATGTTGATTTGAAAAATCATCAAAATACGGGCCAGTTTGTGATGACGGAGAACGAACTTTCATAAATCTAGAAGGACATAGTCCCTCAAATAGGCCTAAACGTAAATTTCGGAATTCTTACGAACATTTGAGCAGCGAAGTCGGATCGTTGGGGAGTTTATGTCTTCGTATGGTAGCGGAAAATCGCAAAGTGAGAAACGGGAAATTTTCGGAATGGTCACTATACCATGGGGTCAAAACTTCAAGGTCACACAGAATTTGCAAGGGTCAACCGATTATCACCAAAATCTAATCGATTCTTTCCTGTCATTATCCAAACATTCCCTGAACATTTCGTGCAAATCCGTTTACCCGTTCTCTTGTTATCTTGTACACAAACAAACAAACAAACAAACAAACAAACAAACATACAAACAAACAAACAAACAAACAAACAAACAAAAAAACAAACAAAAAAACAAACAAACAAACAAACAAACAAACAAACATACGGAACCCTTTACATAACCCCCTGCCGATTTTCATCGGCGTGGGTAAAAAGGAAGACAAGGTTTCAAGAATTGGTGCGAGCAATGATGTTAGGGTTGCAGCGCAACCCTCACTCATTGGCTTATGTATGAATGCCCATCACGTGACCTCAATCACTCACCCAACAAGAATGATTCTTGTTACAGGGTCGTCCGGTAAAGAAATAATGGGTGATGATAGTACCCCCTCTGTGGAATTGATTCCAGAGATTGATTTGGATGGCGGAACAGATAACTCGAGGAGAGAGGAACTTCGCTAAGAGGTGGGAGAGAGAGAGAACATGTGTCTTGAGAGCCAAACAGGATTTGTTCCTTACACAGGCAAAGACCATTGACCCCAAAACTAGTGCATTTTGTCATGACCTCAACAGTTTCACAGTAAATACAAAACAAAACAGAACAAAGAGAGAGACTCTTGATGGTAGTAGATTTGCTAGCCAAAATTACTTTCATTGGAGATGTATACGTCTGATAAAGAGATTCTGTTATTTCAGACTAATTAAATACATCCATTTTGCTTTCTGTGATGGTGCATCTTCAAGTGGGTAGATTTAGGTAGAATGTAGGTATTAGTTTAGCTCAAATACGGTATAGGCAAAAGTAGTCAAACCTTGAGGCTGCGATGTTGACAAGTCCATAGAGCTACACATGTAGTTAATCTCTTATTTCAACTACTGCTTCTTCTGCTCATCCTACCAAAATCTGTTAAAGTTTTCAGTAACTTGTCGCTGGCCATATTTGCAGAAAGCAAATATGACATCAGAACTTGGCAAGATTTTGGAGGCTTTGCAAAGGCTCTTTAGGTGCTCTGACCTCAAACCTCGAGTGTTGAGATGTGACTCGAAATATCAGGGGAAAGTGACTCAGAAACTCATCACGAATATGTCGATTTCGTCAACGTCTGTGACAAGTGGAAGCGGCTCCATCGTCTCTGCTCAGCGTGATATCATTAGAGGTTGCAGACAGAGCTAATGGCACTGGACTTGAATTACCCACTTAATGATCATGTTCTGGATCCTTAATTTTGAATTTTTTATTGCCACATGTCAATATTGGCTTCATTATCATGCAAACTTACATGGAGATAAGGGCATTCCTGGAGTGGAGAGGACGGTGTAAGTCAGTGAACACATCACCCTGTCTGTCTTTCTCCACATGAAACCAGCCAGCCAATCAGACTATTGCATGTTTCTTATCCTGTTTTGGGGGGGAGGTAACTTCTGGGGAACATCCCCATCTCTATGAATCTTTACACTGACGAGAGTGTGACAATTAATGCCAATCAGAGTCTGAAGAATGAATTCGCACCCTTGGCTCACCCACAGATTTTTTCCTCGCTCAAGATAATGAGCAACAATTGTTGGGTTGAAGTGCAGGCTCCATTTAACAGGGTGTTCAGATACAAAAAAAAATTATGCTAAAAGGGTATAGCTGCAGTATGCGATGAAGTTATACATCTGAACACTGACTAAAGAAACAACGTATAACAAAATGACGTATAAGGAAATGACGGTCAGAGCATCATTTGGAACTAGAACTTGATGACGAATCAGCATTCAGTATGGTATAACTGGGCAGGGCTTAATGTGAGCGTGTGCAAAAGGTGACGCTATACCTCTCACTGAACGGTCTGTTGGCTATATGGTGATTCGTTATCTGTCATTTCTTTATCAAGTTTTGGTATGAACTGGTTTGCGTCTGAACGGGGTAAGTTGTGGATCCCCAGTTTGCATCTCTTAAGAAGAGGAAGTGCACAATATCCTTGCCATCAAAGTTTTTATGCGTGGATGTGCAATTTATCTGAAGAGACCTTTGGGATGCCCAAGTCTTTTCATCGAAGACAGGCAGGATGATCAGGGTGGTCTAACTTCCGGGGTTTTTAGATTGGTACACAGTGTATATTTGGTATGATATGTTTGTGTTTAGTTCTGTTCTAGTGGAAGAAGAACAGAGGCAGTTGAGCTGGATATTAAATTCCTAGCAGTATCTGTTTGAAATTCACAGGAAAGTTGATGCCTGTCTGTCTCGATATTGTATATCTTGAAAATAACATCAGCAAAAGTCCATAAAGAAATTCCAAAGTGTGATGTTATAGCCATTCGTCACCATGGAAACTGGTTCTAAACAACATCACTTGGCCTGAGTGTCTATGCACGCAGATGGTTCCAGCCCAAGCTACAACAAAAGACTAGACTGTGACATCTTTCCAGTACTCTGTCATGCACAATGCTTCCATTTTTTTTTTTACTCTTCAAGAGAATGACAGCATTAGAAATATTCAAGAGGAGAAGAGTATATTAGATGGATGTGGTATTAAGATATCTCAATACTTCCATTCAAGCTCGTCCAGGTGTACCTTTGGCAGGAGCTCATGTCCGAATCTAGAAGCAGAGCAAAACAAGGATGTTGTAATCAAAGCCAGAGACAAGAAATGGCCAAGTGTCCTCACCTGTTGGCAATGACGATGGATAGATATGATTTGCAGCTGAAGATCAAAAGGAGATGACTCCATCTCTAGTTGATGGAGCCAATGCTTCTCTTCATCACAGTTGATTTGATGATCGAAAAGTAAATTCTTTGCTAGGATTCAACTTTTAAAGGGATAAGTAATATCTTTGGTGGAGACGAAGATTTGGATTTTAACCTTTTGTGAGATAATTACTAACCTCCCATATGAAATATTAAAGGGCATAAAATTCTAAGAGCCATTAAAATTTATTTAATGAAAATTGGGTTTGAAGTAGCTGAGATATCAAAAAAAAAATTATTGTGATCTTAATAAAAAGAACCCAACTTTTGATGTACACTAGCAGCAAAAAAATGTGATACATGATGCAATTTTGCATAAGATTCAGGTAGCTAAATCAGCTGATTTGCATAGAGACTGAACACACTTTCAAATGTGGACATGATGTAGGCATTGTGCTAGTGTGGGGGGGGGGGGGGTTTCAGGTTTAGGGGTGCATAACTCGTAAAATATATCACCCAGGAAGCTTGAAAGGGAGGGATACTTACCGTGACCTGAAAGAAGTCACCCACATTCCATGGTAAGGTGTAAATTCCTCATGAATTGCTTGAGTTGTAACCTAAATCTGAACAAAAGTTTGTCATGAATGCTCTTCTGTCTTGAACCTATCACATAAATTTTCCTCCTGACATAACTTTGAGCTTCTAATTTTTTTTCAAAATATATTTTGGCTCCTTTTTATTCTGGCAGTTTTCATAGATCCTGTAATTTTCTACGATCTTCCTCTCCAACCCACACATACCCATCTCGTCCCCCCTGGGAGGGAAACGTGAGAGCTGTGCTGACTGCTTGACTCGCCAGTCAGCACGTGCTGCGACTTCCGCCAAATTTTCTCTTGCTCGATCGCCTTCTCCTCGATCCTTTCCGAATGCGGTCGGTTCCTCCCCGGAGGCCCCCAGAGAACCGCAATCCTCTCGTGTGGAGCTTGAGCCCGGCAGCCTCCCAGAGACTAACGGTAGCTTAGAGGTGTACTATGGAAGAATCTAGAGACTCCTACCAATGAGGAGTTGGACTAATCTCTGATAACAGACATAGCGAGCATCAGTCCTAACAGACAGGTTTCGAGGAAACATTTAAATTCTGCATTTTTTTTTATGTGTGTATTTTACGTCCTCTTTTATAGTGCCGCAGTGTGAAAAAATTTGTTGTAGTTTCATGACTGTATCATGCTTGGCAGTTTTAATTCAAGAAAACATACAGTATATGAGTAAAATCACCAGAGAAGGAAGAAAATTTAAATACTTTTCTGTTCATAAATTTTATGCCAGTACTTTGAAATCTTATTATTCACCAATGCGACATGGTCATTTTCATTTGCGATAAATTTTGAAGAACATAATACTGTTCTTTCTTGATTGTCCTTTGATTTGAAAATATGTCCTGACCACAACACATGAGTGCTTTTGGAAGGTAGTTTGATTTTTAATGGCCATGTAACTTTTTATAGAAGCATTTATGCTAAAAAAAAGTGGTGGAGAAAATTGCAAGCTTTGCTGTGATGCAAATTTTATGACAAAGCTTTTATCATTTTTCTTGCAAATGGCCAATTTTCAAAACTTGACCTCCTAACAGACTGCAAAATAGTATTCTTGGTCATGATTACACATGCTTTTATAGTAATTTTATCTGGGGAGGTGGTCATTACTCTCAGAATGTAGGCCTACTTGAAAAATCCCTTTAGAACGCCGCTATGCAGTGACCACCCACCACAAGTTCTTTGTGTGAGGAATGGAATTGCATGTAACGCTTTTAATGTGATGTGGCATATTGTGATTTAGCGATCTGTCTATGTGCACTTGAGTGTTTGAGGAAGATATGCGGGTGTGCAAAATGTTACACATACATGTAGAGTTAATCAAGCTGTCAGGCTAGGGTAGTAAAAGGTTTCAGTCAAATGAAGTTGCTAGTCTATTTTAGTCTTCAGTAGGATCGTCAGCTGATGATGTGCTGAGTCCATGAACTTTTATGATTCATATGACAACCTGATGTAACGAAACAAGAAATTTATGTTGGAAGGTTATATATTGAGCAATCTGAATAGGATGTGTCTCTTTAATAGAATGCCAGTTTCTCCCCCTCCCCCTCCCCCTCTCCCCACCCATTTTTTCTTAGTTTATAGCTGTTACCCCTTGTGGTTAGACCATAATATTGGCATCTATTTATGAATCCCAGCCAGGTGATGTGTTGAGGATGATCGTCTATAAACAGAAAGGAAACAGTGGGGAGAATCTAACATTGCAGTTATTGCCGCATTGGCCATGCAACGTGACTTTGCCGAGACCCCTCCTCAACATTTGCTCCAAAATCTGAGGAAATCCTCATTACAAACCTCAAAATATTGGGCTTGAGCCGAAGCTGGCACATTCATGTAGAAGTTTACTATCAGCTCTGTAAATAACAATTTTTTTTGAAGGTGTGAAAGATAGAGAGAGAGAGATGCGAGAGTACATACAGAGTTGATAGTCAGATTTGCCATCAGGAAAGACCAATTTGTAGATTGATTGTACTCGCATTTGTTGTGGTAAGAGGAGGCTTTGCAGCAAATTTATGTTAATCGTGGTTGTGTGTGTTGGGTTTGTCACTATTTTGCTCATATTAGAAACACTTTTCTTGGGGGAGGGGTGTGAATCATAATTAAAGGTATTGCAGTAACCCTGATTTTCAAAATAATGTGTGAGATGTCACAAACATAAAATGGCCCAGTTGCTGGTAAAAGCCTTGGAAAAGTTTTCATTTTCAATGGAAAACCAATGAGTGTTTCCACACAATCTCATCAAACTCCCATCCCCTTCATTCCTTCATTAAATCAATCCAGGAGCATTTACAATTTTTTCTAACTGGCTGATGAATACCACAGAAATGTGTGGCAAAATGTGTGTACTGTCATAAATTTCATGTATGTATTTGCACTCAACCAACATTAATGCTAGAGCAGCATGGTGTAGCTTCAATCATCTCAATGGTGAATGTTATGTTTACAGTGTGATATTAAAGGGTGTGTACAGTTCTGGTTGAGGTGAGGATTTAGCTGTTAACGTTTTGCGAGATATTCAGAAACCACTCTATGAGATGTCAAAGAGCATACAGTTCTAAGGGGTATTAAAAGTTTATTCGATGAAAATCGGTTTTGAAATGGCTGAGATATCCAAAAACAGTGTGAAACAAAGAGATCCTAATAAAGTTGTGGCATGTCGCCTTTTATTATTGGCACTTTTTTTGATATTTCAGCCATTTGAAAACCAATTTTCATCAAATAAACATTGAATCCTTCTTAAAATTACATGCTCTTTCATATTTCATAACATGCTTTTCATTATCTCACTTTATAGGAATGTTCAAAACATGAATCCCCACCTCAACCAGTACTGTACAGTTCCTTTAATATGGGAAATACATCTTGGGGCTAATTTCTCATTATCACAACTGATTGGATTTATTTCCTGGACATAAATTTGGTCAATGAAGATGCACTATTTATGTCCTTGACCAGTAACTGTATTAAATTCAGGGTCATAGTGTTGTTATCCCTCCTTCTTTATGCTCGTTAACGTGCAGGTATTTTCTTTCATTATTCGTTTTTAGCAGCGTCATGTTCATCACTGTTGTATCTCTCCCTTCCTCCCCCTTCTCCCCTTTCTCTTTCTTTCCCTCTTCGTCTATGTATTCTCTGTCGTTTATTACCTATTTTATCATCTCTTTCTGGGGACATATCTCTGTATCTCCCTTATTATCTGTCTCAGTCTCTATCTCCCATAAACATAGAATATCTGTCTCTATTTATGCTTCTGTTTGTAACATCCTGATTATATTGTTGCTCAGTCTTTCTCACTACTAGTATCTTCAAAATGATCTATCTCATATGTTCTTTTTCTTCCCACAGCACATCTGTCTCATATTCTTTACACTCGCCCACATGATGCCTGGCTATAGTTCCTGGTGAAACCAGTAATTTAATAATTTTTAAAACAATGATCTCAAGGTCTGGGAATTACGAGTGAAAGATTGCTAGCATCTTTGCAGGAAGACACCTATAAAAAGGTGTCCTCCTGCTCCTGCCTCTGCTCCTCCTTCTTCATGTAAGCAGGGGAAGGAAAATAGAACATCCCTCGAAACGACAACACAAACGTGAGTGACCCGAGCATATCATGTTATATTTGGGGGTGAAATTAGCGCTTCCGAGCAAATTGACGAATGGACACGAAGAGGAAGAGGAAGAAATCGCACATGCTGGGGAGAGAGGAGGGGCTAACAATGAAATTTAGGCAGGCTCAGCTGTGATGAAACAAGAGGAACACGCCTCTGGGAGTCCCCCTGCATCCCTGCTGGGGTGGTAATGTGGCAGACAGGACTAATTGGCCTACTAACCTTGGAAGTGAAATGTTGTACCACAAAGACCAGAAAGGAAAAAGAAATTTGTATTTTATTTTTACAATCGCCACATTTTTAGTTTTTGTGCACTGGCCATGGTCAAGTGGTCTAGACTTCCAATGACTTTTTTTTTTGGCTGTTATACAGTTACACTTTACTAATGGAATAACAGAATACTTGATTTTTTTTAAGGCTTTGTCAAGCAGGAGCATTGACACTATATTTCAGTGCACATTTTGCAACAATAAATACTCTTTTCCTATTCTCCCACGAGATCCTGAAATCTTCAGAGACTTTGCCCAGGGACCTGTTAGGTTTCCCTATCAGACACTGGGTTGGGAAAGACAAAAAGGAATTGATCTTCTGATAATTAACCTATCACATCTTTTTCAAGAATCAGTAAGTTTGAATTATAGAACCTGTTTTTGTTTCACATGATCAAATTACTGGCCCAATCAGTATCAACAATCATCAATATATTCATTTCATGTATGTTCACGATATTAGTGAGGGATAATAAATTCATGAACAGTGTCAGATTTAGTTTTGTGTGACACACATTTTGTGACTTTCATTATCTAGACTCTCTCTGTCTTATTGGAATAAGAGTTCTCAGATGATGATGTGTGTCATACCAACCTTCTGTGAACCATCCTTTGATATTAGGGAGTGCTATTAAAACTGAAATGATCGAACTACTCATTAAAAGAAGAGAAATCTAAGCAGATTGACAATATGTGCATTCACATTGACAGTGAAATAATGCAATATTTCGTAATATGAATGCAAGTACACCAGGAAATGGTGACATTGAGGGTGGTAATTTCAACCTCGCATGAATTACGCATATGAGATCTGAATGTAAATCGTGTCAGGAAAGACCACCAATTTTACAATGGTGTATTATTTATGTGACCTAACTGGTTCAAGTCCTTCCCATTGGAGCTTTGCACATGACATGCATTATGCTAACTAGAAATACCACGGTATTTCGTGAATGAGAATCTGTGTCTATGGTGTGTCTATTACCATGATATTTCTTGACAACAGATAAGATATAATGTGAGAAAAGTTATTTTAGTATGTTTGGGATCAACATAAACCATTGGTCTTTCTAGGGCTCATCTGAAGATTTACAGCAAAAAATAATGAAAAATTAAAAAAACACCATGATATTTTGCCAATAAGAACAGTGCCAAATATTAGTGTGGCGATTAGTACCATTGTATTTAAAATGTGAATGCACTTGGTGCATTCACATTTTGTGACTGAATCTGTGACTGAATTTTGTCGTAAAGTGCTGTGAAACCAGTCATTGACTGCGTAAGAGTGCTATGTAAATGATCCGATTGCATTGTATTGTATTGTCATGAATCTATTTTATATTAATAAGTACAGGGCCAAATTTTGATTCTAAGGTGAGAAAGGTAAGTGGAGGGGGAGGGGTGGGAGTTAAGAGAGATATAGGGCTGACGGAAGTTATAATTAATATCTGTGTCTAGTTGGCAGGTCTCACTATGTAACATGATGACTCGGCCATGGTAGCCACAGATGTACTCTCTAAAAAATCAAGTGAAAATTTTCACTTTTGCAAGAGTGAATAACAGAAAAGAGTGAATTTTGAGTGAAAATCATTGTTTTCACTCATTTTAGAGTGACCTCAGGGATCACTCAAAGATTTGGGATTGATCCCTGAGGTCATTCCAAAATGAGTGAAAATGAACATTTTCATTCAAAATTCACTCCAGTTTCACTCTAAATTCACTCTTTTCTGTTATTCACTCCTTTAAGAGTGAACATTTTCACTCATTTTTTTTTAGAGAGTAGGAAATGTTCACAAATGGATGACAGGCAGAGAGTGCAGTAGCCATGGCAACCAGGAATACCTATCATAATTCTTCTGGGGATGTCGGAAAGAGGGAGGAGAGCCACAAAGCAGATGGTGTTTGAGGCATTTGTCTCAGTTTCAGAAGATATCCACACGACAAGTACACATGTGCTTAGGGGGATGGGGGGGGGGGGGGGTATCCAGCCAAGAAATATTATCATTATGAACATATCTTGACAGGTTATACCACCAACCTCACCAAAAGTGCATGGCCTCCGGGTCACAATAGACAATAGTCTGACAAGAAAACCATGTTTTCTGCACAGTTGAATTACTTCGGTTATCTCCCGATATCGCATCCGCTGAGTGGTGGTGAGTGGTGCACTGAGCAGTGGTTGAGGTCTTCCTGGTTAGATGAAGGTATGCTGTCTGAGAGTTTGTTTCTGTGATTCATGGTGAGGTAGATTTAACATGACTTCAAACATGAAGGGAAAATGTTCGGGGGGGGGGGGGTGGGGGGGGGGTGGGGGGAGGGGCATCACTCATGCAGTGGTATCCTGCCAGTTTGTGTATGTACTTCCTTCATTCCATCCTCTGACAGTGGCAAACCACAGACTTCAAATAAAACCAACTATGTTGGCCAAGGGCCACAAACCTCATCACGCAGACCCATTTCACATGTGCAAATCAACAGTGATCCAGAAGTTCAAATCCTGTGATGCACCTTCCCTTCTCTTCTTGTCCTGAATATCTAACCCCCAATCTTTTCAAAACCAAAAGAGCTTGATCATAGGACAACATTAATTATTTTAATGGTGGAACACTGCTTCAAAATGTTCATGTCTCCATTTTGTATACAATGTCTGTTAGTATTTTTACACCAATCATAAACCAGATCTTATATTTGAATGTCATAATATCATGTTAGTATTTTTACACCAATCATATAACCAGATTTTTGAATGTCATAATATTTCAAGCATGAATAGGGCCTCACAATGTACATTGATAAAAAGGAAATCACTTTTGTGGTTTACCACACAGGTTTTAGAAAGAGGCTAGTGCATGCATGCTGTCTTTGTAATTATTATGTAGTACTATTGACAAAACTCTTCCATAATTTTGGGGCATTTCATTTTAATATTGCTCACCATTGTAGGAACATACTGATCAAGTCATCCTTTTCACAAACAACCATAACAAAATTTCCAAAATCGCATAAATAATCCATTCCTAGGCCACCATCATTTCAAGCATAGGCTCTCAATGTGATGCAGTCTGCTGCATTTTTCCCTTTGTGAATATTCCTTTTCTTTGACATTGAGTAGTCTTTGTTGATAACAAATTTGCAAGTTCTGGTTACATTGTGTTTTGTTGTCAGTAATGTTGAAAAATAATTATCAATGATGTTAATTTGACCTGAAATGCTGCAAAATACAGAAAAGCAAATACTTCAACAATATGTATATATTTAAATTCCTCTATTTCCGTCAAAGGATGGTCAAAGAACTTATAAAGTCTAAATTCCATTGTTTTCAGAAGATCACAATAAATAGAAAGGAACAAGAATACAACAAACTTAACAAGCGATATTTAAACACACACACAACAATACAACTTATTTGTATTATATAGTCAGTGCAATATTATAGGTAATCTTTAGGTCCTTTTAAGGTCAAATGTGTACACTTGAGTGATTTGCAAAGATGTAGGTCCACAATCAGTCTTGCAAAGAGTTTCATCCCAAGGTTGTTGCCACAAGACCTTTATGCAAGTTGTAAAAACTATGCTCTCTAAACTAAAACTAGAGATTGTAATTTGTCATCACTGACAAATTAAGGTGATCCGATTTTTTTTAAAATCAATGATTCAAGTCCTGATCGCAATAGGCATGACCATGACAGGTTTCATCTGTGTTCAGAGACATTGGCCGTGTGATGTTTGGATTCTCATTTAGAAAAGGTAGTCATATCTGCCATCTTTGGTACCAAATCTGTATACACTATAACGAAGATACAGCAACAAGTACATATGACCTTTGACCCCACTTTGCACAACCTAGATGGCATCTGAGCAAAAAATGGTTATTTTGTGAAATGATTCTTGTAACATGGTCTTTGCGTGTGCAAAATATGGGAAAGATAAGACATGTATTCACCAAGATACAGGATGAAACATTTGTGACCTTTGACCCTAATTTACATACCCAAGATGTTGTCCGATCAAGTAGTTGTTATTTTATAAAATAATATACGTGACATGAGCTAAACATGTGCAAAATATGGGGGTGATAGGGGCTGTTTTTCTTGAGTTATTGCAAAGAAAGTTGCAGAAACACAGAAATATCTCAATACATCGAAGATAAGCTTAATTTCAACCAAGTATTTTAACATGATCCCGACATCATATGAAAAAACAAAGGGCACGTAACGATAGCGCAAAGTCTAAGTTACAACATATTAAAATCTGAGAAAAATTCACCGAAGGGTAATTGAGCTAGTGCTCGATAAAGACAATCATGTCAATTTTCACATCTAGAAAAATTCCCTCCCATAGAGATAACACGTCATAACGAAGAAACAGAAAGAAGTACATATGACCTTTTGACCCCACTTTGCACAGACAAGATGACATCTGAGCAAAGAGTGGTTATTTTGTGAAATGATTCTTGTAACATGATCTTTGCGTGTGCAAAATATGGGAGAGATAGGACATGTATTCACTTAGATACAGGATGAACCATTTATGACCTTTGACCCTAATTTACATACCGAAGATTGTGTCCGTACAAGTAATTGTTATTTTATGAAATGATGTACGTAACATGAACTAAACATGTGCGAAATATTGGGTAGATAGGGCTTGTTTTTCTTGAGTTATTGCAAAGAAAGTTGCAGAAGGAAATTAATATGAAAATATATCGAAGATAAGCTTTAATTTCAACCAAGTTTTTGGACGTGATCCCGACACCGTATGAAAAAATGGAGGGCACATTAACAATAGCCCAAAGTCTCAGCTACAACATATCGAAATCTGGGAGAAATTCACCGAAGCATAAGTGAGCTAGTGCTCGAAAAAGATAGTCATGTCAATTTTCACTTCCAGAAAAGCTGCTCTCCCATAGAGATAACACGTAAACTGGTCAAATTTTACAAGGATGCTTTCAATCCATTTTTACGAGGTGATGACGTCATCCAATCAAATTTTTGTAAAATAAATATGAAAGTACATTTAATAAGCTACAACATACTGAAAACTGGGTGAAAATTGGCAAAGGATAAGTGAGATACACTCGAGTGAACTTGAAATTTGATGATGTCATTTTGAAAATCTACTTTTTTTACTTTATTAAGAAATTTGATATCTTTTAATCATTTTTTCAGTATTGCCAACCCATGAAATGATATGTACAACTCATCAGCTTTCAAAATATGTAAAGAAAATGGGGGGTTACCGTCCATTCTGACGAGTAAAATCGGATTTAAAATTGGCGGTTTTTTGGCATTGTTGCACTGTATATCGCCATTGAGGCGCGCGCGGAATTTCAAATTTGACGGGCCCGTATGACGTCATATTGAGTCGGATTGACTTGAAACTTGGAAGAAATATTCCTTGACATTTTAGGCATCTGATAAATGTGAAAAAACGGGAAATTTCTATTCCATATGACCTGTGCGTGCGTATATGTGCGCGCGCGTACGCGTCCGTCCAATTTTTTCAATTTTTCAAAAAATGCTGTAAATGGTCTGAAACGTGTGCAAAAAGATTTTGAGCTCGATTGGAGCATACAAATATTTCAACGCGCGCGTACGCGCACGTTTTAATAATAAATATGAATTTTGATAATATGAGTAGAATGCGCTTGACTTGAAATATATGTGACGTAAATTTCATTGAAAATGTACATTCCATTAATGAGATATGAATGAAAATGTGTTTTCATATAATGACGTCATAGTGACGTCACGGTCGACTGATCACTATGATTTTACTTGCGCTGTCGTCTTTGCGACATGATACATATATGGTATAAGTTTGACATTGAGAGGCAATGCACTTTCTGAGCTAACCTCTGCACAACTTTTGAGGAGAAATAAAGAAAGAAACAAAGAAAGAAGAAAGATTCAGTACAGATACAGAAGGTGATCCGAGAGGATACTCGGATCACCTAATGACACTGAAGTAAAATATTGAAACCTGATGTGGATGGATGATTCATGCGATGTTGAGACTTAAAGGTACTGTTTACCATTGGGAGCAGTAATTTTTAAAAATGTGAGAGATATTACATTTGACGCATATAGTGGGTTAGTTGTATCACATTGTATCACAAAACATCCTACCATATAAACATGTAGCAATAAAGCCTAAGATATATTGAAGGAAATATCACCATTTTTCCCCAGTAAACCATAACTGTAGGCAGTTTAGTCTGGAAACATTTTTATTATAATTATTGTTCACATTTTGTATATTTAACAATACTTAACATTGATTATACTGATTCACATTTTTACTTTGATTGTTGCTATCCCTAACTCAATTTTAGAACTATTTTGAAGTACTAAAGCTGGGTTTTTGTTTCTTCTGCAAATGGTAAATAATACTTTTAAAGGAAGGAAAAACTTGAGTATATTAAAAAAAGCATGCAACATGTTTAAGAATGATGAGAGAGAAGTATTTGATATATCTTCTTCTTTTATTCGAAGTAGTACTCCTCACTTGCATACCCCACATCTACCATATTCCAATGACATGCAGCACTTTAATTAGTATGAAAAATACATAGCAAAATTGTGTTCCATACTTTGTAGGTGAGATACAAAATGATACCTCTAGTTAATTAATTTCTCAATTCCTTGGATGCCAGCCAGTTGTTGCAATTAGAAAGTGGGGTCTGATGTCCGATATTTTTTCTTCTTTTATATTCACATAAAACTAAATAGTAAAATCTGAGTCTCTATTTTAATAAGCAGTGAACCTCTGTTCTTCCTTTTCTAGCTCCAAATCTTATTTACAGCATAGATAGAGGCAAAGACATGTGAAACTCTATAAAATTCTTATATCTTTCCTATTGATGTCTGTTGATCTGTTTGAATGAACATTACTTTATGTATCGAAGTTGACTTGTTCGTGGAATGGTAGCCTTGCATTAAAGAGTAGGCCTCACTTCCTCTCAAATTTGGGGCAGGGTGTGAGCAAAGCAGTATTAAAGGGACTGAATTGTGGGAAGACTATATTGTGAAGGTTGGCAATTGGAATATAATCGGGAATCTCCATAATGCTTTGGAAAATGCTTATGCAACAAACTCTTGCTGGCTTACAGACTTTTTTCATCCAACCTCCTAGTCTCTGTGTAGGAATTGTTCCGTTAACATAATTGGTACATACACTTCATAAAGAGCACTTTTATTTTAAAGGTCCTGTTTACCTTTGGGAACAGTGATTAAAAAAATTTTCAAGATATGACATTCAATGCATATGTGTAGGTCTGTTGTACCACAAAACATCCTATCATATAGAATTTTTGTGATAAAGCCTAAAATATAAAGAGATATGTGTATATTTCTCATTATACCATAACTGTAGATGGTTTAGTCTGGAAACATTTCTATTATATCTATTGTTCACATTTTGTATATTTAACATTACTTAACATGGATTTCACTGTTCCTAACTTTTACAGTGGTTGTTTCTATCCCTAACTTACATTTTAGAACTATTCTAAAGCACTAATATGCTGTGTTTTTGTTTCATCTGCAGATGGTAAATTATGCCTTTAACAGGTCTGTGCTAGTCCCGCTTTTTGAAGGTACCGCTATGGGCAGCAGATGAAGATCAATTTAATCAAAGTACCATAATATCTGCCGATCGGCTCCCTTTAAAGGGATGGTACAGTTTTGGTGGAGATGAGAATTGGGCTTTTAACTTTTTGTGAGATACCAAGAAAAGACTTGTGATATATTATACAGAACATACTATTTTAAGAGGAATTCAAAGTCTGTTTGACAAAAATTGGGTTTGGAATGACTGAAACATCCAAAAACAAAGTAAAACAAAGTGATCTTAATAACGTATGGGTCCCACACTTTATTAGAATCGCTCTTTTTTGATATCTCAGCCATTTCAAAACCAATTTTTATCAAATAAACGTTGAATTCCTCATAGAATTTCATGCTCTTTTATAATTCATAAGAGGTTTCTCATTATCTCACCAAAAAATATTAGAAACCTGAAATTAGGTCTCAACCATAACTGTACAATCCCTTTAAGTTCAGAAGACAGAGATGGAGAGAGAATGGGGGGGGGGCGTAGATCAGAGGGCAAGAGATATGAAGGGACAGTGGCACAGACAGGAATGAGTGGTGCTGGGAAGTGGGGAAGAGGAAATTGACAGTAAACCCTTTGACAAATGTTAAATGTAAAGAAATCATGACGACGTTTTTTTTTTTTTTTTTGTGGCTGCCATAAATGTCATTAGCATCCTTCCACACGAGACACAATTTCATCAGTGAGCCAGCAAAAAAAAAAAAAAGATGAAATAACCAATAGAAGAAAAAAAAAAAGGAGAAACCAAGAGTTTCTTGTGCTGATACAGATGGCTTTTGTGTCTTGTAGAACCATCTCCAGGCTCAGATGGGAATTTCAGACTTGACCCCAGCCTGACCCCTGGTGGACAGATATGGGGGACTAGAATTTGGTGCCAATGTGCACCTTGGCTAAGCAAAACAAACATGAACTTCAAACCAAAATAAATTTCCTCCCCCATCTTTTTTAAGTATCTTCACCCACTTGTCGCAGAAGAAAACGTTTCTTTTTCCATTGCAGTTTCAAGTGGGCTTTCTCTCAGACTCCATTTTAGTATCCTCAATTGCTTAATTTCTTCCTTTTGCCAACATCATTTGACATAAAACTCCCTCTAAACTTCACCCTGCAAACTGTAAACCTGCTGTTTGGGCATCTGATCTCTTTCCTCAAAATTAGTGCCTACTGTATGTTTTAAAAATAAGACATGTATTTAATAAAAAAAGTTGATTATGAATATGGCAGTACATGTTTTGTCTAGAGTGGGTTATGTAAAAGTCGGTAGGCCAGTATTTTGAGGTGACAGGTAGTTTGGAGACTGCGGTTGTGAGACCACAGAACTCGAGGAAGGGGTGATTTATTTTGAGTTAGGAGGATGGAACACCAGGTTTACCTATTGGGGACAGACAGGGTGTTGCGAAAAGATGATAAATCTCTATTTGAGTGGGGGTGCGCCTGCCTGCGTGGCAAGCAGTGATGGATTTCGCCCCATGTGATTATCTGTAGGGTTACCTGTATAGAAATTTTCTAATTTTAACTCAGCCAGTGGTAGTCAAAGAGTGCCTCCTATTCCCTGTCGTTGTTTGTTGACACAGGAAGACAATAGGTAATGGGCCTCACTAGGTAGACACAATACTGTAAAACCAGAAACATTCGCGACATGAAACCTTCTCAATTTGGAGCCAACAGCCTTTTTTCGTAAGATGGAACTTTCACGAATCGTTGCTTGCATTCGATGCATTGTTTAGATGAACATTTTCAGAAAAGTTTCATGAGTGTGAAATTTTTGTTTTGTTTTAGAGCATATTCATGCAGGAGGAACAGATTACATTTATTTGCGGTGACAATTATAGCATTTGTATTCAAGACAACCTTGCGAAAGTCAAGTCCAAAGGAACTAGAGATAATATCTCTAGACTGATGTGAAATTTGACTTACACAATGGAATTAATTCATGTTTATGTCCATCCAGGGCAGAATTTTTCTTCATTTGAAACAATTTATTGACCAATGCGAAGTAAATTTATGTGAAGTTGACTGTACTTGCTGTGCCCTTGCAACTCATCATAGTGCTCAAAACAGTAGGTACTGTTTGTAACTTGACATATCCTACATTCATTTAGTTTGATAGATATAACTTTGTGAAAGTGTGGCATTGATTCTAGCATCATTTTGAAGTTACTGATTTTGATTGTCTCTGGGTTTTGCAGAATGTATCACATCAAATTCTTAAAAACATACATTGAAATGAACAGGAAATATTAAAATTCAGTGTCGATTTAGTTGTTTAAAGGACAAGTTCACCTTCATAAACAGAAGGATTGAGAGAATGCAACAATAATAGTAGAACGCATCAGTGAAAGTTTGAGGAAAATTGGACAATCGATGCAAAAGTTATGAATTTTTAAAATTTTTGTGTTGGAACCACTGGATGAGGAGACTACTACAGCTTGTGAGTCATATGCGTACAACAGTATAAAGAAAATGTAAAAGAAAATTTAACATATTTTCACTTTTTTCGCATAATAAAAGAGCACTTGACTTGCCTCTTTCTAAAAGCGGGGGGAATAATATTACCCATAACATTTGTCGGTAACGAGTCAGGGGAATGTGTACTTTTTTCAAAAGATGGAATTTTGTGAAATTCTCTTTATATTTTCTTTATATTGTTGTACGCATGTGACATCTAAGTTATACATACACTGCAGTAGTCTTCTCATCCAGTGGTTACTGCACAAAAACTTCAAAAATGCATAACTTTTGAACGGATTGTCTGATTTTCCTCAAACTTTCACTAATGTGTTCTACTAATATTGCTACATTCTCTCAATCCTTATGTTTATGAAGGTGAACTTGTCCTTTAAGACAGAAGTAGGCCTACTGTCATTTAAAGGTTTTGACCATCATCACTATACTTTCAGGATACTGAAATGAGTTTGCATTGAAATACAATGTAGATCGAACAGGTGTACAAGTCATGTTTCATTGGAATTGGAGCAGTTTTATGTATGAAGTATATATAACTATATACCATAATCAATTCAAGGTTAGTTACATTCTACTTGTATCTATAATGATGGCAGGCTTGCGTGTAAAAGTACTTTAGGACTTGTGCCTGTTCTCAGGTGTTGGCCCCTTCCACTTTATGAGATTCTGTGTGGAAGCAGGTGTTATGAAGTCATGGAGGTGTTTCAGACTTCAAAAGGACTCGTTTGTTGAACGAGTTACTTGTCAGTGAGACCGAAAGCAATTGGGCATCTCGTTTCTCCCAAGTGAATCACTCTTCATTCACTATGATACCCACCGAGGTACATTCGAAAACTGGCACAGGCCTGCCAGAACAAAAATGCCTGTCAGCAAAATATGCGCACTGATCTTGAACTCATCAGTAATGGTCAACTCCAGTCAAGAGTGGGGGCGCTGTGGCATAGTGGATAAGACTCCCGACTCCCGATCGGAGGACCCGAGTTCGAAACCCGCCCAGCGCTTACATCCTTGGACAAGATGTTTTACCCACCATGTCCCTCTCGACCCAGGTGTATAAATGGGTACCTGGCAACGCTGGGGTAATAATAATGGCAGGGCCCTCTGGTAGAACAGTGGCAACACTGAAGAGGTTACCCTGGGTAAATAAGACATTATTATTATTATTAAGATTCTTTAGCTGCATGTGTAATGCATATAAAGCTATATGTGATTTGTTACTGGGATTCCTGAACATATACGAGTCAGGCCGGACTTCCCATTACACGGTCTCTCCACTCTGCAAGGTCATAAACTCTAAACATTAATAGTGTGTTTCTGAAACAAGATTGAAATCGAAAAACTTTTGCAGTCTGAAACCCCTCTTAAGGATGTGCTTGAGACAGAGATCTGTCCCATTTCGTGGAAGACCACTCATCAGTGCTCCGATTGGGATGTGGCCAAGGCCGTATTACCCATTGTAACAGATCGTTTCATTTTTTGGAGTTCTCAAGTCAATACTCTGGGGCTTTTACAGACTGAACAGAGGCCCCTGTAAAGACACTTGTTTCCCTAATTACATACATAATTGACCCCCTTGAAACCAACACTTCAGTCTTTAGAGCCAAAGATCGCATGGCTCAGGGTAGCAGATTTCCGTGGCTGACGTCATCCATAGTTTGTTTAAGAGAATGGAATTCGACAGTTGGAGAGTTAATGAAATTACTGCAAGCACACTCCTCAGGGATCGGGCTGAGGACCTGGCTGCATGAGGAAGGCGGGCATCGGTTGGCAAAGTGCAGCGTGTTTGGCAGGCAGACCGGGCTGTTGGATGGGCAGATGTCGGAGAGGAAGGGAACAGCTGCAGTCTGACCTTGACATTGACCCACCCACTGGAGTGAGGCAACAAGTTGGTGACGTCTGTGCTGGCGTCTTTCTCCGGCATGGTGGGCAACCCTGTGTAGGGACTCCCCGAGGAGGTTGTCAAAACGATAAACAAAAACAAGGATGATTGCAAGCACTCCCCAAACTAGATCCGAGACCCAATTTTTTTTTATAATTATTTTTATTATTATTAATATTTCCTTCTCACTTTTTCAAGGAAAACTGGAAAGGATGTTCTTTTATTTTTGGTAATTAAGTTTTGGAAAGTGTTATTTGTTAACTAAGCAAAAATTGGTTGAAGCATTCAACATAACTTTTGATGTGACATTTTGCCAAAGTGAAGGACTGCAAAATTAGTAGCAGTAAGTATATCAATGTCTAAGTGCTATAAAGTAGTATGTAATGTATGTATAATTGTAAATATGCAGCGGGTGTATGCGTCAACATCATCATCACTTTCATCAGAATTAGAATCACGATCATTTTTAATTATCATCATAACACTCACTATCATCATCATTATTAGACTGGACATCATTATATTAATTTTCCTCAGCATAGTCAGCATCATGATCAGGTTGCTTTCGTCATGGTTGTCACCATCACCATGACGATCGACATCACTCTCATCAGTAGCAGGAGCACTATCAGATGGAACATCATTACCAGCACTGTCGCACCTACCAAGTCATCACTGCTCTGACTTCCGAAGATACCTGCCCCACTCCAGTCTCATCTCCCCTGTCAATCATTGGCTTTGATATCAGCGGTAGCCCACCTGTCTCCGCCCTGGTATGAACCCTCCTCCACTTTGTCCTTATACCAACAGACATGATCTTCTTGAATAAAATGAGAGGAGCTTCTTCCTCGTGGGTTTTTTTCCTTCTTCTTCTTCTTATTGTCGTCATAATTTGATGGAGTTTGGCAGTTGTAAGCATCTCCCATCTGCCTAGACCCCAGACCAACAGGAGAGGTTATCCCCTGGTAGGGTGATAATTTGAAGTTCACCTGGTTAAGTGCTCATGTTTGAACACCTAACCATACCCAGCAGGCTATTCTGCCAAAAAATTTAAGTCCAAACAGAAGCAGAAGGTACCCTGATGCAGTGAGAAGCAAGTAGACAAGAGTTTACTTCAACAATCGCCCCTGTTTTCTAACTTCTTGGGTGGGTTTGCAGCATAAGATGATTTCGGGAATTTTCTGAGAATAAGCAGAGGTGTGTAATGTGTCTGGTGTACAGGTAAGGGGAAATTACAGGCTCCTGAAGAATATGAACTGACAGTCTGACACACAAGAACTGCAAATGAACTGTTGCATACCAGAAGGGTTTGAAGGAGGGATTTTCGACATTGATCACGAGTCATTCTGTCCAATCAGGAGACAGCGATAGTATGATGTCAGTAGAGCGATGGATCTTTGCCTCCATCTCTGGAAATCTTGCTCCATGATCTTCCCAAGAAAGTTGGATCCCCGCTTCCTTCTCCAAAAGTGCACAAAGATGGTTTCAATTAGCTGAGGGAAAGAACATCCCCCTTCGTGCGACTCTCAGTCCCACATGTGATGAGAATCGGGGAGATAACTCACTACATTCCAGCGCATCAAGTGGTCATTCATGTCAACCCACTTTTGTCGGATTGAAATGTAGGTATTTCCGCGACGAGGCGGATCGCGTAAGACCAGGCAGATCTTCTGCTGTAGGGATCTACTCACAGGCGTCACTTGTCATCAGTCAGAGCAAAAGTCCCCTCAAGTGGCCCTATCATCATTTCTGCTTCTCCCAGAATCACTTTGCTCCTCAAATTGTGTGTTTCTGACAGATAATATGCTTTGCAAATTCTGTTGTAGATTAATGTATCACATCAGGTTGGTGCCCATCACATGACATAGTGCATCAAGCCATGTCCCTCTCTAGACTTCAAAATTACCCCCCCCCCCAACCTACTGGGTTTATCCATGAATGAGAATATGATTTCAGTGTATGTGGAATTGAAGCATGCACGGAAACGAAAAACAAAACGATCCTTGTTCACAAGAGAGTAGATAGATTCATACCTATTCTTGAGACTTTGTGAAAGAAAGATGGCAAACGTTTTTTAACCTAACCAGTCAGGTTTGTTGGCATCTATGAATTTCAAGGAGAATCTTCTGTGTAGCCTTGAATCATTTTGTGCATTAAAACATGATGAACGATAATGTTCCAGCTGTATATCTGCTGTTGATAATGATATCATTTGGATCAACCAAAACTTTACTGATAGCAATGCTTGTCTGGCATATTTGTGCTTATTTGTTTGTTTATCTGTCTGTCTATTTTTGCTCACACATACTCTCTTGCCCCTCCCTTCTGTAGTTTGCCTCCTGTTTCCAGAAAAACAAAACAGTATCACACAATTCTCAAATCACAAGATTTATTTTGAAACTGCAGGAGTTTGCATTACGTTTCTTTGACATGTTTGGTGCTGCCTGTTATAAGCAATATTTCTTTCCAACTATTGAAGAAGTACAGTACAGGAAAAAAGCCAGGAAACTTGCAGGGCGTGTCAAGATAGCGATGATATTTCCATGACAGATGCAAGAAACGGAATATTGTCTCCTGATCATGAAACCCAAATCAGATACAATAAACCCTGCAAAACAAAACAAAAAACAAAATATTACAGAAATTTGCTTTGAGGCGCAATATCCCTCTTCCTTTTATAATACCAAAAGTTTGGTTGTCTGGGTTGATCGCTGGCCTTAAATGCCCTAGTTCTAGTAGTGTATGTCCTAGTTTGAGACATAAAAGATCATTAATCACATGGAATGAAAGAAAAACAAGCTGTCACGGTGAACTCCTGAGGTAAGCAGTCTGCAACCGAGGGTGCAGTAACCAGTTCAGAAGTCACATTGTTTCTGGAAAACATCATCTGATGAAATATCCCTTAGTTGGGGTTACAGACTGGCCAGTCATAAATATACACAAATGATCGGCTAATTGCTGCATACCTTTCTGTCAGATGTAGGAGAATTGCTCCGGCTCGCCTAATCATGATGTTGAGTAACATGGCTCAGCTGTTGGAAAAACTTGTCTGAGCATTCCAGTGTCCCATTTCATAAAAGACATTAGGATAGCACCTCTTGCTTGAATGGCAACTTCCCATAGCAACAGCCAATCAGGAAGCTGGATTCTTGTCGTTACTATGACATTCCAGCTAGAGTTGCTATCCTATCAACAACTGTTATATGATGAAATGGTGCCCAGATTCTCTAGGTCTGATTTAGCCTTTGTCAAAGACCCTCTCACTGTAGTGATTGCGGTTTAGTAGGGGATCAAGCGGAAGACTGTTGGCAAGACTAGTCAGTGTGGCCTTTGGAGATCTACTACTGTCCACATTCTTAAAGGGGAAGTTCACCCTAAAATTAAATTGGTTTCAATAAATATGAAAAATATCAGTGAAGGTTTGAAGAAAACCATCAATAATAACACAGTTATAGGTACCTAAATAAGTAAAGTTTTGATTTTGTGATGTCTGTTCTTCCATAATATTGTGTACTGTAGATTCCGTAGCAAAACTTACAACCAATCAGCAGAGTGCTGTTCAAAGAGCTCATGCATATGCATTTTGCACTCGGTGAAAAATGCAGTTGCATTGGTCAAAGTGTCTTACTGGATTATTCATTGTGTGAATAATGTAGTAGGAGCAGGTTAGAATTTTTCCCCAAATACCCACATTCCATGAGATGCACTATGGACAAAAGAAGAGGCATTAAGTAAGTTTGTTACTATTTGGTAAGGGGGGGGGGGGGAAGAAGATTTATATCATAGTGAGACAGATGACTGCTCAAATTTTGATAGTGAAATGGTAAAGGTTTTTAAGGCAACTTTAAGATGAAATGCACACTTTGTTTATTTAAATCCTGTTTGAAGGAATATGAGCCCACAAAAATAAAAAAAAATAAAAAAAAATAAGTGAAACCAGAACCTTACAACATTTAATGTGTGAAATAATAGGAAGAGTTTCGTGCAGCTTGACAGCAAATGTGAAATATATCATAATTTTTAGTTTTGAATGACAAATACTTGATGAAAGAATTTAGTGCATGGAAAATTCTCTGCTCTTTGTCCCATTGTTCTTGCACACCAAAAAACTTCTGTGGAACGGAGAACATATGTTGCTAATATTCGGCCCTGCAACAAATCACGGCGGTTGGAATCATATTTGACAGGATTTGGCATGGCCACTCATTTTGCTCTTTATTCGCTGTTTGCTACTTGTCAGACACCTCACTGTACTAGCTCACTCAACACAGCTGGTGACTAAGTTCGGCTGCCCGAGTCCTCGTTATGGCTGACACTAGGGGAGAGAAAGTAGGCCTACGTGTGACACTGTATGATGATAAATCGGAAAGAAATCGGGCTGTATGGTTCATATTAAAGTCATTCATTACCTCACAGAAATTAGATTTAGGTAGATACATCGTAAATACCGTGGAGAAATTTAGATGATAGTGATTCATCAGAACAACTTTGAATACTATCACACAAAAAAAGCCAAAAAAAAAACCCTTGTGCTTAAGATCTTGAAGCATGTGCCCAATTTTCATCTTGAATTTGATGTAGTTCGACTTGAAGGAGGATTCAGTTCATTTTCTCTCTTTGAGACTCTTATATGAGTATTTTACAAATTGAGGTGTCACTGACTCAAAGAATTGGACTTTTGCTTTTGACCCCTGAATAATTTCAATCATACAAGCAAAACCAGTGCAGTGTGCCAGCTCGTGACTGTGTTGAAGTTGAGCAGTATATAGCATATAACCCTTTCAGACCCACCATCTGAAAGTATCACTGTTACAGCAATATAGACATGTTCCCAATGATTAGGACAGAGTTAAACATGGATCTTATCTTACTCAGCAGTGTTGCCAAGCTCTATAGTTCAGCAGCATGCACTGCAGATCCCATAATGCCTCTGGATTTGCATAAGAGTGTTGGATACAGCAAGCGATTAGCAGCCACGGTAGGAACACAATATTGAAACATCAGTTGGATTATAATGTGACAGGAACACTTGTCGTTCGCTGTGCCCCGTATGATAGATGTGTTCATGTCAGTAAACCCATCTATCAAAAAAAAAAAAGAAAAATGTCGAGGGACTTGTAAATCATGACCCATGATTTCATTTATGATATCATGAACTTTGGTGATGTTCATTGGATTTAGTGGAGTGAACCAGACTTGAAACCCTTGGAGGTATGAAAAGAGAGAGCTATAAAATATCTTGTCTTTTCCCTGGTAAGAATCTATGCAGGGGGTGAGACAAAAAAGGCTAGAAGTCACAAATTACGGGTGCCCAGAGCCCACCTTGGCTGTAAATCCCAGCTTTAGAACTGTAGTGTATTTCTTGCTAGTGTATCGCAAGAAATGATATATGAACAGAAACAATGCTCATGACATCATGTAATTGTTCCACTCCCCGATCCATTTCAAATTGTCTTGTTTACGTGAACCAAGTACACGCAAACTTTCAAAGCGTGAACCCAATACCTCATACCAGGGGGGAAAGCACAAGAAAAAAAAAACAGGGGAGGGGGAGTGGACCTGGCCCCTCTGCCATATCAAACGACCCCACCATCAGCTACCAGTTTACTTGACATTGGACCCCTCACAGGGCCCAGGGGTGCAGTTTTGCACCTCCTGTTGATTCAAGGCTCCCAGCCGCCTGTGGATGTTATTGTACATCTGTGAAGTTCTGGCACTTCGGTGGGATTAGGTAGAGGCAGGGAAGGATTTGAAATGTCTGTCAAACGGGCTTTCCTATTTTCCTCCCAAAAAAAGTATGTGAGCAAAAATTTGGGAAATTTGGAGAAAAGAAAACTACTTCTAAGATTTATATGTGAAATATCAATACCATTTGCAGGAAATTTCTTGTCTTTTGCTTGCACAGTGAATTCAGTGCCCAATGCCCTTAGCAACTTTGAAAGTAAAATGACTCATGACGACGTTCATGATCTCGTCATTGACATGATTTGATATTTCATCAAGTTTGCTAGACAGATGTGAGAATTATTGACAAGTACATGTATCACATACCTTCTTTTCATTCTCATGTAAATTCTATTGATACGAGGCATTATATTCTATTGATACGAGGCATTATATTCTATTGAAGTATAAATAGACTATCTCTTTCAGTAAAAAATATGCAATATCATGTATCTTGATGTTGAAATGGTCGAACAAACTGGAACTCGAGACGAACGTACACCACTGCCCTTTGTTGCTGAAGCAACCTTGTGGTGCAACATTTCTTGTGATTAAACCAGTCACCTTTTAGTTGCAGGATGATATGAATAAGTTCATTTGAGTTGTCTTGAACATAAATTGTATTTTTTTTTTTTTGGGGGGGGGGGGGGGAGAGGGTGATGAACCTTCAATGGTATTTGCATCTTGGTCCTCAGTGATATAGTACCTTCCCTCTTTTCTCCATACCTCTACCCCATCCATCTCTCTGACTGTACGGACAATTGCCTGCCGTGGAAATAGAGTGTGAAGTTGAGGGGTGAAATAGGAACTAGGCTGAACTTCACCTTGCAGACATTAAGCCATACAATTAGACATCCCTGGATGAAGGTCCCCCCATACCCCCTCCCACTCCCCCCCCCCCCCCCCCCCCCCAAAAAAAAAAAAAAAAATACAGGGAGAGGAAGTCATTCGTACCCCCTCACAGGCCATTCCACCTTGCCCAAAGCACCAGGCACAGCCATATTTCATCGCTGGCCATTCACAGGGGTGGAGACCTGTTATTTTGGTCTATTTCTCCTCTTTGGTTGGATGTGCGGAGGGTAGCAGAGGCAAGTTCGTTGGTAAGGGAGCAGGAAATTACCCCTATTTAGACCTAACTGCTCCCGTATCCCGCTCGCCACCCCTGGGCTTGGGTGATAAGTGAGTCGCACCCATTCAACAAAACAAATTCTGCTGTGTGATTCGTCTTCTTTTTGTTCCTTTTTTTCTCCTAAACTGAAAGTGGTGCATTATCTTTGGATGTGATGTCACTCAGCACTCAGCTTACTCTTCACACTTCAGGACAGGGGGATGTAACTCCACCCCAGCTTACTTGCGGATTAACCCATCTTCATTTTTTTTTTCTAACCCAAGCATCTCTTTCAGTCGTAGAATATAATAATTAGACCTGAATTATGCAATAAGAGTCTATTATGGCTGTGGTAAATCATGAAATTACACATGTTACTCAGCAGGTAGCTTTGAAATGTCTCAGTGTAATTTGGCTCTTTGCAAACCTACAGTAAAGCCAAAAGAAGGACCAGATAGAACAGCAGGGGGGGGGGGGGGGAGAGTGGCAATGAACATCTGGAAGGTTGGGACAGTGATAAACTAATCAGAAAGATTACTGTTGTCACAGTCAGTTTTCTCAGCAACAAACAATCATTAGGGGCAATTTACTAGCATGTCAAGTCCGGTAATGTATCTAATGCGTTTGACGAAGTTGATGACACGTGCCGAAGAAAAGTTGATTTCACTGGAGGGTACAGTATGCAAAGACGATTATGGTATTCAGATTTCTTTTGCACATTAATTCAGGGTTGTTAGAATAACAGATAGAAGGAAAACATGATCATTATTAACCCATAGAAGATGAGTCCCGAATATACTCGGGCAGGTGTCTGTGGAAATGCGTGTTGTAGCAAAATCAGTCCATCCTCATCGGGTTTAGTTTGAAAGATAGATTTCTCAGGTGCACAAAGGAAAATTGAAAGTGATTGGTTATGCCAGTAATATTTCTCTCTAATTTTATTTATTTCTTTGAATCTTCTTACCATCTGATATGTTTGTTACAAAAAAAAAGTAGGTTTGACATGAACTTTCCCAGTGACCTGATGAGAACTGAATCGCATATGCTTGAAGTTTGAGTGTTTGAACAATAGTTAAAGACTGCATGTATGTTATTTTAGATGCAATGTCCCACCTTAAACGAATTGCAACTTTCTGTGAACCTAATGCCCATGTCCTCAGCACTTTTAAGGGCTTTTTACACTTGTAAATTTTTGCTTAGCCCCGGACCAACGGTGGGGCTAAGGGGGGGCCTTAGCCCCACCGTTGGTACGGGACTATCCTTAGCCCACTTTCTGTTTACACTCGTTTTTGCCAAAGTGGGCTAGCCCCACCGATAGTACGGTACTATCTGGCCCTGCAAAATAGCAGGGGTTAGCACCGCAATTGCGGTGCCAAGCAAGTGAGTGTAAACAGAACGAAAAAATAATCCTGGGCTAAGCGACGGAGACGAAGTCCGACCCTCACTGACCAATCAGAAACGAGGTAATCAAGTGCTGCCGGTGCGTGCGTGTACGTGTACAGTACACAGCGTAATCATGAATATTCATGTGGTTTGGAAAGTCCGGGGCTAAGAAATACGAGTGTAAAAAGGTCAGTTTTCTCCTTAGCCCCGGACAAGAGATAGTACGGGACTAATTGGCGAGTGTAAAAAGCTGAAAAAATTGGTACGGGACTAACGATAGTCCTGGGTCAGAGAAAGTCCGGGGTTAAGAAACACAAGTGTAAAAAGCCCTTTAGTGTAAATATGTGAGTTATCAGGGAAACAGAGAGGAGGTACAGAAGATGAATTTTAGATTGAATGTCTTGTCCAACACATTTCATAATTATTGCAACTTTCTTAGCAGGCAATAGGGATATCATTGTCTTGTTACTTTGCATTATATGGGTGAGTCACCATGGTTACAACAGGAAGGTGGGAAGAGCTAACCTCCCTGGTTACAGAGATGCAGTACATGGACTAAGTTGAAGATGGTATACTGATGCTTCTTATATTGCCCATATAAAGGAAAGACAAGTCTTGATATATGACAGTGATTATTCAATGATTTTAATTTGGATTGCCTCAAAATGTCAACAAAGACAAAACTGCATACATACTCCACTTTGTATTTTGTATCCCAGTACAAGTGAGGACTTGCAAACTTTGTAGCATACTGGACCATATGTCTCACATACAGAAATATGTCCTCATTTGTAAGGTTGTTACTGGGGGATACACCTAACTGTCAATAGTATTAAAGGGATAATGTAGTATTGATCGAGGTGAGAATAAAGCTTTTCACTTTTTGTGAGATACTTAGAAACCACTTTAAGAAATATTAAAAAGCGTACAACTCTAAGAGGAATGTTCTTAGATGAGTGTTTATTTCATGAAACTAAAAACAAAGTAAAACAAAGCGACCCTAGTTAAGGTGGGTCCCACCTTTTAATAAGATTGCTTTGTTTTGACATCTCAGCCACTTCAAAACAAATTTCAAACAAATGAATTCCTCTTAGAATTATATACTCTTTCATATTTTCATATTACAGAGGTTTCTCATTATCTTAGAAAATTCATCACAAAAAACATTGGAAATCTCATGCCCCATCTCAGTCGAAACTATCATGCCTTCAATATTTGCTCTTACAATCATGCTGAAAGAATCCTTTGTCTCCAGGATGCACAACTCTAAGTGTATGAAAGTCCTATGTGTTGGGTGTGTGTGTGTGCTGGGGCAAGCTTTTTGGGAAAGAAGAGTTTACACCGATGACATTTGTGGGGCAAGAATCACTCCGCTCATTAGCTGCTCATCCCAGCTTGAGTAGCGACCACGAAGTATGCCCATGTCTCTTTTTTAATGAGCTATTAACGTAGAGAATTCTTGGTTGGTTGGGGTTTTCCGAGTAACATAAACAATGGTATGGTTAAAATGATAGATAGTTTTAAGACTGACATGATGCATACCTTTAAAATATCCATTGATGGTAGCAAGCTGCATGCAACTACTTAGCCTTTGGACAAGACCCGCATTGCTATTTTTTTTTCAAGATGTCATCTTCAAACACCTAGAACAGACCTGCAGGAAGTGCTATGCCAATCATACTTCAGCCACATATGAAATGCAAGTTGAAAGTACAGTGAGAATTGTTCTGTCATATGACATCTGGGTGCATGCTGATTCTTTGCATGATCCTTTGCATAATCCCAAAGTTTCCATGATCAACCACTACTGTAGATGTGGAAATTTTTGCGGTGTTGACTTTTTCACGCATTTCGCACAAGCCAGAACTAGCACGAAAATAAAAGCAGGCAAATATTTTGCTCGCCATATGTTCAAGTAGTTGATGTCTTGATTCCGCGGAATTAAAGACACGCGAAACTCTTCTTAACCCGCTGATCGCGAAAAATTAGTCGAGCGAAAATATCCACTTTTACAGTAATCTGAAAAGAGCAATATTTAGAATGATTTATTTGGAGACACTCTGAAGAATTTGAGACCAAAATGAGTTTGCTCCATTTTTGCCAGGTTGAGATATTTGTTATCAAAGCTGTTAAAAAGAAAAGGAAATATTGAGAATATATGGGATATTTTTAATCATAGCTTCAAGAAAATTCCCTGTTATGTTGCAAGTTAGGTATCACTGGAAAGGTTTTCTTTTGCTTTATCCAATGATAAACTTACATTAAAAAGTTTTAAAATTGTGCTTAGCCCATTTTGTGATCAAACTTTTCAATTGTTTCCAATACTCATGTAACTTTGTTGAATATTAAAACTATAAAGCAACATTGTAATCACTCAGTGTTGATTAACTTTAATCTCCCGCTAAAATCTGTCACAGCCTTGAACATTGCAAGTTGCACCATCACAACACTGACTGCATTAGTGGAATGGTGCACTTTGTCTTTAGAATGAGAGCAGACCTCAACAATTTCAGGCATCAGTGATTGAGGGGAGTAGGGAGGGTCTGGATGGCAAAGACTATGCGCTGTTATCACATGCATTAGTGGGCTAATTATTTATTTCTTCAAGAAAAGTAGAGCCAGGGCGATCACAATCCTCATTAGCAGCGTGACTGCAGAACCACAAATAAGCAGGCCCCAGCAGTAGCCTTGGACTTGGAGCAAAGATCGTTGCACAGAGCCGAAATAGATGCACTCCCATGTCACTCCCTCATTTGACCCAATACCAAGCCTTGTTTTGCAGACACCATAATAGATGTCTGTGTGTGACAATGTTTAAAGTTAGTCTAGATATCTTGTATTATGTGCAAAACTTCATGGTACTGTAAAAAAAACATGAAACATCAAAAATCATGCAAGCATGAAACTCACAAATTTCATGAGGAGCTAAAAGATTCATGAAAGTAAAATGCACACTAAAGTTTTTGTCTACGCAATACATTGAATTCCAGTGCCATGTTTGCAGCGAATGTTTCTGATTTTACAGTACCCTGCACCTAAAGGTATTTGATGATTACTGTAAGAAATAGGTACTTGCAAAAAGGGCTGGCATATGAATCTCTCTCTCTCTCTCTCTCTCTCTCTCTCTCTCTTGTTTTATTCTGTTTTTTATTGTTTTACTGTCTGTCTGTCATTCATTCAAAAGAGGGAGGAGAGAGAGAGAGAGAGAGAGAGAGTAGGGGATGGGAGGTTGTGTTGGAGCAGTGGGGCAGAAAATTATCTTGACGCCTCTCTATTCACAGAATAGAGCTTCACTGAATGCCATTGGATATGTTACTGCATTAGGGATAGTACAGTTTTGATTGAAAATGGACTTCAGGTTTCCAACATTTTTTATGATAATTTTTTTAAGATAATGAGCAACCAGTAATAAAGTATGAAAGAGCATATAATTCCTAGAGGAATTCAAAGTTTATTTGATGAAAATTGGTTTTGAAATTCCTGAGATATCCAAAACAAAGCAAAAACAAAGGAATCCTTATAAAAGGTGGGTCCCACATTTTATTGTAGGATTGATTTGTTTTACTTTGTTTTTGGATATCTCAGCCATTTCAAATCTGATTTTCATCACATAAACTTTGTATTCCTCTTCGAATTGTATGCCCTTTAACATTTTATTAAGTGGTCTCTAAGTATCTCGCAAAGAGTTAAAAAGCTGAATCCGCACCTCAACCAATACTGTACCATCCCTTTAAAGGCTAATAAAGTTCCTGACAGCATCTCACATTTGTCAAACTACCCAAGCGTAGAGGGTTGCTTCTAAAATCTGAGGTTCAACAAATATTTTTTCACCATTTCAAACATTTTCAGTTTCTTTTGTTTTATTTGAAGGAAGAATTTTATTTAACCATGTCTTAACATTACTTTTGCAATCAGTCCAGTGTGGCACCCTTGAATTATTCCAAAGGTGCTGGCTGAAATAAAACCTGATTACCCATAAATGCCATAATGTCACAAGTTTATGTTGCATTTGTTATTGCAGTATGTCAGTGGGCCCTGGTCTGCATGCTTACTCTTCTGTTGAAATTTCACTGAAATAAAAATGTTTTGATTTAAATGGGAAAAAAATGTGCATGGATGAATAAAAAAGTGAAACAAGCCAGACATCTTGTCATAACCGACGATTTGTGGAGCCAAGTTTGACTTCATACATCCTTTTGTTAGTCTCCTCTTAAAGGCTTTGATGAAAATTTACCTTAAACTGTCATTGGTGGATGAACAGTGCTGAGTGGCTCGACCCTGAATTTGGCACACTGTATTATAGATGGTCACTATGAAAAGTAAATTTAGGTCAAACTTTGACCTAAGTAGGAGTCTAGTCTCTCATCTGCTCCAAATTAAGAAGTTGATATTTTTGGAGAAGGGGTATTGCTACAGCTGTGTCTTATTCCACTGTTCCATTCATCACAGGGCTTAGCTATTTTCCTTTTGACAAATTTGACTGCTATTTGCACATAAGATAATATTAACAAACAAAAACAGAAAAAACTGACCAGAAATGAATATAATGTAACACAGCAGGTTTGAGAGACAAATGACACTGGACTCCATCATTTGTTCAGTATAGTGGCAGACTTTAATTGAGGGTGGCTTAACCCTGAAAAGAACAACAACAACAAAGAACAAACCATGACTTACACAATGGCCATGTAACATACCTACAAACTGCATATTGTTGTAACATACTTCACAACTGATGCCTAAGTTTTGTTCATTCATGCTTGTCAGCATTCCAATCCATGTGAACTGTAATGGAAACATCAATATCACGTTTTATGATTTTCCATCCATATCGTTTTCATTACCATACACCATTGTACAAATATGATTTTATACCATTGTCACTGAAGATTATCTACACTGATAATCATCTTTATTCTTTAAGTTCACGATATACAATGGACTCCCTTCTGATTTATTTCAACCACATGCATATAGTTGCCCCCCCCCTTTTGTTGTTTATTTTGCTTTGTATTGTTTTGGACTCAGTGTATATGTCCCAACATCTGCTTTCATAATATGCAAAATAACTCACAGCCTGCTATATGTACTACAAACAGCACAAATTTAATGATATTACCTTGTCAGCAAACAGGCTTGTAGGACTATCAACACCAATATACTGTATCGTACAACATCAACTCTGAAATGTATTAAACACAGCACATTTCAACTGACCAAAAACTTCCTGAAACAAGTTTCCTTTCAACAACAACCTATGTACAAATTAAGCAGTGTTGAGCTTGCTAGCCTATATGCTTATCACTGCCCTACTACAACTCACCCCTCTTGAGCTCTCTCGAGACTCGACTCCTTGCAGTGACTTCCAAGCCACTCAGTGAACTTGAACTCTGTAGTATCAACATTACATAAAAATAACATGAATGTCTTAGTGTCTTGTTGTACCTAACGGCACTATAATTTGAGTCAGACTCTATTTGTCATAACAAATAACTCCTAGCAAACACCTAGCCAGTGTCATCCGTATTTTACATTCCAGCTAGTATGGTAACATATCCCATCTGGCACATTCTCCATAGAAAAGAATATACAACACATTGATGCTACAGTAACATAGGTGTATGTTATAGCCGATACAGCATACTTCTCGAGTTTTGGTACAATGCACCACTACACCTAGATACAACTAGTTCATCATCTCTCTGGGTGATGGATCAACACCATGGATATCTCAGGCTACCTTATACCCCATGTAGAGTGCTATAACGTACCATCATTCAACGCCTGAATGATAAAGCTAGTACCGTCTCCATGGTACGGTGTACCTCATACAGGATACTTGTCATACCTTCTATTTCCATCATTCACATTAAACTATGAACACAGCATGAAGTGACTCTTGAAATATGGCATTCTCACTCACACCGCAACCTATGCCATAAAACTACGACATTATTCCTAGGGAAAGGAATGAAACAGCATACCCTGTCTTCCTTCATCTCCCTTATTTCTTACTACACAGTCACTCCGGATCACTTATCACCTATAATCAGTTACCCTTAAAAGTTTCAGTGATTACACAGTGACTATTTATACTTGCATAGCATCAAACTTCCAATGGAAACACTACGAATAAACAGGAATGGCTTGCCTGTATTGTAGCATATACTACTGTGTCACCCAAAAGTAATCACACAAGCTGCCTCTAATATCATGAAGCCAACCAGTATTCTTCATATATGACCTAGCATTGTGACAAGTTACTCCCTAGTTTGCCAGGTATAACACACACATTTATCTGCACCATCGGTACCATACCTTAGCTTATGCAGTAACTCTGCGTAATGCAGCTGCCCTCAGCAGCACTGACTACAACCTTTCTTTACACAACTTGACAAATCATGCTTCAAACTCACACTTGTCACTTATTGTACAACTATATAATAACAAAGTTGTCATTTTCATAGTCCAGGCATTGTAACCCAGGTTTCTCACCAAGTTCAGGCCTCTTGTTTCTCCACAACTTTGTTGAAACTTCTGGAACCTTTGAGCTAAGACATGCTAGCTTTCATCCATCATCCTGCTCCAGAATGTTTCACTGGTCCCCCAGCCACATTTTGATGACTGCACACAACCCTGAACACAGTATGGTCAATGCTGCATGCTTTCACTAAAACAATAGGGTGTGTGAGCCACACACACAATAGGGTTTTGTACCTCAGCAAAAAGAAGAAGAAGTGAGAGCGTAGTCTACACCTCTCAGACTCACAAGATTAGTCTCAAAACTAGACTCATGTAAGGCACTATTGCCAATTCAAATTGTACATTGCTTAGTTGCAGAGATTAACATAACTGGTCTGTTACAATAATTCATTAAGATAATAAGATATTAAGATAAACAAGATGATCATAAGATAAACTTTTAACACAAGATGATATTAGATAAACAAGATGATAATAAGATAAACTTTTAACACAAGATAATATTAATATAAACTTTTAGCCGTGAAAGTCCTTGAAGGCTTGGAAGTAGATCATGTCTAATCAGTTTTCTTTCCTCAATTATGACAATTTGTGATGCTCATATATCAATGTGAGATGGCAATCAACTAGGTAAAACTTACTTTCCACAGTACGCAGAAGGATGTGTACCTGAAGTATAAATTATTGTTGCAATATTTTTGCTTTGTTTCAATATAGAACTTTCACTGGCATGGGAAAAAAATGTATTCATTTGTTGTGTGGTTTTTAACATGACTTCAAAAAGCCAAAACAGCTGGTATAGTAAGTACAAGCAGGAAGTAACACATTTTCAAAAGCCATAACTCCATTTAGTAAACATACATGCTTTCTGCAGATTTTGCAGTAAGGGTCATAGGAATGAAAGGGTTAATGCATCATCACCATGGTTACGGGACCTGCCTCACAGGATGCAGGATGACCCCTGGTCTCCTCCAAAGTTCACCCACTTCCTGTCCTCCTTGGGCCCTTCAAGGAATCACATCCCGAGGAATGACCACCAAGATTCCACGCAGAGAGAAAGAGAGAGAGAGAGAGAGAGGAAATATTTAAACTCTTGTTTATTTGCTCAGCATACTTCCTTGGCCCAGAAGAGTTTTCATAGAGATTACACATGACATATAGAAGAAGTGCCTTTCTTTGATTTTGAGGAGGAAGGACAGTTTCATAATGCTATGATATAAATGGTGGAGGTCAATATTCTGGTGTCTTACTGGAGGCATGGGAAATGGCCACTGCAAGTTTTGACACTGACTTGCATATCTAGGGTTTACTCTTTAGGTGATCATGATGATTATTACTTTTTAAAATGAGAGATAATCTTTGCTTATGTTTAGTTTTCAATTTGTAAAGCATTGATATTGAAAGGATAATCATAATACAAAAAAAAAACAGAATCATAGGTGGTTAAAATGAAGCTTGATGATGATGATGACAACGATGATGATGATGATGATGGTGATGATGGTGATGATGATGATGAATAGGAGTTAAAAGGAGAAGGGGAAGGAAGGGGAGACAATAATGATAAAGATAGATGACAGATTACAGGAAGTTATATCAAAAGTGGGCAGATATCACAATCAGCTTATTTGTGTGGCTATCAGGAGAAGTTTCAAATATGTGACAATGAAAAGGTTTCAAAAGTTTTGAGAGAGAATCAAGTGAATGCAAGTATGTTTTTCCCCAGTCTGTGTACACTTTTTGGTGTAGGCTCTGTATTAAATTTTGTCTGCAATACTTTTTTTTTTAAAGTCCATGATTGTTATCTTATCCTCCAGTGAAAACAGTGTAGTTGTCATTGGGCATGATCAGACTGGCAAAAGTCTTTGCGATCTTCTGTTGTCCAGTCACACTGGGAAAAGATTGTGACGTTTGGTGGGGGTGACATAGGGGGAAATGTCCCTAGTTGGAGTGGGGAAGTTTCGCCGAGAAGTTTTGCGGGAAGTTTTGCAGGAAGTTATGAGGTCACACTAGCAAAACTGAGAGATCTTCAAGATCATGATTTTAAACTTCTCAATCTGCACCTAGGGAGAGGCAATGTAGTTTTCACAGGGGAACATTTGTAGGAGCCCATTTGAAGTGTAACATACAGAATAAATACATAAAATATGTCTATCGATGAATAGTTCATAGTAACTTTATAGAATTTCAATGTATTCAAGAAACATGATTTCAGTCAGATCACTGGACTAAATCCTTGAAAGATTGTTAGGTATGAAAAATCGAATTAATAGGAAATTGTGAGTCTCCTGTTTGTTTGAAGTAAAAACTAATGAAGCTTTCATATGACAATAACTGTGGATATAGCACATAGTTCAATAGTTAGTCATTTCAGTGGAAGACAAGAGACTGTGTTGAATGAACTAGCTTTGAGGTATGCACTCTGAAACTGACCCAAGGTATAGTGAAAGGTTTTCAGGCTAGCTTCTCCTTTTCTTCTTGTGCTGTACTTTGGAAAACTGGGTTGTTTGTTTTTCTCCAGGCTGTAGTTTTTGCAGTCAAAATATTGTGGTGAAACGTCCAGAAAATAAGACATAAAGTTGAGTGATAGCCACTGCAAAAAGGGAAGGTTCTTTTTTGAAGACTTCCTTTCTTCTTCTATTTCTTCTTTGGGTGTGTGTATGTGGGGGGGGGGGGACATGTATCATTTCATCAAATGCATTTAAGAGTCCATTGCTTTGTCTTTTAGAAAACCCTTTTGAAGAGTATAATGTAATCTTTTTTAACATTTAACTGTGGTTCAGATCAAGAGGCACAGGAAGTATGAGCTGGATAGAAGAAGCAGACAATTCTAAACTATTTGTCAACTTTGTCAATTATCAATAAGTTTTCTGATGTATTAATAGTCTTACAATGATGGTAATGATAATGACAAAAATACCACAGAAATGATGAAGATGCTAGTAATAATAATGATATAGGTAAAAGATAACAGTTTCTGATTAAATGTTCAAAATAGATGGATCCTTTACTTGTCTTTACATATAGTTCGAGAGAGAAATTGTTAATTCCCACAAAAAACATACAAGAAAAATCTTACATTTTGTAATTATATGTGTTCATATAGGTGCCGTATGAGTGTCAGAAGGCTTCATTTTCTTATAATTATCATAAACGCTTTTACTAATATAAGAAACAACTTATTCAAATTGGTGGTATTCTTATGACTTTCCTTAAACTAATGTAAGTGCATAGTATGGTAGTAGAATTGAGACACTGGAGAAAAATAAACACTCTAATGATTTGATTAATGAATGCAATCGATTGCTTTCAGGAAGAGGGATTTGTTTTAATTGCAAATTTGATTTTTGACCTGCTACAGGTACCAAGTTCTTGTATATTGTTCTCGTAGAAGTAAGGGCAGTTTGATCTCAACAGAACACAATGATAGATTTTTGTATTCCCTCTTCCCCTTTTTTGCATCTTTGAATCATACCACCAGCTCACTCATCACCAAACGCAGAGATTTATAAGTGGACTCAACAACTTAAAAAAGATGAACGTTGCCCAGGCAGTGCTCATCTCATCCCCCGTCTGCCAAATATTTCTGGTGCCTTCCCAGGATGGATGTAAACACGAATAGAAAACAAATCAAAAAGTGGACAATCTCTCCATCATCCGCCCTTTTCGTAATTTTTTCTCCCCAAAACTGCGACTAGTTGAAAGGTTGATAGTCGGCAAACAAACAGGGCTCAAGCTCTCTCTTCAAGTTTACGGCTATGTCAAAATAATTCATCACAAAATCACGTTCAAGAGGGCTGGGGGGTTTTGAAATATTTTGAGCAAATGAAGCTTTCTTTTTATGAAAAAAAAAATTTTTAGTGAGTGTACATTGGGATGAGTCCTGCCTCTGTCATCCTTTGTTCTTTGAACAAATCTGAGGATGTAAATTATTACTTAAAAGATGGAACAGGTCAAGTGTGAAATGTATAAACATCATAAGAGTCATTAAACAGGAGAGTGAATACTGATAGCTTGATATATCATAAGGACTATCCACTAAATTCTCATTGTTATCCAAGCTGTGGCCAAAAGAGTTAATGGAGTGTTCCCTTATCAGGCGATCACAATTCTTTAATAGCACACCATCTAGTTGTGGCCCAAACTTGTCCAATTGTAATCAACAGTTACAAACTATTTCTTGCTAGTGGTGGAAAAGAAGGGGGAAGAGGGAGTGTGCATTATTTAAGACCTTCTAGTTCTATAGTTATAATGGCAAAAGGAAAAAAACAAAAAAAATTCAAAAAAATATGTATTATAGCAACAGGACTCCATCTTTGTGGAGCTGTAGCTGCTAGAAATATTGAGGATAGAAAGTATGCTGAATCCAATTTCAACAAGATAATCAGGGTGATGGAGATTTTCTCATTGTAAGGAAATCTCATTAGGAATGGATGACTTAATAAGGGAAACGATGACAATTTTTGCAGGTAAAGTCTCCCCCTTCCAACCAGATCTTCTTGTATCTATGTTCGCTGAAGCTAGGTTTGTCTGTATCACCATTCTGAGTATGCTGTCTGTGCCGGAGTGTACGTATGTGTGCACAAGAAAGTGCCCACCCCTCCTGAGGAGAAACCCGTGATCACTAGTTTCCATAGAAACATATGCTGACTTTGTACTAGATGACCAGGGAACTTTAAAAAGGGTCTCTCTCACCCTCCTCATCAGAAATATCCACTTTTTCGGTTTTTAACCTCTGCTGGATTAACCTCCACTAATTAATTTGTTATTCATGTTGTCAGTTCATGGAAGTTCACTGAGGGACAGAAGAAGTGATATCAATATGACAAAGGGGTTTGGTTCCATATAAATCAAGTTTGCTAAGGTGTTTGTATGTATTTCTGTTGTTGTGTTCTGTTGGTCTGTCAGTGCTCTGCTAGATTTGTTTTCATGCTTTGTCTCATGTTTCTTCTGCTTGGTTCAAACAACTCTGGGAAATCATAAAGAACAGAATTTACAAGCTTTTTGTCTTGTCTAGACAAATATTTTGTCAAGCAAATGCAATGACCTCTTATAAACTGTACTGGTGAGTCTGTGCATAGCACTTATTGCCTCTTGGTAGCCAGGGGAAAGATATATGGCTGCCCAGCACGGCAAAAAACTGATTTGGATTATGACTACGTTTATCAATTGGTAGATGAAATATCCACTGTCGCATGTCACGTTGCGTGCATAATTCATCTCTCCTGCAGATGTTATTTCAGGTTTAAGTGTGTGAATGTCTGCATGATAAATCTCTCAGAAATTTTCTGCTCGAGTAGATTTTTGCCAAGCCCAGTCAACTTTATGATAGAAGCGTGGAGATGTATCATATCATGTTTCCCTTTCTTCACTATGTGACTCTCAGGTTTCAAACCACCTCATCTCCTTCTTCCATCAGAAAAAAGCAGGATAACTTTGGGGAGGGAATGAAATCTATATGACTTGGAAATTTGACCAGATCATCATCATCAGGATTGTCATGTAAATCATTCAAATCTCGTAGGACACTGATAACAAGCTACAGAAAAACAAATTGTCATTATGATGGAATTGTATTCACGTGATTACCACTTGATACATATGTTATCACATTATTAACCAGAAGTTCATCCTTGCCAAAATGAAGGTCATTGATAGATGCCCCATAATGTTTAACATTTTATGTTAGGCAAGGTTCCAATATTGAACAAAAAAGGCTTGATAAACATATCATGAACATATATATTATCTTTGATTTATGACTTCACAAGACATAATATGAGACAATTTTGGGGGTAAACCAAATTCAAATTGTGCATAGTGCTCAAAAGAGTATCAAAAAATCTTTTTAATTTCTTTGGTTTGTTTTTGTCATACTGGGACTTTGAAGGCAATTGAATGTCTTTGTATAAAACATATGATAGGCATCAAATTCCTGCTTCTTAGCCATCTACTCGTGCAAGTTGTATGTGAAATGGGAGATTTGTTGATGTTAGAGGATGGATGCATAAAAGCATTTCATTGCACAAGCAGAGCTTAAAGTGCAATAAAGCAATTTGCTGCCTACTTACTACCATATAAGGTGACCTAAAGATCATTTGCTAATGAGGCACATCAGATGCCAGCCTTTATGACAAGTATTGACGTGTTTATAACCATGTTTTTCAGTTTACTTCTGCCATGTAGTCCATACAATTCAGTTTTGTATGTTACTACAATATATTTGGAGTTTATTGTGTCAGTAGTAACCAAGGAAATCATATTCTTATGACATAAAGGTATTAACAATGATTAGGAATGACAATATTGTATGTGATTAGAATATGTTTGTATATTATGCTTGATATATCTTATGAGATATGATGATTAATGTTGACATGGGTCACAAATTTTTAGAGTTGGGGAATAGATCATTAATTCGTTCATTCATTTATTCATTCATTCATTCATTCATTCATTCAAGACATTAGAGAGAGGGATCATACTATCGAGGACTGTCACACCCTGACAAAAACGGTACTATATGAATTTTAGGGGGTTATTGTGGCAATGTCACTATGATGTTTTCATATTTGTCCATTTGATATACTTAAATGATGTAAGCACAAAAAGATATCAAAAGAAACATTTGTCAAAGGAGATAATATTGCAACCATCAGATGAATGACTTGTATGTCTCTGTAGATAGATGTTCACATACCCCAAATAATCAATCCTGCTAGTTCAAGCCCTTCTGGAGGATGTAACCTGTGTTTATTTTGTCTAGGCTTGCTGCTAGTAGAGTCTTTAGGAAGGTCAGGTCTTACAGATTTATTAACTAGTGCTAAGTGGTGTGCAAGAGTTCCTGGGTAGCACGTTTAATGACCCCAGTGTGAGCTCCGAGTTTTGAGAATTTGTCACGCACTGATGAAAATTATGACTTGTGTGACATGGTTGAGGGTTACTAAATCTTGAGCAAGAATCCTCCTAAGAGGGCTGTGATCGGTTACTGGTCACATGATACTGTGTGAGTTGGTAGTCCATGCCCAGACACTCTGTTCAAATGATGTAGAGATGTGGTCATCACTTGTTTGTTCTGCATCAATCATCTTTCCAGCTTGTTTGCAACTCGAATCATCTCCTTTTCCTGCATCCATCAATGTAGTAAGAGTCAAAGTGAGAGCTCTCCATGGTACTGTGGATAAGACTCTGAACCCCCAGGCCAGTAGGTCCTCAGTTCTATTCCTGCCCTGAATTCTTAGACAAGGTTATTTCCCCATGATCAATGATATCCCTCTTCACTCCGGAGTGAAAATGAGTAGCCAGTAATGCTGGGGTGATGACATTCCTTGGGTCCCATGGAAGATATGTGGTAACAGTAAATGGGCTTCTCTGGGCAGTGAAGGAGAATGCACTACACTCCTCATTACTGCTAAACCTATACTTCCTGAACTTGCCTCCCCCCCCCCCCAAAAAAAAAAAAAAAAATAAAAAAATTGAAGATGTTTCAAGAGCAAAAGATGTCTATTCCAGCCATTAGAGAAGACAGTTGTCCAGGATCAGGGAGAACTGTCAACTTGGATGACACCACATCAGAACCCTTCATGAGAGGCAGCATATAAATCAAGATTTGGCTTGGTAAATGCTTCTCTTTAACAATGAAAATGGCACCTGCGGATTCTGCGCAAGGTGTCCAGCTGTCTGAATAGGAATAGTAAGAGACTGACACAACTATGAGGCCAAAATCTATGTCTGCTTTAGTTCTCATATGAGAGATACTCTTCTCAACAGTTGATACAGCCCTGACATTTACATGGAAGGGGATCTCCAGTAACAGATGAACAGGATGGGTAATTCCTTTCAGGAGTTTGGGCAAATATCAGCACAAAGACAACACTTTCATTGGTCTGGATGTTCTTGCAACCCCATCAATCAGCATTTACAGCAAAGGAGCTCAGGATCACTAAATCGCGCTTCATTTACCGATGTCCAAGAATTGCCAGCAACCTGTGGCTTGATGCAGGAACCTCTGAATGCCCTGACAAACCTCTGCCTTTGTGGCAAGGCTGAGCAGGAGAGTAAGAGGCAACATCCATGTAATGGTGAAAACCCTGCTTAATGTGTACCAGGCATATATCCTCAATACCCTGCGGTAATGTGACAAGTCCTGGACCCTGAGTGCATTCACAGTAACCTTCTGTACGGTTAGGCTGGCTATGGGATTGCCCAGTTGGTTGCACGCAGAATGTCTCCAAGAACTGTTCTTGAAAGATGTTAATACTTTCAATTAGAACACAAAGCATACAGACTTTGACCCTAAAATTGCTCTGATTCCACCATAGATGTTGATGCTGAGCTGTGTGTGATGAAATCAGGAAAGGTGAGGATTTAAGATGGAAAACCTTCAGCTGGAGGATCTGAGTTAGCAGAGATGAAGGAGACAGCAGAATTATACCTCTTTTAGAGTCCCCCAAATCAAGGCAAAACATTCGAGAGATGTTCCATGTTCACAAGAGACGTTCTGAGAGAGATGTTTTGTGTTCAAAAGAGTTGTTCCATATTCAGCCAAGACGATTGGGACTCTCAAAGGGTCATGGCACAAAGTGTCTCAGTGAGTCTGGGATGACTCTGAGGTAAAGATCGCTCTAGACAACCTAGCGCAAGTCTAGTGCACAACCTCCAGAGTTGTGCTAGACTCGTGCTAGATGAGGGACTCTGAACAGTCTCTCAAGTGAACATGCCATGCACTTCCAGTAACTAATACTGTGTACGGTAGAGTGGGCATATGTGCACAGAAGAAACTGCCACCTCTCTCGAGGATGCTCTCGTGCCCACTGGTTTCCATAGAAACACATGCTGACCTTGTGCTGGACAAGCAGTTGACTCTGAACAGGAATGCAACTCTCAGTTCTATATGTCCTTTTATCTATATCTTTCCCTCTCTCCCTGTCTCTCTCTCTCGCTCACTCTCACCCACTGTGGTATCCAGACAACATGAATATCATTTTTGGCCTTTTGTAGCCACCTGTATTTCCATCTTGCTGGGATGGTTCATTTTACATGAGCTGAAGTCTCAGCTCAGCATGGTGACTGAATTCCTTCCACTATTAGTGCTTTTTCAAACAACACCTATTTTGCAGAGGGAGAGAGAAAAGAATGAAGACTGAGGCAAGGAATAGAAAAGAAAATCTCTGGGAGATGGCCCCTGTGGAAATCTTTAACTGGGAGAGAATGGCTACAGTTTCAAACTCCTGGTGTTCCCTATCGTGCTGCGTGTGTTCTGGCCACAGCTGCATTGCTGGGAGGCAAAGGAATATTAACACAATTTTTGGCTTTCAGTTTACCAGTTACTAACAGGTAGTTTACAACTCTCTGCACAAGGGTTTCAGGTCTTTTTTTTCAGCGCCACCGAATTAAGTTTTTAAGATGAGATTGCAGCATGATATTAACAGTATTGTGTATGTTGCTGAGTATAGACCCATCTTAGCTTTCCAGTTTAGCAGTCGGATGTGCAAATGTTCCTGAAATGTCTGTTAACTTATGGAAGAAACCTTATAAGCAATCAAACAGATTTAGAGAGAGAAAGAGAGTGCTGAGGACAGCTTGAGCTGAAAACCTTCATTGTATTGTTAGTAGGTAAACCCTATAACTACATGAGTCACCGTCTAAAAAGGTCTAACGAATTTTCTCAGAATTAACCCATTGCACTTTGGACTTCTTTGTTTTTCACGTTTAATTACAGCATGTCCCTCTACTTAATTAAGTATAGAATAAGTCCTTTTATTGGCTGGCAAATTCTTAAATCTTGTTCTCGTGTGTTCTCAAAATATTAGTAGCTGATTACATTTCTTACCACTCTTCCACTGGCACTTTTTAGATATATGACAATTTTCATCATTTGAATATTATCAAAATATTTTTGTAATTTTTTAATCTTGTACACAGCGCAAAGAAGAATAATTCACAATTGGTTGCTTTGTCAAGATTACATAGTGTGCGAGGGAAAGATGCTTTATTAGCAAGGAGCTGGCTGCAATTTGTAAGGCAGCCAGGATCGCGCTCTCTTGGCTCTCGCTCTGGGTGGGCGTTCTAGCCCTGGCCTGCTGGAGGCATGCTGCCATCTAGAGGTTTTACATGATTAGTGGCATATAAACACCTTTGGTCTCCTCCCCAGAGAACTGGTGCGAGCCAGGAGTGCTCAGCGCTGTGTCAAAATGTCTTCAGGGCAGGTAAACCATCTCTGGTCTCATTTGCATCGACCTCTTCTCTGGTGGTTTTAGAAAACTTGTCCTCCCTCTGGGGACTTGGAGCTGACTGAGAGCCCCAGACACTCTGTTCACATCAATACTTTAAGACAGATTAGAAACACTGACTTTTTTTTCTTGCATGGTAGTGACATGCCACATTTACAATATCTGCAAGGTTAGCTGAGCAGGATAGTCATAGTTTATGGCTGTAAGTTGAAGAGAGAGAGAAAAAAAAAGATGAGTGCATGGAATCTTTATTTCTGAGAATGTGCGCAATTTCACATTTGAGTAAGTGTGAAATGGACATTTCAGAAGTGAACTTGACAATATTGATCAAGTCTCTCAAGACCAGCATCCCAACATGCCATTGACATTGCATGGACACAAAATACCAGTGTAAATGGCAGAGCTAATCGCTTGAGGCTGTCAAATTCGTAGCATTAAAGGCCTCCTTTTGCCATGTGTCTTTGTTTTGTATATATAGGAGAAGTAATTGCAACTTTGATTGCGTATATTTGTGATAAACAGGACAGTGAACCTTAGTATCATGATCGTCAGTGACATATTCTTGATCTATTTATGACATGGACAGTTATTTCAAACATCAGTAAACACATCTGTTTTATAGAGACTTCTGCAACACTTATAAAGCCAGTTCTTTCACCCAGAGCAGCGAGAGTGATGGCCTGCCCTCTAGTGTCAGGTTTCAGTAAGAGAAAGAGAGTTGTGCCGTCAGTAAGTGGTTGCTAACTTGTGAGAGTTGTGTTGAGCCATCATATCACTCATGTGCATTTAATCAAGCCTGATCAAGACTCTTGTCTTTGGCCCATCTCAAGTACGGCCCTGGAAATGTTCTCAGCTGACCCAAGCCCTGACCTCATATAACCTTTGACCTCACAGAGACCAAACCCCCAGGCTGGATTCCCTTGGGTCACGAGGCAAATGATTAAGCACATCAGCCCAGCTATCTGATTGTTAGGGTCTGATATCCAAGTTTAACTTGCAAAGCTGAGTAATGTGACTCTGAAATGAACTTCCATTACACCATTTCTACTCTGCTCAGTGTCAATTTATTGATCAGCATACATCACATCTGGTGACACATTGACTAATTGCTTCTAGAGTGAAAGTGTGTGACATAACTTGGAAGGAGCTGTTAAAGTGTAAGAACGCTGCTTTTGTAGCCATCAAATTGACATTAGATTTATTTCAATATTATATTTTGAAAGCAAATGATGGATATTTCATTGAAACAGACAGGTATGTGTGCCACTATGGTTTCATCATCCTGTTCGTTTCTTCGATTATTTTCCAGAAGGTTGTATATTATACCATGTGAGATTATCTTTTTTTTTTTCTAGTTATCATACCATCTCACATCAGAATTTATGTGCATTCATTCCTTGCAAAAGGCTGCTAATGTACATTGTATAACCTTGTTATCTCCTTTTTGTTTTATCCTCTCCAGGTCCCCCTGGCCCCCCTGGTCCTGCAGGACTTATGGGTCCCCCTGGAATTGAAGGGAACCCGGGACGCAAAGGCAAGCGGGGTAGATCAGGTATTGCATTTGCCAAAGCAAGCAAAAAAGCTGCATTTTTATCTTTTTTTTTCATCTTTTTTCATTTTTTTTTTTGGTGCTTGTGTTCAATGTTTTAACAGCCATGTTTAATCCTCCAGGATTTTCCATAGTTCAGATGGAAGTGTTTCCCAGCATAACTTCTTGTGTTTGCTGCCCTCACTTGTTTGAGGTAAGAGAGCTATGGTTAAACATTCGCAAGACTGCAGAAAGGCTCAAGAGTTTATCGGTCATATCTCAGCTGAGCAAAACTGTGCCATATGTATGTCGCATGGCACCCCTAGTTGCACTGTGCGGAATACAGCTCGTCGTAACTGATTACATCACAATTATGCCACAAGTATCATACTTTGTCATACCTTCTATGTATCTTTATGTTCCCTGCATGAAAAAAAAAAATGTCCATGGACTCCAAGCAAAGGTAGAATATACATTATCTTGAATACCACCATGAAAATATCTGAGCTGCAATGCCACAGTACCGTTACATTAGTGTTTTAACTTAGCTCAGCAATGTATGCATTGTTTTGAAATGAGACACAGAAGGATGTAGTAGCTCTTATTTAATTGCTTCATATCTGTTTTTATCGAAAGCAAGAAATGCCTGACAAAACAAAGCAGCACAAGCTTATGTATTGAGCACTTCCCAGCACCACTCACATTGTTAATTTTGTTAGCAACTACATATTACTACCAGCACAAGACTCCGTAATTGCTTATCACATAGACTAGATTTTCAGCACAAATTCAACTGTTTTGATATCAAAGTGATGTCCCATTTTGATGGACTTTGTGAACACTTGGCATGAAAATGCTGACACAGAATGCATAATCTGCATGTTCAGCAGAGTTAGCAAAACTTAGAATGAGCAGTTAATTCACAGGAATCATGTCAATAATGCCATACAATAAAGTGCTCTATTTCCTGGAAATTAGTCAAAGACAAAACCCTTGAATCCTTCAAAGCTGCACTTGAGTTTATCAAAATTATCTACTAACTTTCTACATGGTATGACATGACAACCAGCAACAGATGAGACTGCAGAAAATTCCAAGCTTTTAGAAGAGTGCTTGTGTTTTTTACATAACCTATAAGACATTACTTTCAAACTTAAAGGACAAGTCCACCTTCATATACATGTGGATTGAGTGAATGCAGCAATATTAGTAGAACACATCAGTGAAAGTTTGGGGAAAATCGGACAATCCGTTCAAAAGTTATTAATTTTTAAAGTATCTGCGTAGTCACTGCTGGATGAGAAGACTACTACAGTACATGATGTCACATGCGTACAACCATATAAAGAAAATAAAAAGAGAATTTCACAAAACTTTACTTTTTGAATAAAGTGCACATTTCTTGGACTTGTTACTGACATTATGTTAAGGGTAATTTTATTTCCCCTGCCTTCTGAAAGAGAGAAGTCAAGTGTTCTTTTGTTATACGAGAAAAGTGAAAATATGTTGAATTTTCTTTATTCTTTCTTTATATTGTTGTACTCATGTGACATCACAAGCTATAGTAGTCTTCTCATCCAGCCTTGAGTGAGCAGAAACTTCAAAAATTCATAACTTTTGAACGGATTGTCCGATTTTGCTCAAACTCTCACTGATGTGTTCTACTAATATTGCTGCATCCACTCAACCCACATGTCTATGAAGGTGAACTTGTCCTTTAAAGTGCAAAGATGCAAAGCTTAACCAGACAACCGACTAGAAATCTCTGTGTACCAAATTGAAAAATGCTCACATCAGATTCACAAGAACCACAAACAAGGATAGATAATTAACACTTCAACAACATCATAAATTCCTAGGCATTTACTCGGTGTATGTGTGAAATGGTGTGTGTTTACAGCTTCCATTTTTAACCATGTATCTGGCAGTGATCTTGTAGAAATGTGAAAAAAATTTTATATAAACCTTCCTCAGGTAGAAATTTCTTGGAAATTTCTTGAATGAACAACAACATTATTTTCACTTCTGGTCGAGCTTTGTCAGAGCAAAATATTAATTACTTGGGGGAAAAAGAAAGTAAGATTTTTCATCAATCATTTCCACAATATTCTGAATACATTTTTTGCCCTCATTTTATATTACACCCACTGCTATTCCGCGGTCATTTGTGGCAAAAGAAAGAACAATTTTCTTTCTTTTTGTGTTGGCTATATATACCACCACCTATGAAAAGGGGTTTATGTCTCCCTGAAGACAGAGTGAGTTTGGTTTGACAGGCGGGCTAGCTTTTAGCACAAATCCGCAGCAAATCCCCTCGACTTGTTGGAGGGGAAGATTCTCAAACTGGTGGCTGGGGAAGGATGGTCCTCCAGATGCCGCCCTGTTTATGCTGGGCATTTTCGGAGTGCCTTCAAAGGTCAGAGATTGACTGCATCCCAACTTGGGGCTGCCCGATTCAGACAGCAAATAAGTTTTTTGGAGAGATTTGAGAGTGAATGAAGAGCAAGGGAAAGAAGGATGAGAGTGAAGTGGAAGATGGAGAAGGAAGGAAGGAAAGAGATACAGACCGCTGAAGCACCAGATAGAATTGTGACGTGAAGTCGAGAAAAAGATGAATCCAGCATGACAATGAATGTGGATGCGAGCGTGACCCCAAAAAGTTTTCAGAATGGGATGCTGGTAGTGACTTCAGAAGAAATGACATGCCTTTACAAAGAAACACACATGTTTATTGATTTTTTGTTAATGGGAGAAAGGATTTGTTTGATGGTCCCACTGAGAAAATTCAAAGGGTTTGGATTAAAAAAAAAAATACACGAGGATACAGTGGACGAAAGTTCATCACTCTTGACAATTGGTACAAGCCCCAATATTTAAAGCTATCCTCCTGGTATCACAAATCACAGTGGTGGAGAGGAAGTGGGTAGAAGTTACTTCATTTTGGAGGTCAAAGGTGCCACTCCCTCTACCTCCAGGAAGACATTATACCCCATCCTTGTTTATTCCCATTGCCAATACCATCTAGAAAACATCAAAATTTATCATTTTTGCACCCCTACCTATCCACACATTATTGGAATGGGCAAGCTTTCACCTGTCTTGTGCCTTTATATGCTGTGGTTAGTCATTTTATCTAAACAGTCAGTAATTTATGGTCAAAATGGCGTAGCTACCTGTGATGAAACATGACATAGTCATCATTCATTTTGGTATGCCACGATATTTGAGGGAGGCATTACTTTTTAGGGAGGAAAACATCCCATTGAAATTCTTTCTTGTGGTTGCACAAATGGTGGGGAGGGGGAGGGGGAAATTTTTAAAGGTTGTTGTTGTTGTTGTTGTTGTTGTTGTTGTTGTTGTTGTTGTTTTCTGTTAAGTTAAAAAGTATTCCATGCAAATATACAAAGTACTGATGGTCTATTTCATGAATTTATCCGTATTGAATTAATTTTATTAGAATCACACTTCATTGTGGGAATTTCCATACTAGCCCAACAAACAATTGTCAGAAGAATATGTCACCCATTTCCATCATTTACAGTAGGCGTTTTCACGTCAGCCCGATGTTTCGAAATAGCGCGCTATTTTGCTGACTATTTTCTGCGAAAAATATCTCGAGCTTGGATTTTTATCGGGCTGATGTGAAAACGCCTAGTGTGTAATTCTCCACCCTCTGGTCGAAGTACTTCAGTGACGATGTATATCCCACTACATTTAAAACAACCAGCAAGGGAAACCAGAAAGAAGCATGCCATGAGACAAAATTTTTCTTTTCTTTTTAAGTTGGCTTTGAAGTTGCATGCAGTCAAACTAGGAAGAGAATAAGATATACATATAAACACAGTTGTTTTATTAAACATGTTTTATTAAACAGAAGATGCTCAAATTCAAAGCATTTACATTATCTTTACAATTTGGACAGGCGGTAGTTCCGGTATTAAATCATTGCATCTATGCAAATACCACATTACAATCTTTACGGCAGAATCACTTTAAAGGCATTGTTTACCATTGGGAGCAGTGATTTTGAAAATGTTCGAGTTATCACATTTGATGCATATGTGTAGGTCAGGTGTATTACAAAACATCCTACCATGAAAACATTTTGCAATAAAGCCTTACATATAAGGAGATACCAGTATCTTTCTCAATAAACCATAACTGTAGACGATTATTCTAGAAACATTTTTTTTATTAACTAAATTGTTCACATTTTGTTTATTTAACAATACCTAACCCGTTGAGGACAAGTCCCGAGTATACTCGGGCAAGTGTCTATGGGGCACGATGCGTGTTGTAGCAAAATCAAACCATCCTCAACGGGTTAACATTGATTATACTGATCAACATTTTTATATTAGTTGTTTGTATCCCTAACTCACATTTTAGAAGTATTTTGAAGCACTAGAGCTAGGTTTTTGTTTCATCTGCAAATGGTAGATAATGCCTTTGATTTGGTTTTGTATTCCTAGCTTAGATGTCTGCAAGCAATATAAATTGGGACATGTTATAACTGGTTGCCTATAATGTAATATGATATATCTCTGATTTTATCTTTTATCTAAGTTAAAGACAAAATTGGTCAGATAACAGTTTAAATGATTTGATTGTGATATCTGTAGTATCACAACTAATGTTTATTTATAAATGAGTTCTTTTCTTATGAGAATATTTTATGCTTCTACCAGTTTTATAGCTGAAATGATATAACTGCATTTATGTTTCTGTGACTGTAAGTCTACAAACTACTGTGGAAAATATGTTTGTCTGTGTGCAAGGATGCAGTTCATTGGATTTGAATATTAGAAATTGCTTTTGTGTTAACCCGTTGAGGACAGACTGATCTTGCTAAAACACGCATTTCCCATAGACACCTTCCCTAGTATACTCAGGACTCGTCCCCAACGGGTTAATCACAAAGACTTATTGTTATAGCATGATTTCTTTAATTTCTAATTGTCTTATGCACAAGTAAACCTAAATTTTAATGATGTTGTCAAAATCACTTCTTTGTAGGATAGGCCAAATATGAAATTCTACCCACTAAACTGAATCAGTCAATTTTGGTACTGATAATTTACTTGTTATTTGTTTTCATTCATCATCCTATTTCTTTTATGGACATTTTGTAAGTCAGATTATACTTACATTATCTTGCTTGATGTGTGTTTTGTCCCATCGTGAATTGCTATGTTTTGTTCTCCAAGAAATTGATTTCATAAGATGCTAATGATTGTGCATAGTTCCTATAATCTGCTTATATGGCACTAGCTTTTATGGCCTTTAATAAAAGTTCCTTTAATGATTCAAATTTGAAAGATTCTGCCACATCTGGAATCCTGTAATTTGGTCCTTTAATTTGTTAGTTCATATGTGAAATCAGGTATGATGTCATTAGTAGATTAATGTAGCTTATTTTAGAACAAATGTCATTATCTTACAAAATTCATTCTAGTGTGATCACTAGATTTGATGGGAGGTAAATCTGAAATCAGATTACTACTTATACAATACAATTTTTCATGACAAAATGCATTTGTTATTCTTATAATGGATGAGCCTGCAGAGGATGATTTGTGTGGATGGATTTTGATTTATAAACATATCAACAATAAGATCTGAGGTGCTTTATTCATTGCAGATGAAATATTAATAGCTATCATTAAATAACTTTGCCTTGTAAATGAAACAGATTACCCAAATGAATAGCCTGACCACTGCTGATTAATGGCAGTGAAAGACCACACCCGACTGTCATATTTTTGTTTCAGCTAATTTTCTTTTTTTTTAAAGAATTGTAGACAATAGAATGCAACATATGTCCTGTTGAAATGTCTTGCACTCCCCAGTATCTTATCCAGTTGAACCATGTGTGATATTGGATTGTGGAATCTTGTTTTTTCCCTTGCCTTGTGAATAAAGTGCTAGTATAAATTGTGTATTGTAGCTCTTTATGGAATGCTATGATGTAGCTTGCACCTTACAAAGTCTGCAGCTATTATGAATACCTTGAATTGTAATTGCATTGCTTTTTTTTTTTTCATTGCATCTTGTAAATGAAAAGCAAATGAAGCAATTTTATATGGCCCTGAATATATGTAGTTGTAACACTTCTGTTGCTGCATATCAAATGTGCTTTGATCCTTCAATCAAATAAATTATGATATATATGGCTTTTCAAATTTTGATTGGTAACTTTTACTTTATACACTTATACTCATGCTCTACCTGTGTTAACTTCGATATTTTTGTAGTCTTTTTTTCCATTTTTAAGACAGTATACACATTGTTATTTCAGGATGCCAACAGCAGTTAGTTTACTGAAATGCAGTTATAGTTGAATTGTATTGGCTGAATCACCAGAATCTTTGAACTTTTTTACTGACTTTTTTGTAGCTCAAATTCTTGGTCAGAGATTTTCTTTGATGACTTCATAGACAAAATCCCATATTGTTATCTATGAGACACCAGTAATTGTATATGTTGCATTTGCACATTATGTTACTCAGAATTATTATGCTTCCACCGTGCACCAAAATATTGCCATATTGATCACCAATTTATGTGCTGCTGCACTGGCATTTTATCAAATGCAATTGCAAATTATATGTATGCATATTTAATATCTAACATGTACTTATCTAATTTGAATATGTTACATAATTAGTAACCCTCATTTGTGAATTACCACAAGTGATCCTGATTAGGTAAAGATACATTTGACCCACAGTAACTAGTCATCCAAAACACAGCGCATTCTTATACTGTGTATGCTGAATATTTCGCCAGCTTTTTATGTTTGCAAGTTCTGCGAATCGGGTGGTATTCACGAATGTAAAAACACATGAAGATATTAACTCTGATCCCGACATGAATGTGAATACATTTCTATATTCAGTAACTGTAATGCACTCCTCAACTGCAAATTTAACCACCCGCAAAATTGTTGGAAAGTACCGATTCACAAAAAAAATGGACTCGCTAAGTATGTGGCATATACAGTGATTGAAAATGTGACATTAAAGACTTAGGACAACCTGAAGGTGATTTCAGCATTTCATGGATAATAATGGTAATATTTTCTTCCACATTAACCAAGTTTGTGGGATTCCTTGTGTATCTCTTGGCCATTACATTACTCTTTTCTGTGCAAAGGCAGATAGAATTTGTGGTGATTAAGATGTTTTGCAAAAGAGGGTTACTAGCTTTCTCCCAATACTTTGCAATGTTCGTTTGGTGTGATTAATCTGATATTTTTAGAGTTCTCACTGTTAATTTGTTTTCTTTTCCCTTTTATGTCTTGCTGTGTTTGCTTCTGGAATCAGGATTCCCAGTAAGTATTGCACCATCCTCTCAATTTAGAGAGCCAAATTATAAAATGTGCAATTTTGCATTGTTAAGATAAAGCATGATATCCAAAGTAGAAATTTACAATGATGGCAAAGTGAAGATGGTGGTAGTGTTGTCAGTTGCCTTTTCATTATCTGCAGTCAGTCAAATATGAGAATGAAGTGATTTTGTTGCTGATGTTGTTGTTTTGAAGAAAGATTGTAGTTGACAGAGATTTTCTTCTTTTGCTGTTACTCTCCAAAAATAAGATCAATCGGTATTAGTATTTACATCAGGTGCGAAAGAAAGAACCTTTTCTGAGGCCACTTTCCCCTTTTCACATTTTGTTCATAATATTACTGATCAACCATACAATCTTATTCTCAGAGAGTAACAGCAAAAAGGAAATTTGCTGTAGTCAGATATGTAGCTGATATTTGAAGATCCAGTTGCAAAGCATTTGGACATCTAGAGCCAGACTGTGCAAGTGTTCACAAAGTGTTATCCTCAATCTGAATTCTTCCGGCACAGATAAGATAACTGAGTAAAATTCTCTCCAGTTTCAAGGATAACCTAGTAAAATTCTTACTTGATTCAAGCATAACTGAGAAAAATTCTCACTTGTTTCAAGTATAAATGAGTAAATTTTCACTTGATTCAAGAATAACTGAGTAAAATTCCCACTTGTTTCAAGGATGAACCTGAGTAAAATTCCCACTTGTTTCAAAGATAACTGAGTAAAATTCTCACTTTTTTTCATGGATAACCTTGTATAATTCTCACATGTTTCAAGTATAACCAAGTAAAATTCTCACTTGTGTAAAAGATAACTGAGTAAAATTCTCAGTTGATTCAAGGATAACTGAGTAAAATTCTCACTTGATTCAACGACAACTGAGTAAAATTCTCACTTGTTTCAAGGATAACTGAGTAAGATTCTCACTTGTGTCAAAGATAACTAGTAAAATTCTCACGTGTATCAAAGATAACTGAGTAAAATTCTCACTTGATTCAAGGATAACTGAGTAAAATTCTCACTTGTGTAAAAGATAACTGAGTAAAATTCACAGTTGATTCACGGATAACTGAGTAAAATTCTCACTTGATTCAAGGATAACTGAGTAAAATTCTCACTTGTTTCAAGGATAACTTAGTAAAATTCTCACATGTATCAAAGATAACTGAGTAAAATTCTCACTTGATTCAAGGATAACTGAGTAAAATTCCCACTTGTTTCAAGGATAACTGAGTAAAATTCTCACTTGATTTCAGGATAATTGAGTAAAATTCTCACTTGTGTAAAAGATAACTGAGTAAAATTCACAGTTGATTCAAGGATAACTGAGTAAAATTCTCACTTGTTTCAAGGATAGCTGAGTAAAATTCTCACTTGTGTCAAAGATAACTTAGTAAAATTCTCACATGTATCAAGGATAACTGAGTAAAATTCTCACTTGTTTCAAGGATAACTGAGTAAAATTCTCACTTGTGTAAAAGATAACTTAGTAAAATTCTCACATGTATCAAAGATAACTGAGTAAAATTCTCACTTGATTCAAGGATAACTGAGTAAAATTCCCACTTGTTTCAAGGATAACTGAGTAAAATTCTCACTTGTGTCAAAGATAACTTAGTAAAATTCTCACATGTATCAAAGATAACTGAGTAAAATTCTCACTTGATTCAAGGATAACTGAGTAAACTTCCCACTTGTTTCAAGGATAACTGAGTAAACTTCCCACTTGTTTCAAGGATAACTGAGTAATTTTCTCACTTAATTCAAGGATAACTGTGTAAAATTCTCACTTGTGTCAAAGATAACAGAGTAAAATTCTCACTTGATTCAAGTGAAATGATATCTTGCTAAAAGAAAACCAATAATGTTTTCTCTCTTTTATCATACTCGTCACTGCAACACTATGATAAAAGTTTCTTAGAAATTCATGATTTCATGGTTTTGTTGTGTGTGTGTATGTGTATATGTATATGCATATTTTTACAAGGGTATGCAAGACAAGGAAACGGTTGTTTAAGTGGGCAACAGTGTATCTAGAGTTAACCCATGAACTATAGGATATCAGATGCGTCTGTACAAAGGTTACGGCAATTTCATGATGCGGTATAGAATGGGTTAAGCAATTAATCAGTGCTTCATTAAGATAACTTGTGTAGGGTACAGTGCTCCTCCCTGGTGTATATGTTTGATGAGTCTCAATCTGTATTCCCTCCTACAGGGCTCAGTTGGGTCACAGGGAGATCCTGGTATGCAGGGACCTATGGGACCCCAAGGAATCAAGGGTGATATGGTGGGTATTTTCTTGATATCTTGTGCAGAATGGTGCAGAAATACGGACATCAATTCATTCCCAGTCTTTTCAAGCTCTAGTATACACTAATCATATAAAATGGTATTCATTGACGGTACCTCCAAAACATTAATCACATGAAGTGGTATTCATTTTTACGGTACCTGCAATGTGGTTTGCTGTACGATATTCAGGGCCAGATTTTTTTTTCATCACTATGCATGTAGGCCATGTAAATTGTGAGCATAGTATAATATATTGCAAACTGGGATGTGAGACAATTTTGCAAGTGGGTGAATTTGCAGTAGAGAATCACCACGATGAGATTAAAAAGGAATATTGCTCTTTTTAGGAAAGAAGTTGGTGAATTCCAAATTACAAAAACAACAAATGGCACATTTGTGACATGTGAGGCAATCTGTATCGTTGTTAAATTTGTGAATATCAGTTGACTTGTGAAAATTGAAATGGTGAATTATGTTGTGTATTCAGTATTAACCCATTGAGGACGGTTTGATTTTGCTACAACACACATTTCCCGTAGACACCTGCCCGAGTATACTCAGGACTCGTCCTCAATGGGTTACCCTTTATTTATTTCTTATATAGGCAGAGTTCATAAATTGATAAAGGCTTGTGTATCATCCTAAATTCATGGCAGTCTTCCTTCAGTAGGATACAGTTGTCTAAAGATAGAAAAATACATGTACAAGTACAGACCAAACAATCAAAATCTTTATACACTCCCCTTGCATTGAAGTACATACAGTACATAAGATATGAGTTTACATGGGTATACACTGCAACCAAAGAACACACTACATAAGTGTGTGTGTAATTCTTATACATATACCGTATGTCCAAAAAAAAAAAATTACAACGGGAACTTCCGGGATGATAACTTTAAAAATAGTGAATCAATCCAAATACAATTTCAGGGTATGAAACTATAACTTATTACCTACGTCTTGCAGAAAAGCCCATTTGTCTTGCTTCAGTGGTCAAAGAGAAATGTTGGTTTTTGTAGCACATGTCAGAAATCCCTTCTCTCCAAGTTTTGTCCATTGTGTTCACATATCAATGTGCACTTCCAAGGGCATCCTAGTGCTCGTGTGGAAGAAACAGACCCATGACATGCGTTACAACAATCCATATTTCTCTGTGACCGCTTAACAAAATTGAATGGGGTTTTCTGCAAAATAGAGCTAAGATGTTATATTTTTAGACCCTGAAATAGCATTTAGACAGTTTAATCATATTGGACATTATCAATGCAAAATCCGATTGTAATTTTTTTGGGGAGACATACTGTATGTTTACCTTTCACCTGTTAATTTTCCTGACAGGGTCTGATGGGACCAAAAGGAAATCAAGGATTCAACGGAGAGCCAGGACTGAAAGGCGACCATGGTGCTCCAGTGAGAACTATTTACCCTATCTTTACTTTCTTCATTTATTGCCATTGGCCCTGTGCATGCATTGAATTCAGGGGGGCATTTCATGAAGCATTTTGGTCGGATATTTTTCTGACAAACTGTTACAAGCTACTGAAATCCTTGTATCTGATTGGCTGAGAGCAGATTTGTCCGACAACTTTGTCGGACAAAATGCTTCATGAAACCTAATTGTCTTTTCTAGCTCTATTGAAAACAGACATGAGAGTTGCAAGAACTTCTTTGTTGATAACAGTAACACAAGTAATGAAGATTACAGCCATCAAGGTCATTTTCAGTGTAGTATTTGATTATGATAGCAACAAGAAAACACTGATAGATATGATATATCATGTCAATGAATCATTTTAACTGTAATGTGCTATATTTTGATTTTTTGTTATAATATTTCTGTTATCATTTCCATCACCTTTAAGTGTTATTTTCACTTTTTCAGTTGTTTTTATTGCAACTGATTGACAAATTGCCCTACATCAAAGTAAATTCAGTGTTCCTATGTCGATGTAGTGCAATTTGTCAATCAGTTGCAATATTTCAGTATCTCTGTTGCTTTTGTATGTGTGTTATTATTTCACAAATTTATCAACATCTGTTAAAGTGGAGGTACTGTCAAGCTGGCATTATGACGTTTGTAGATGTTGCTTTGAGAATTGGACATTTGATGCTCTTCTCACAAAGATTTGATGGTTATCATGAATGGGAAAAGACCTATAAAATATGCAGTTAATAGCCCTGGTCACACTGGCAAAACATCACAAAGTTTAACTTTGAGAAGTCTCCGCAAAGTTTGCTTGTCTGTCTATACTGGCAGCCAGACTTCTCAATGTTTCAGTTCGCAAAGTTTGGGTCACTGGTGCACGTGCGCAACAAGAAAGAAAGAGTGTGCCATCTGACAGCTAATGATTGTGATGTAACAATGAACACATGTACATGTACATGTACAATGAGCATGCGCTATGTAGGTATAACCTGCAAACAGGTGGTGGACTGGTCACATGACAGATTTCACAAAGTTTCGGTTGCAAGCATATATTCAGACTGCTCAGAGCAAACGCAGATTGGCGAGGGTTTGGGGAATTTCCCTGCATGGGAAGTTTTGTGAGAAGCTTTTTAGAAGTTTGCAGTCACACTGGCAAACTTTGAGAACTTAAAACTTTGCTATGTTTTGCCATTGTCATCACTACTAGTTAGGCCAAAAATATTGATTGCTCTTGTTGGATTTGATGTTGAGTTCCTGAAAAATAATGCTGAGTTTCTTCACCATCATGGCGAAATTTTTCGGTGTTTACAGGGTCTGTCTGGATTGCCAGGCAGCAAAGGCATGCCAGGGGCTGAAGGACCTACTGGGCAACCAGGACTGCCGGGATCCATAGGCCATCCTGGTATCATGGGGATCCAGGGAGAGATGGGACCACCAGGAGACAGGGGTGCTCCGGGAGAAAAGGGTGCCAAAGGGGAGATTGGTCAGCAGGGTGTGCAGGTAATTGAGATTGCACCCACTCAAAGTTAAATTGTAGGAGATCAATTTACCTTTTCCGGATAACGTGAAATTCCAGGTGCTCAAATTAGTTTTTACAAATGAAGTGAAATTCTAGGTGCTGAAAATATATTCATATTTTTTTTTTACTAATGAAGTAAAATTCTAGGTGCTTACGTTAACTTTTACAAATTAAGTGAAATTCTAGATGCTCGAGTAATTCTTTTATAAATGGAGTAAAATTCTAAGTGCTCATAGTAAGTTTTTACAAATGAAGTGAAATAGTCAAGGTGCTCAAGTTAGCTTTTACAAATGATATGAAATTTTTCTTCTTCTGGTTAAGTCTGCCTCCTTCAATTCCACATGCTGAAGTTAGCTTTCATAAATGAAGTGGAAATTCTGTCTGCTGAAGTCTGCTTTACAAATGAAGTGAAATTCAAGTTGCTAAAGTTTAACCATTTCTGTGCCAGGAACTTTGAGCAGTGTGTAAAAAGCTATGGGATTTTCTGTGTCTATCGGCACTCAAAGCACACTAAGAGTTAATAGCTTTCACAGTTGAGTCAAATTCTAGGTGCTCACAGTTAGTTTTTACTAGTTAAGTGAAATTCTACATGTTCAAGTTAAAGGGGAATTTCGAACCAGTTAAAAGCTAGTCTGAATAGACAAAAAAAAAATACAAGCACATCCAGTGATAACTACCACAAGTTGATTTGCAAATTACATGAGTTAATAGATTGATTGTCTCAAATTTCCACTTAATGTCTGCCCTAGTTTAACAGACTTCAAAATGCATCAACTTGTTTTTGTTTTTTTATCTTATTCTATTATTCATTTATGGCAAATGACTTTACAAAAAGATTTTTTTCATACTCTTTTTTTTTCTTATCTAAAAGATGACCTTTTCATATTATTAGACAAAAGTAGAAATGATTTTTACTAAAGATGATCATAACAAAAATAGCACAAAGTGGAAGTTTGTCCATCAGTGGAATAGTTAACAAGCCTTGGCCTGGCTTCATGAAAATTGTCTGAAATGTCACAAGTGGCAAGCTACAAAAGCAAACTTCCTAAAACTCAAATGTGGCATCAAGGATGTCTGTAGCTCTCTAAATTTGTTTGGCAAGGGAATTTGGAATGATAGTGCTTTGATCTTTACTAGTGATGATATATCATTTCCAAAAGTGGCTCTGGTTGTTTGTCTGGAACACTTAAGACACACACACACACACACACACACACACAAAAAGATATCTATGATTGATCACAGAACTGGAAATTTGATGCCCTATGGCAATCAGCCAATTAAAAGTACACATTCATCGAGATTGGAATTGGAGATTTCCCTCCATTTAATCACTGATGAGTCTGTCAGACCTCACTCTCTGATGTCCATAGTGTAAAAACAGGTTCCACATGGGTCATGTCGGCGAATTCTGTCCTAATGAGATCATACGGCAATGGTAGAGATGCATAGAGTTGATGAATGAAGTATTCAATCAGTGCCTTGGGATTAGTCATTCAAACACAGAGTTGTTATCCATTTGACAGATTGGCACTTTTCCTGTGTTGTTTTTTAAGGAAGATGTTGCTTTTTTGAATGACATTTTATTTTGATTTTGGTATGATTTGTAATTTTTAACTGACAAATGGATTTTGTGTGGTGACTAAATGCAGAAGACTGCTGTTTCTGTTTTGATCGAGCAGAGGTTGTTCAACAATGATGTAGGCTGTAGTCACCCGTAGAGGATAAAGTATTGAAAAAAGTCATGTCTGTTTTAAGTACTTATCAATACTTAACAGGTGTGGGCAATATATCATGTTATACTTAAATATGAAAGTAACTGAAGTTAATGATTATACATGTACTTCATTTCAGTGTTGTGATATTTGTGTGGTACAATACACTAGCAAGTGTCGGCATGATGTCTGTTATACATTACATCAATAACTTTTAGCTTATCTGAATCATTTGGAGAGATATAGGCTATATTTTTTTTCTTGTTCTGTAATATTGTGCTTAGGCATCATTAGCGTGAGGAAATGTTATTTCTTAGTGCTGCAAGGTTGGTTATGACTAATGTGATTTAATTTGCTCTAATGTTGAGATCTTTCTAAGTAAATAATTTCTTCATTTCTAACAATGTTTGTTTTGTGCCCCTTTTGACAGGGTCCACCTGGCATAGGGATCAAAGGAGAAAAGGTGATGAATGAGATGGACTTTAGTATATGCCAGCTTACTAATAGTAGTATTCTTGCCAAAGATGTTAGTCATTCATTTGTTGGTTTTGTATGTTGTAAAAATTCCATTCTTATTATTATGTATTGTTACATATATTATATCATAGTTATCACATACATATTTTACTTTTGTTGCAAGCACTGTCCATGAAATATATCTTATCAAGAGGTTTATGTAGCCTTTAACCTACTTACCCAAGAGAGCAGCATTTTGAATTCATTTTTAACAGTTTAATTTAGTGTAATAAAGTAGCAGCTATTACATTTATTATGACTTGTGTCTGCTCAGAAGGCATTCATTTACTGAAAAAAAAAAGTTTGATCGATTTGATTTGGAAAATATTACTCTTAGAGACATAAATTGCTTTATTTTTACATGATTATTCATTTTGTTTGATTTTTTTTTTCTTTTGTTTGTTTATTTCTTTGTTTTTTTCTCAGGGTGATTACGGTTTGCCAGGGCCAGAAGGCATAGCCGGGCAGCCTGTGAGTGTAACAGTGCTTTATGAATATGTATACTACTTTAACTCTTTGTATGTCGTGGTGGAAATCCCCTGTGTGCCACATTATTCTGAGACACCAACATAGACATGCTTTGAGAAAACATTCTGTATTTCAAATCTATGTAACTTCTATAGATTTCTGTTAAGCTGGACATGTAGTGAGCAAGGTTGAAGAGAAAATGCCAAGATTTGCTTTGATGAAAATTGTATGACAAATCGATGATTGTTTTTCTTTGAAATGACCAGTAACTATTTACTGTAAAGGCATGATTTTTGCCCACAAAACAGTAACAGAAACTTAGAATTTACACCCAAATCTATTAAGGAACACTGCCTGATAGTCAATCTCCACATAAAGTGCAAGCTTTATGTGAAACGAACGAAAGTGCGAGAAAAGCATTCATTGTACTGCAGCATTTGGCGATTTATCAATCAGTTTGGGCGGGTTTTGGGGTTTGAGCAGAATATGCGAAGTTGGCACGCCGTCAACTGAGTCTGACGTGCGAACATGGCACATAAAGAGTTAATGCAAATAGTCATAATAGCTTCATTAGATATGCAGACAAAGTTTGAGATCTTTTATGTGAAGAGAATAACCATAGGGGCTAATTGTAGTGTTTGATTATTAAATCTACTTGTAAAAGTGCTGTTTTTATTTCAAACAATACCCAACTTCATGAAAATACAGAAATTTGTGATGTTTACTTTCTTTATTTTCATTTGAGTGCTTTTCAACTATGATTTGTATAAAGCTTATTAACTTTCAACGCGCATCATTTGAAGGCACATAGCCAAACATCTTTTGAGTAGAAAATCTGTGGTGTTTCTAGAAGAGTTCCATTCAAAATATGACTAAAACTACCATTCTCAAAGCCATTTATGCAAAGTATCCATGGTAATGCATTTGTATCAAAATGGAAGGAATTTGTTTTGAAATATGATAACAAAGTTTAACAGACTAATAGGCAAGTACTTTGTTTTCTATTTTTTGCCTCTTCTTGTTCAGCCATAAGATTCGAGACCAAAGAGTTACCTTTACGTTTAATTTGAAAACTTGACTTTATGAAGACAAAATTTTGCCAGGAAGAGAAAGTTATGGTCAAAAATAGTACACACACATGCACACACAAACACGCACACACACACAAAATGGAGAATATGGCACATTTTGCAAGAGAATAACCTCGAAGACCAGTGAAAATAATCTTTGAATAACATTTTTCTACAGGGACAAATTGGTCCACCTGGTCCAAAGGTAAGAACCATCTCTTTTTCAAATTTATGCACTTTGTGATAGTAAAAGTACATGGATCGTCTTCCAGACAAATTCATATGAAAACTGATTTGATGAAGCCTATTCTATTCCTGTGGTATGTACTTTGGGAAAAGAAAATATTGGTGATACACTTTAAAGAAATCATGAATGTTATTCATATCTTTATGACAACAAAGGATTATGAATAACTTTTAGTTCAAAACAGCAAGTGATGTTATGGAAATCAATGAATTCTTTCTCATCCCCTTCCTTAAACATGTATAATACGGAGAAATATGACTGTTTCCTTCTTGGTTACAATAGTCAGAAGAAAAAGATAATTTTGCATTGTGCAGAAAAGAAATACAGGAACTTGTAAGAAAAATATTATGACTTGTTTTCATAGTTTTTACTGAAAGAGTTATTGTAAATACAGGTCAATAAATATCATGACAATGATTATTGTCATGTTGAAAAAAAATTTTTTTTAATTGCGCACATCATGATTATCATGATTAACTTGCTATGTGCTAAGATGGTTATCATCTGACATAAACAATGTTGGTCAATTCTTTTGTGAAATTTTGTCTTCACAGGGAGAAAGAGGCGACATGGGACCTCAAGGACTGAGGGTAGATTTTCCTCCTTGACAAACTTAATTCTAATCTGAATATTTTCAGACTTCAAGATTAATCATAAAGTAGTTGTCACTTGTATGGTGTAAGTGTGACCAATTCTAGTGGAAAATAGAAATCCTACAGAATTATTGCATGTCTAACCTTGATATAGCAAGAAGTTTGTTTTTTACTTATTTGACAGTACTTATTAATTCTAAGTTTCTTAACTGCATTTGTTTTTGCACTTGATAATGGTTAAAGTGGCAAATTAAAAAATGAACAACACATTAATGCTTTTACATTTATTGGTTGTGATGATTGGATGTGTATGAATTGGCATGTAGAGAAAAGGAATGCATTGAAAAAAATAATGTTGAGTAAAGCAGAAATTTGATGTACTTGTTATTTTGAGAAATTCTGTTCGACTTTTGCAAAGAAATTATAGCCAGTAAAATGATGTGTCATTCAGTAATGATTGTGGAGAAAACAATGACAATTATGCAATTTTGAATTATTTATTATTATTATTATTATTATTATTATTGTTATTATTATTATTACTGTTATCATTATTATTATTATTATTACTGTTATTATTATTATTATTATTATTATTATTATTATTATTACTGTTATTATTATTTTATATTACATCATCATCACTACTATTATTATTCGTTTAGATATTTGAAATTTCAGTGTCATGTTACCAATAGAGTAATAATAACACACCTTCATGTACTCATATTTGATGTTAGGGTGAGCCTGGTTTGCAGGGTGAACATGGCTTCCAGGGCGCCCCGGGTGAGCAAGGAGAGAGGGGGGAGCTGGGTCCCCAGGGGGCCAAGGGAGAACCGGGTGAGGTCGGTGCACCGGGTACTCCTGGCACCCCCGGTGGTAGCGGTCTGTCCGGACTTCCGGAGGATGCCCACATCAACTGCACCATGGTGATGAAGGGTGAACCAGGGGAGCCGGGCGTGGCAGGCCCCAAGGGAGATAGGGGTGACATAGGACCCCAGGGACCTCCAGGCATTAATGTAAGGCCCACTTATTTTTTTCTTTTCATTCATTCATTTATTTTTTTATTTCCAACATAAACATATAAATATTTTACAGAAATTGAATACAAATTAGATTTTATCACAATACATGATAAAGGATAGGTTTACAGTATATTTTAAGTATGCAGAAATGCTGAAAATGGAGGAAGAGTTCTCATGTTATTTGCTTGACTACCAGCAATAATAAAGGCATTATGTAGTGTCTTTTTTTTTTTCTTCTTCTTCGTCTTCTGTCTGCCTCCTTCAATTAGCTGAAAATTCTTGCAAAATGTGTGTGTGTGTGTGTGTTTACCGCAATTTGTTGATGCGCATGAAATGACTTTGAAGCAGTTGTTTGATTGTAGAGAGCTATTGAACTACACCTATGTTCAGTCACCTGCGCTGGTTACATATAGTCAGTAGAATTGTGTGTAAAATTGCTCTAATATGTCATAGAGTTACAATCAATACATCCCCTTCCTGTTATAACATCATTACTCCATACATATACCTACAAGAAATTTCCACTCATCTGATGAGCATTTGCTTACTGTACTAGCTTCATTCATCTGTTCATATGAAGCTTGTTCTTTTGTTATTGCAGCTCCAATTTTTGTGAAACAGGTTGTCGGATAAACTTAAACTTGACTCACACTGTAAAGCAATTTGTAAAATCTTTATAAATGTATCATATTTTTTTCTGAAGTTTAGAAAGCTTTGTAAAATGTATTGAAAGGCTTGTAGATTACATTGCGCTACATAAATGTAAAGTATAGTGATTAGTATTAAATGTGAAAGTGCCATATGGAGATACAGCTGCTGTACCCACAAAGAATTTGATACTCATCCCAGTTAAGTATCAGTTTTAATGCTGCAAGTGTATATGTGATCTATATTTAGTGGATTTAATCCATTTTAGGCCATTTCTAACAAGACTTTTACCCATTCTGTGTCACATTAAATTTTGTGTATCCTGGCAGGGCACAGATGGATTAAATGGAAAAGATGGTGATATTGGTCTACCAGGATTTGACGGAGAGCCAGTGAGTGTGTGGTCATCTAAACCTTACATTCTATCTTCAGATATACATTTATATACACATGTATATTTTATATCATATAAATTCTTTTTTTTTTGTATGTGTGTTGATCTTAGTATGGCTTAAAGTAGTTTTATTTGTGCAAAGTGAAAGCAGAATCATGTTGTTTAAGACATCAGAAGTTTCTGACATTCTTTTATTCTTATAGTTGAAGAAAATACCTTTTTCATGATTCATGAAATAAGAAGCAAATCTTTCTATGTTGACATCAGTTGGCCAATAAAGAATTGATTGATGTATTACTGACTCTAGTAGTCAAGATACTCCATGCTGTGGTTAGAGACAAAGAAAAGAGCAGTATTTTTTTCCTGTTTTCCTTCATTGTGTGAATCTTCTATTTGTGTTTTGTTTTCTTTCCCAAAGATTCTATGAATGTTTTGAGTTGCACATTGGTTGATTTGATAAGACTTAATTTGATCTGATTCGTCCCTACCTGTGACAGGGTATGCCAGGAAAGGCGGGCACGCCTGGACGACCGGGACCCCAGGTGAGTTATACTCACTGAAACTAGGCACAAGACTTTGTGTGTCACATCTAACACAGATATCTCTGATGATGACACACAAAATCATGTCTAGCAATCAAAAGCCAATTTCATTTGACAATTTTTGTAAATCAGCAAGCCCACTCAGGTGAAGTGATAATGGGATAAGGGATAAGGAGGATTAAGTTATCTCTGTTCATTGATGCCTGCTTAGTTTTTTTGACATCTATGCAAATTGGTAAACAAACACATAAAGGGTGAAAGGTATTGTTTGTTATATGATGCCTGAAGAGATCCTTGTCATTTGATTGGTTGTTTGACATCGATTATTCGGCCCATTTCACTATGACGTCATCATCCGTGCAATTGTGGTTCCATTTACTGTGCAATTTTGGATCCATACGATTTGCTCCATTGCACGCTCACTGAGAGCCGGGCATACTACGCGTATACGCCTTGCATTTTGCAGTGTAGTATGTATGCGATAGCGCGCTACCTAGCGTAAAGCGCTCAGTGAGCACTCTCGCGATCTCAGATTCTCTTGTGTTTCTAAATTAATAAAACTTGAATGGACAAGGATCTCTTTTAGGCGTTATATAAAACAAATAATAAATGTTTTTCATTCATGCAATGGACAGAATATTTCATTCGGTGAAAGATGAAATGTTTGATCCATTCAACGAGGCACAGCCGAGTTGAATGGATCATTTCATCTTTCACCTCATGAAATATTCTGTCCATTGCACTCATAAACATTCATTATTTGTATACCATTGGGAAAAGTGATTAAAAAAATGGTCGCATCAAAGAGCCTCTTTGGCGTGCCTACAAAATGGACGTGCGCCCATATATAGTATGATGACGATCACGAACTGCATATGAATTGTCTGAAATAGGCCCGAGTTGTCCCTGAGACTGAGTTAACCTGGATCCTTCTGGAATTAAACTTGACATACCGACTTTTATTTTTGATCTCAAAATACTCCGAAACAACTCATCATCCTGGCAAATCACGTAAGCCAGATAAGTTTCTTGGTAGACTCTTTCAATATATTGCAAGCAAATATAAAATTGTGAAAGAGGGGTTCTCAAACCCTTACCTAAACTATGTTTTCACTTTAACTCTGTTGGGCCACAAAGGGTTAATTGATTTCCTAATATTCATTACAGGGAATCCCAGGAGCACCGGGAATCCCGGGCGTGAATGGCACTCAGGTTAGTCTTTTTCAAAGTACTTATTTAAATTATTATTGATGCTGTTGGTGATATATAGTATAGTTGCCTGTAGGTAATGTTGATAATGATTAAACTTATATATCACACTTAGTCCATCATTCACACAATGGCATTAATTTTTATACCCCCGCCAAACGAAGTTTGAAGGGGGTATATAGGAATCAGCGGACGGTCGGGCGGTCGGGCGGTCGGTCGGGCGGTCGGTCGGGCGGTCGGTCCGTTGCAAATCTTGCGTCGCGAACTACTTCCTCAGTTTTCAACCGATTCCCATAAAACTTGGCACAGATGTGTGCCTTTGGTTGTAGATGTGCAAGACGCATTTTTTGACAGTACCCGAAAGTATGTTGCCACGGTAACGGCATATTAATGGCAGAAGATCGAGGAAAGATCTTGCGGATTTAACTACTTCCTCAGTTTTTTGACCAAAGCTTATGAAATGTGGCACACACCTTGATCTTGGTGGGAAGATGTGGAAGACATATTTTTCGGACGTGTCGGAAGCTGCGTTGCCATGGTAACGGCATATAAATGGCAGAAGATCAAGGAAAGATCTTGCGGATTGAACTACTTCCTCTGTATTCGACTGAAGCTCATGAAATGTGGCACACACATTGGTCTTGGTGGGAAGATGTGCAAGACATATTTTTTGGACGTGTCGGAAGCTGTGTTGCCATGGTAACGGCATATTAATGGCGGAAGATCAAGGAAAGATCTTGTGGATTGAACTACTTCCTCAGTTTTTGACAAAAGCTTATGAAATGTGGCACACACAATAGTCTTGGTGGGAAGATGTGCAAGACATATTTTTCGGACGTGTCGGAAGCTGCGTTGCCATGGTAACGGCATTTAAATGGCAGAAGATCAAGGAAAGATCATTCCTTAGGTAAGACTGTCGTCACGGGGCGGGGGTATTAATCACCTCAAGTGATATTTCTAGTTTTTCTTTATTGTGTGTGTGCTGTCAGTACAAGAGATCATGGTATAAAGATTTTGTTCACTTTGTTTTGATCTTTGCCCCTTTAATAGTGCACACTGCATGCATATGAATACTGACTTTGGCAGATGAGAATACCATTTTTTTTTTTTTTTTCACCTGTCTTGGTATTTATTTTGGTAGTTGTCTGCTCGTATGTGAAACTTACGATTATAATGATTATTATGATAGTAGCATTTTTCATCAATATCAGTCCATGTCAGATCATAGAGTAGCAAGTCATGGTACATTGATACAATGGTACATTGCAGGGGTGGATCCAGGAATTCCATAAAGGGGAGGTGCCTTTATAAAGATTAAAGGGGACGCACACGCCTCACATTTTTTTCTTTTTATTTATTTTGTTGTAACAAAAATAAAGAGGGGGGCCCGCGCCCAGTACACCCCCATCTGGATCCACCACTGCACGATACACAGGTGCATTTTGTTTCACTAGTGAACATGGCCTTAGACAAGTGATTAAATGCTAACTTTATATCATTACCTCAAACAGGGTGACATAGGTCTACCAGGCAATCCAGGTTTACCTGGTCTGCAGGGACCACCAGGAGAGAAGGTAAGTCTAATCTTTCAGGCAGAGGAATGAAAAGAAATATGAAACAACCCCTCCCCCCCAAAAAAAAACAACAACAACAACAACAACAAAATACAACAACAACAAACAAAACAAAACCAAACTAAACTAAACTAAAACAACAACCAACAACAACAACAACTTCCACAAAATGAGCAGAATTTGCAGAATGTTGACACAATTTGTACAGAAATCAATAAAAGGCACTCATATCAACTGTGACATTAATAACTAAACTCTACTTACAATTGAAAGAAAAAAAAACTCATCTGATGTGTCACAAAGTGATATTGTATCTTTATCAATTACGTGCTATTTGCTCAGGTAATCACGTGATGACAATTTTTGTTTTTAAAGTAGTGTAAGGCAGGAACAGAGGCACAATCAGAAGATTTATGATTTTAAGAATATATTCCAGGAAGTTGATTTGAAGTACAGATCAAAATGTATATATTAAGAATACTTTGCATTAAGTCAATTCAAAGGATTATAATTATGTTATCATATTGCATCTACAGTTGAACCTCTCGTATCCGGACAAGTCGGGACCGGGGCTCATCCGGATAAGGGATTTGGCCGGATACGGGAGACTCAATGCTTTATACATGTACATACATACACATGTACTGATGTAGCCCATTGTAGTACCACATGTAGTAATGTGTATACTGCAACCTTTTCATTGTTACACTCAGTAACAGACCCCAAAATAGATGTTTGTGTTTGCAAGAATGAAATCATTTTCTTTTATAAATTCTTGGGATAATTTACTTAAATAATTATTAAGAAATGTATCAAGTATATGTAATTCATGTGTGTTTGTGTAGGAGTTCTCAAGGAGTTTGGAATCCCCCTTTCCTACCGTAATTATTTTTAAAAAAAAATCACGGCGAGATTGCGTCCGTATAATAGAGAGATCCGGATAAAGGGAGGCCGGATAAGGGAGGTTCAACTGTATTATAAAAACTCCTGTCATTCAAAGGTATGATTGGAAGGATGAAAGTTGGTTATAGATGAGCAAAAACAGGAGGTTGGGTATGTTGTTGCGACCATGCAGTATTACTCTTCAGCATGAAAAAACAGTAAACTGTAAAGATAATTCCACTTTCTAATTCTATGTACAATATTCTGATTCATCTGCAACCATTTTCTTTTATCGTTTTGACTCTATTTTTGGAATTCAATCGTGAGATGATGCAAATTGTCTGTTAACAAGCAAACTATGTATGATGTTGTTACCTCCTTTTTCCTTGTTTTTTTTTTCTTGTCCCAGGGGCTTAAAGGAGAAGTTGGCCCAACAGGACTCAAAGGAGAGATAGGACTGAATGGATTCAAAGGAGATAGGGTTTGTACCATTTTTGAAATTCATATTTTTGACAATGTACCTCCATAAGAACTATCAGACTGACAAAATTATTTACTTCACTTGTTAAAGGTGTGATGGATTTTCATGTCAGATGGTCGGTGTGTTGTTCGTAGGATAATGGCACAACTTGTTGATCGTCCCAATGGGCAGGCGGGGTAAAAAAATTTTCCCACCCAGCACAAGCTTAACCCATTGAGGACGAGTCCCGAGTACACTTGGGCAAGTGTCTATAGGAAATGCAAAATCAGCCTATTCTCAGCAGGTTAATTTTAAGTGTGAAAATGTAGGAATGTACAAGATATGTACATTTTGATAGCAGTCATTCTTCTTGCCATTACCATATGATATTTCCTAGAGTACAATTTTTGCATATAAGTCCTTTGGTAATTGATATTGTATGATTTATTCAACAGCCTCTCAATAATGGTAGAAATGATTCAGTAGGGAGGCTGGTCAGATTTGGATATATTTTGGATATATCTGACCAGCCTCGATATCCCCCAAGCTACTGTGTCTTTTGAAACACATTTCATATTCTAATGAAAATAATCTATGTTCCCTTCTTAATTTTCCAGGGAGAACCAGGTGAAAAAGGAGATCTGGGTGACATGGGACTGCAGGTAGGATATAACTCTCTTTTTAATATTCAAGTAGAACACTGTGATAAAATCTCCCCATCTCCCCATCCCCACACACCAACACACACACACACACACACCCTCACATGCACTCGTACACAGCATATTTTACTCTGGATACACATATCAACAAAAATCAAGAACCAATTTACAGTTTGTACAATTGAGGGCCACGTTTGCCAATATATTTCAACATTAATGGGCATTTCTACACATGTGGGTGCCGTCCAATTTCTACATTGTGGGTGAGTTTCTACATATATGTGGTTGATGTCTTTTCAACAACAAAAAAAAGAAAGAGGTACTACACATCGAGTATGTTCCATCTTTCAAACTTAATACTGCATTAATTACATCAAAGTTGGCTGTAAAAAAAAACATATGAGTTTGGAAAATCACCAATAAGAAAATCAGATGGGATTTTAATTAAGGATGGGACTCTTTATTTTTTTTTTGCGACATTCTTTCCTTTATGCCCATCAAATCATTTTTACCCAAAAAATTCTTAACATGAAGATAAATGCGCCATTTACAATATTTCATTTGGGTAGCAGTCTCTCTATTGTATGTACATTTTGTTTTTGGTTTTTTTTTCTTTACAGATTTACGAAAAAAAGAATATTTTACTTTTATAGAGTTTCTTTAAATTCTTATCATACCATAGATTCTTTTTTTTTTATCTCACTGTTACCCTTGCTCAATACTGCAGGAAAACAAGTTTTATATAATGAACAGAAATTTGCGAAGAATCTATCATGAAACATGTTGACATCATTTGTAAAATTTGTTTAATATTGTTCCAGTTGATTACGGCAAATTCTTCATGAAATGACAATATACTACTCGCATTAATTTGTCCTACAGATGACAAACAAATCATTCGCATTCTGTGTTTGTAAATTCATGTTAAAGACAAGGCATGTTAAATTGGCATATGATTACTCACTGGGTATATTATTAAACTAGACACTTTTGCACAGGTTATTTACAATGTATATTGTCTAGTTATGATTTAGTTGTAACTGTTGAAAGCTTAGAGGGGAAAAAACATATGAATTCATGTATTGAGTAAAATCATAAGGATTCATATCATCCTGATTACATTGATTTATATTTAAATCTCCCATCATAAAACAGGATTGAGGTTCATGTGCAGTTTTAAAGAGGGCTGCCTTAATACAGTCTGTAAAGGCAAGAATATGTTGTCCAGGTGGTCTATATATCACTCCAATAATGACATTTTCATAAGCTGAAAATAGCTCAATACTGAAAAATTAACTGCATCTATGTATACATGCAAATCATTGCATTTCTTATATCTTAAATTATCTCTTATAAAGGGATCCATATTATTTTATATCATTTTATTTATATTTCAATCTCCCATCATAATACAGGATTGAGGTTCATGTGCAGTTTTAAAGAGAGTTGTCTCAATACTGTCTGTAAAGGCAAGAATGTGTTGTCCAAGTGGTCTATTTCACTCCAATAATTACATTTTCATAATCTTGAAATAGCCCAATAAAAAAAAGACTGCATCTACATATACATGCAAATCTTTGCATATCTTACATTTAAAGTACCACTTATAAAGGGACCCACTCCACCTCCAGGATGGTTCGTTCTTCTCTTTCTGATAAAGTTAGATCCACTTAAAGCCAAAATGGGTAAAAAGCTTCTCTTCACCATCTAACCAGGTTTCTGTTCTTCCAAGCATTGAAAAACTAATATTTACATTCACAATGCATTTGTGCAATCCATCAATGTTCTTTCTAAGGCTACAGATATTACAAGTAAAGAAAATTATTTAATGAAGAAGAGAGCCTTGTAAGTACATTCTTCAAGTGGTAATATTTGCAAGAGATGTGCAGGCGGTATATACATGTTTCATTCATATTTAGAGAATATCATGAGGAATATTAACCCATATACCTGAATGAAATGAAGTCTACATATGCTTGCGCAAATGTCAATAAAACAGGTGACAAAAAAAAAACCAACCACCAACAACAACAACAACTGGGTAAGATTAGTTTGTGTGCAATAAGATACTGTCATATCCTTGCACAATACATATCATATTAAGATACACAAATGCCCACATTAAAAATTAGGAACCAAAGAGAGTGGGCAAGAGACAGAGAGGTTAACAACTGGCCAGTCACATTGAATAGCACGAAGTGATAAAAGTACATCAAGCACACAATACGTTAATAACACTGACATTTACAAACTTGCAAAAAAGAGTTCAGAAATATTGTAGAAAAAAACAGTTATGCATATGATTGTAAAATTAAAAACTTTTAAAAACACAAACAGATTGCATTGTTTATGCAGTAGAAAGGCAATCTTCTGAAGGCATCATACATTTTAACCATATGAAGTAAAAAACAACAACAACAACAAAACTTTGTGAAATCCTGAGTAAGGAGAGTGATACCTTCTGGAAGAAAGAAAGAAACAAATGAATGTGACCCGTCACATCAAAGCTAGTCACAAGTCAGATTCTTCAAATTTTCTGTTAACAAAATATTCAAATAGTCTAGTGTCAAAGCTTGATTTGATGTAAAAATCCATCAAAAAACAAAAAGTCTTCCTGTAGCTCTCAGCAAAAAAATGACATTTTGACAGATATATCACAAAATGATGAAAGAGTTTTTAAAAAGACACATGCTTTTGAATTTCAAATCATCTTCACCTTTCTCTATTATTGCCTAGATTTTTCAACCTTCTCCTACTTCTCGAGATCAACCCTCCTTTCTGGTTCATCTCCTCTCTCCACCTTCAGAACTCTGTACTTGTTTCTCATGCTATTTGTCCTCACAACTGCCCCTGAGTTGTCATTATATTTGCATTCCTTACGTTCTCCCTATATCGCTTCCCTCCTATTTATAGACTCTCAGAGACTCCAACTCTCCCGTTTTCGACGGGAGATCTCCCGCCGAAAACCCATATTTGCAAAATCTCTCGTTCTCCCGTTTGAGATTTAATTTCTCCCGCCCTGGCTCTTTGTCTCCCGTTGGAAAGGATTTCTTACTTATTTCTATCGTATGTTGAAAAAATAAGCCTTAGATATCACCAGAGAGCATCTAGAACCCTGGGAATTTCGCACTTTGCACACATCAAGTTGGAGTCTCCCGTTTGCTAAGGGTTTCAGGCAGGAGAATCTCCAGATCAGAAGGTACTTTGGGTTGGAGTCTCTGGACTCTTCTTGCACAAAGAATTGGTTCTTAACAATGACTACATATTACACTTAGTGTCTTCCTCATTTACATCACTCTGCAAACATGTAAACATGCAAAGCAAATTTTATGTTGCAACTGATTGATAAATTGCCTTACATGTTTCCTGCCATATTCTTTGCAGCCATATAAGCATTACAACACTGGCACCAGCCATCATATTGAATCATCTTATAATACCATGCTGTTGTATCGCAATGATGGCGAGATGTCATAGAGCCCTATAGGCATTCATATGTCCTTAGTTTGATGTATAATTTATGAAAACATATTGTGACGAACTCGCCTTCTCGCCGTGAATTAAGAGAGTGTATTTGACTGTCTGTACAAATGCCTCCACGAGCCGTGTCAGGATGGCCGAGTAGGCGGGGTTCGTTTTGTTGCAGTTTATAATGATCCCTTTAAATTATTAAAACTTCTAGTCTACCATGTAATATGTTGTGTCAGAAGCAGCTCACCAACACAAGCGGCACACATACCAAGTTCAGCATCACTTAAAGTATGTCACTCCCAAGCGTCACTTGTAGAGGATGTTAAATTGGTACACCTATTTTGTTACTAACTTTTGCTACCAAGTTCTGCTACCAACTTTTGCTACCAACTTTTGCTACTAAGTTCTGCTACCAACACTTGCTACCAAGTTCTGCTACCAACTCAGTCACGCTAACGTGGAACCTTTCACAACCATATGGTGGCACAGGTATCGTTGATGGGCACGGGGTAAAGTGCTATATCGCACCGTTACCAACATCTCCATCTTCCTCAGGCGACAACTGGAACTTTGATTGTTCGCGGGACATATGCGACAAGTCACATTACCACCACTCCCGAAATCCAACGGTGATGACTGGAACTTGGATTGGTCGTGGGGCATATGCGACAAGTCACATTACCACCACTCCCGAAATCCAACGGTGACGACTGGAACTTGGATTGGGCACGGGGCATATGCGATAAGTCACATTACCACTCCTTCCAAAATCCAATGACTTGCTAGTTGGTCTTCTCAGGAACGGTCCCCTCCAGCTCAGGAACATGTGCCACCACTCTGTAAACTGCTGTATGGTGATAGAACCCTCAAGAAGACACAGTGAAGTCATCAGCTCAGGAACACGTTGTGTACAGTTTATTACACAAAGAAGTGAACATGAACAACACATGTATCAAATTTCAATGACATGATTCATGTTCCTGCTGCAAGAAGCCAAATATACGAATATCGCATAAACATTGTGAAGTTCTTGATGGATTCACACTGTTCGCCTCATTCTCTTCACTTTCTACTTCACTTGATACTTCACTCTGTTCATCTCTGTTGGTTACCATGGATGTGCCATCTCACTTGTCTGATTTGTAAGGGCTTCATTCTCATGTTGCATTGCTATGTTTTTGCTAATGCATTCTCTCTGTCCTCTTTATGGCGATGAGGATGTGGTTTCGCGATTTTGGAATTTGTCTCTGCGGTCAGCTTGTTGACATGTTGCCATGGTGGCAACGTGTCTTGGACTCCCCATGGTAGCACTTTGTGTGGACCCCCCACTTGTGTTTGCTCCTTACCATGCTGGATATGTCATGTCAGCGGTAGTCCCTTCAGCTTCTTGCTGCTTGCTTTATGTCTGTTGAAAGAGGTCGTGCAGTCTTGCTGATAGTGACCAACTCCAGTTTGCAAAAGCAACATACCTGCCAGCTGGTACATGCATGATGACCGATAATGCCCTTTATTTTGGCAGTTTCAGCATTCGACATAGTTGTGATCTTTTAATGGTTGTCATTCATCGGGGATTCTGATTGACCACTTTGGCGACCACTTCCAAGTGCAACCATCCTGAGCCAGTTTCCAGCTTGCTGATTTCCATTAATTGCAGTATCGAGGGCGTATAATCTTCACGTAGATGATGACCAGGGCAATAAGGAAGGCAATCAATGCCAAACATCCAACTATCAATCCAATATGGTCCCCTCCGGTTGGATGTTCTGGACTGGTACAGTTTATTGTCTGTATCAATGGTTTTAGAATTGTAGTCATTGCTGCTTTTGATGTGCATAGAGTTACCCTCAGAGTCACTACATCTATACCCTCAGTGTTATTGATGCTGACACGGATTAGTATTGACGTGTTTCTGAACAACAGTTCTACCTGCCATCGGTCCCTGTAGTTTGTTGATGTCACATGAGTTCCATTGAAGACTGTGTCTCCTTGGTCCTTCAGGATGATCATAGTTTGGTGAATATTGCCTGGGCCATCTTGTAGATTAGTATTCAAAACTTCGAACTGAAATTCGCTCGTTGTATTCAGGCACACATTCTTCTGTGATGCACTATGCAGTAAAATGGTGTCATTGCCACACTCCACATAATTTGTGCATTGAGGCAGTTCGGTCGGATTGTGGATACAACAATTCACTTGCATGAACAGGAATCCATGCATAGCAGCAAATACAATCCCCTTCAGGCCCATGGTAAAAGGCAATACCGGTAAATCACTGTTCACGAATGCGAAGAATTAAAGCTATCGATGCTGCTTTACAAAGTGATGTGCGAGAAGTAGGAACATACGCTGGCAATACGTAGCTCAAGCGATATTGCGTGCTGTGGATTGGAGCGGTGAAATAGTGCGGACACGCGAAAGAGTTCAAGGTTCAAAACGCACTGTACAGTTGTTCAGCGAGCACAAGGAGCACACGCGCACAGCAAAGCCTGTTATAACTTTAGTTTGGCACAAAAAGCTTGGCTGTGATCACAGACATTTAACATAGTCTGTCGTCTATATAGGTAGTAAGAATATCTCATCTTTCAAGTTGATTTTGAGTTGCTGAGCTTTTGTGTTTAATAGAAACATATACTAGCCAATTTATTAAAGACAATTGTTCAATCACACCTCCAATTGAACTGGACTGTTTATGTAGCTATCACTTTGTCATTTTGAGGATGACTAATCAATTATTAGGGAACGTTCACTTTCTCGACATAAGGAACAACAGCGTAATGACCAATGAACACACTTTAGTTGACAAACGTGCGCTATTGTGATCATTCTATGGCATCGATCGTGCAGTATTCATTGTCAGTAGTGTGTTTTGGGTTGTGCATTGTGCGCAAACTTTGTACATTTTTAGCTCTTTTTTTATTAAAAACCCAATGATGGATTTGCCCCAAACTTGGCAGGTATCATCCCTAGGGGTGTAGGATATCAGTTTGATTGAATGGGCACCATACCTTTCCTCCCCTCCCCCCCCCCCCCCCCCCAGCCAGCCAATTTGATATTTTCATCTTGTTCTTGAAAATGCTATGGATGGCCGAATTTTCACCAAACTTGCCAGATTACCCCAAGAATGATATAGAAATATTTGTATAATAGGCACCATTCGCTCTTGGGAGTCCCCAGGGCACAATGCCTAGGGGAGGGAGGGGAGATTACAAAGCAATCAGATCATGGAATATTTTCAAATCTTCCTCTCCTGAACTTTAAGTGATAAGCTGAGATAGCGCTTTGAGTAACAGAGTTGGTGACCGTACTGTCAAGTTTGTTCATGCCAGATCGGGAGGTAGGTAGCATTACCCATATAAACCCAATTCAAAGTATCATCTTCTTGAGAACACATGTCAGATTTTCAGCAAACTTGGCATGTTGTAATGTCACTTGCACTTTGGGACCCCACCCTTGTTCCTCAGATCCCCCAAATTAGAGAATCCAAAAAAAAACCCCAAAGAAATAGATGAAGAAAGTAGCAGTAATGCAACAGTATCAGAGGAAATATCAATTCTGATCCATTGTGTATGAAATGGACAGATGCAGAAGGTCAAAAAAATAATGATAATATAAAGATTGAAATTAGTAATAGTAGCCAATATTATTAGTAGTATTAGTAAAACATCAGCAGAAGATTGCCAATGACACTGACAACAATAATTACATTTAGATCATTATAGCAACAACAATGATAACAACTGATGATGAGTATCTGTACACTACTCTTTCCACCATTACTGGACCCCTCTTAAAGCTTAGACATTATAAACACAATTTAGATGGTTTGAATGAAAAATCCACAACTTTGGTTTTGATTATCACTTTTGTAGGGTTTGCAGGGTCCACCAGGGGAGCGTGGAGATCAAGGCGAACCGGGTCTAAGAGGGATGCCAGGCGATACTGGCCCACAAGGCATCCCAGGAATAATGGGAGACAGGGGCTTGGATGGCCTGAATGGACTGGATGGTCTCAGCATCAAGGGAGAGAAGGGAGAAATGGGAGAACTTGGTCTGCAAGGGATTAAGGTAAGAAAAAGGATGCAGATGTTAAGATTATTACTTTTTGGGGGGGTTGGGTAGTGTATGAATGTATGAACAACAATTACTTGAATTAAATGGTCCAGCTTGTCTTTGATTTATGGAAAACTAAAATTTTGAATATCTTGTTCAACTTTAGCAACAGTTTTTGGCAATGATGGAATGCCACTTTCCTGAAAACATGCAAGTGGCACATCACTCAATGCCATGTGGGAGACAGATATAACTTTGGCAGTCCATTGGACACTAGCATTTCATGAACATATAAAAATAGGCATATAGGGTTTACATATTTTCAGTGAAATGATTATAGTGATTTCAAGGATATCTTTCAATCCAGTCATAGTTCATGTGATAACATATGTCATTTTACATCATTTGTAATCATTTAACTTGGTTTCAGTGGAGTGATTTTAAGACATTTGTTGCTTTCAAAGAAGATAAAGCAAAAAAGTGTTTGTTGATCTGTGTTCAAACGGGAATAAAGGCCAATGATTGGCTGATTGTTTATTCTGCAGGGTGAGAAAGGAGAAGAAGGACCCTATGGTAAACCAGGAAAGAAGGGAGAACCAGGAGCAGGGGTAAGAGACATGATATGAATAATATTCTACCTCCCCCCCCCCCCTCATCTCTTCATGTATTTCACTAATGATTTTGATAATGACCATGCTTTTGCTCTTGCTGGTAATAATGATGACAGTGATGGTGATAATAATGATGATGATGCTGACAATGATGGTGACGATGGTGGTGACTGTGATGATGATAATGGTGGTGGTGGAGGTAGTGGGGATGGTGATGGTGATGATAGTGATGATGATATGATAATGATGATGATGATGATGATGATGACAATGATGGTGGTGACTGTGATGATGATTACAATTTATTTATCTATTTATTTATATGTTTTATTTTCACAGGGTGGCTCCGTCAGTGGGTTAAACACTGTTGTTCTTGGAGGCCCTGCATGAACACATACATACAAATAAACACATAATGATAATACAATACCAACATCAAGTTTGCAGTATCAAATCTGTATATAACGTAACATACTATATACTGATATGTATTAAACTCAAAATATAACAAAAACTAAAATTATCACTGAAGATGATTAATACCCCCCACCCCTAGTGTTGCTTTATAATATGTGATGTCATGAGGGCAATGATGTTAATCAATGACAATGATGATGATGATCAGAAGACGATGCTTATGTTAATGATGATGAAGATGATGATGAGGATGATGAGGATGATGATGAAGATGATGATGATGATGATGATGATGATGATGATGATGATGATGATGATGATTATTATTGAGATGGTTTTGTCACTGCCAATGATTATTAGGATGCAGCTGGCTTTGGTTGTTGTGATTGTGATAATGAAAATGATGATGATGAGCCTATGATAATGAAGCTATTGTGATTACTTGATGAGAATAATACTTGTCTTTATCAGTTATCATGCCCTTACCATTATAGTTATTACCATTATTTATATGCGGTCTAGATCTCTTTATATTCTATTGTTTTTATGGTATCAAAATTGACATCATTGCCACTTCTGTTCTTACCATTTTGTCAATTATTGTAGTTTCTGTCTTTTTTTAGGGGGTTGGAACTATGATGCAGGTTTAGAATTACAATCAAATTGTCTTGTCATGATCAAGATTTCACCATTGCAATTGTTATCCAATCCATTACTAGGAAGGAGAAATGCATGAACAAATTTGAGTCAACTTCTGTTGCATTTCATATTTCAATGCCTCACTTTGAACCTGTCTTAATTTTTCCCTGATATTTTTTTTTTGTGTGTGTATGTGCTTCAGTACCTCATGACTAAACAAACAAAAAAATTAGATGAATTGAAGGTATAGTCATACAATGCTCTAAAATGTTCCTTCCATGACAGCAATTCCTCGATAGCAATTTGTATTTGTGTGGGGGAAAAAAAGCAGCACATAGCCCCACTTTTAAGAAATGTGGGGCCCCTTACAATCAGTTAGCCGTCTACAAAAGAGAGCCCAAAGCTTAGATCATAGAATTCTGTGTTCTACCAATAACATGTATTTCTTGCACTGGAGAGTTGTGACATGAAAAAGAAAAGAAAACAAAATTTATTGGTGTCTTTGATTTGTCTCTTCCGTATTTCTATATTTCAGTTTCCTGGTGTACCGGTGAGTATGAATAAACCTTTGTTGTTGTTGTTGCTCAGTATTTTTGCATTTGTTGCTTAGTATTTTTGCGTGCATTTTTAATAACATGTATCAAACTGGAGCTCTTTTCTTTAGAACTTCCTATATCTTTCTATATCTTTTGTCGATAATACAATACAAATGCATTGCCTAGTTCTATTATGTTTCTTCACTGTAGCATCACTTCTGTTCAATATTCATTTCCAGGGATATTTTTTTCTTCCTTTCTGAGCTCTATAGATTGGGGAGATTGATATGCTCTAGGGGGTACTAAAAATCAGCATGTGTGATGAGATAGGAGTAGATGTGGTGAGAATATTTCTTGCAACTTATTGTCATTGTCTGTCTTTTGACTCACATCTCCCAAAAGTTTGATGAACGAGTCTCGTAACTTCTCTCAAACTCATGAGTGTTGTCATTTCCTACTCTCCTCAGCCCAGTCACTGTTTGTTTGTTTGTTTGTGTGTATACATAATTATAAGTAACATAAGTTTACATAATTATAAGTAACAAAAATGTGGAAATTGCCAAAAGACAGAAACTGTATCAAAAACTGAAAATCTCTGTGTTCTCAAACGTCAGTCAGCTCAGGGAAACTTGTGCAATGCTTACATTTGAAAAACGACTTATTCAACAAGCCTAAAGTTTTTATTATGTGTGTGTGTGTGTGTGTGTGTGTGTGTGTCAATGTGAAGTACAGAGGTATTCACTCTTATCAGGAATCTATGAATAAAGGAATTGTCATATCCTTTGTTTCTGGTTGTTGTTATGTTTAGGGTGTGAAAGGTAACCAAGGTTTTCCAGGCTTGAAAGGAGACAAAGGAGATACAGGCAGAGATGTGAGTAGATCAGTGCCCCGTTCACATTCATTAAAGAGGACTGTAATTCACATGGTTTGACCAGATTGCAAGCACAGAAATAGAAATTGTGTCCAGCCCTTTGCATTTTTCAGGTGTGATTATGACTCTGTGTCTACCTCTTCATTATGTCATTCTGGTGAATAGTCATAATGGGCTGATACAGTGTTTGGTGGTTCTTGATATATATTACTGATATGATTTAAAAAAAAACTGTTTTGACTTTTATATTTTGTGTTTCAGCATGATGTTAGTAATGAAAACTTAAGGTAAATTTGGCACTAATGACAAGAATGCAGCATTCTTTTCAACAGCCTCGGAGCATGGATAATGTAACAAGTTTGGTTTGAAACCATGTATACATGCTATTCATTCAATTACCTCTAATTATCAAACTATATCGACAACTACTCAGTATTGTGCACTCCAGATCATTTGCAATATTTGTATATTATGTCATGTTTTGTAGAATAAGATAATTGAATTCAATTCAATTCAATTCAATTCAGTTCAGTTCAATCGAGAATTGAGAATTGAATTGAATTCATCTGAATTGTATTGAATTGAATTGACTGAATTGAATTGAATTGAATTGAATTGAATTGAATTGAATTGAATTGAATTGATTTTGAATTGAATTGAAATGAATCTTACGGCTGTTCTCCAATGTGATGGGAGAACCAGACAAGGTGCTTTATCCTTACAATTAAATGTGACTTCCTCCCACAGGGTAAGAATGGGACGATGGGTCCAAGGGGGCCGTACGGACCAAAAGGAGAACCAGTGAGTCATCTTTAGATTGTCTTGTCTCCATTTTGTCAATCAGTTCATTTTTTTTTCATATACCAGACGTACTTCGTGTTTCCTTTAAGTTTTCCCATTAGTGTTATAGTTGAATAATAACTTTATGTGCATAGTCTTATCTCCCCCGTTTTTCGGTCCCATCTTTTGTGTTTTTCAGTGGAATTTTTTCTTCTTTTTTCACTCCTATTTTCATATAATTTTGAGTTATATATTGCAATGTTTTGTCTCTTTCTTGTGTGTGTGGTGGTGGTGGTGGGGCAGGGGGGTTTACTTGTCCTTATAATCCAATTTCCTTCATATTTTCCCCATCTTTTCATGTTTGTCTTCAATTGTTTTGTTTTGTAGTCATAATAAATTTGGTTACCTTTTCATATATCCGCATTATTCATGCCTTTTTTTAACCCGTTAAGGATGAGTCCAAAGTATACCCGGGCAGGTGTCTATGGGAAATGCATGTTGTAGCAAAATCAAACCGTCCTCGACGGGTTAAGCAAAGAAACATCACCTAATCTCTAAATCCCCTTCACTTTGATGCAATCAGAACTTACCATGGTATGTTTATTTGTGAAGAGAAGGCCAATTATGTTCTCTTTAACTCTCATTATGGTGTGCTACCTTAAAACAATTACTAAATATCAAGAAGATATGGTTTGATGAAAGAATGTATTCAATGGTCATATTTCAAAGTAATGCAACACTGAAGGTGATTTGGCAACTCACTCCATGGGAAAGATATACAGTGCAGCTATGAAATGTTATGATCGAGTATAAACTTACACTCAGCAAAAAATTCAAATCAAAATCCTTTTGCCTTTTCTTTTCCAAGTCCAGTACCTGTGCATTTACTTTTCCCCACTGCTATGTTTGAGATATCATCTCAAAAATACATCTTGTTGTCATTCCAGGGAGACAGAGGGCTTCTTGGTGTAAAAGGAGCACCGGTGAGTGTCTGTTATGTTGTGAAGTTGGCGTATCTATATGGGCAGACTTTCCCTGTGAATGAATTTGCATGTGGAGTTTTCAATTTCTTCTTATATCAGAGTGTTTAAAGTGAAGAATTTTGCTTACCTTTTGTGCTTTTACCAAGGAATAGCAAACTCATGCTCTGATTGGATGGTAGGCCTATGCATATCTGGATGAGTTTTACCGGTAATACAAACATAACAATCAATTTTTATCATGAAGATGCTGAGATTGTGAAGAAATGATAATGATAATAAAATGAATGTTGATGAGAAGAATTATAACTCTGCCTGTCATTATTATAATCATGGTCAATTATCTTTATCACTTTTCAATATTAGCCATGACGGTTGTTACTTTGGATGTGGTGATGATGATAGTAATGCAATTATTTGGTTGCCCTGAGTTACTGGAGGTCTGTCAGTTCTAATAATCAAGAGAAACAGAGATGCGTGGGCTGGAAAATTAAACTTCTTGTAGCTTATTAATATAACCTTGATTTCCCCTCCTCATTCAACAGGGAGACTATGGTCCTACAGGCCCAGAGGTAAGAAATTAGATTTCTTTTATCTTCTTTATTTGCCTGTGTGATGCAAAAATGAACTTTTCAATCATTTTTTAGGCATGTAGCTATAGGGAACAAGAGAGGAATATCCCTTGTTTATTTGATGGATGCGTTGTGACAGATTTACATGTAGGACATTTGTCTATGCTTAATACACACATTCCTGAATTTCACAAAGCTAGATCTTTACCTCAACCAATATTGTACCATCCCTTGAATGTGCTCAAATGCTTTGTTACTGTGATTTCAAGGAATACATTTTCAAATGTTCACAGATGTGTGCATACATCTTGCTGTTATTTTGTGTCTGTGAAGAATCATGTGCATAAACTATTCTTTCTTTTCAATATATTGCTATGATCGTCTTGCATTGGTATGCATTAGATAAATCATAATTTCATTTTTTATCAATTGTAGGCCTATACATCATGAATGAAGCTCAGGCCATGTGTTCATAGAGCAAGATATGATTTGCCATCTACGTTTACATATATTTCATCCTTTGTAAGACCATATTTCCTCATTAACTTGAAGGACTGATGCAGTGATATATTATGTAACTGAATTCCTTTTTCTTTTCTTTTTTCTCAAAACACAGGGTCCTCCAGGAGTGATGGGACCAAAAGGATCTAGAGGAGAAAAGGTTTTTTATTCCCCCTTCCCTCCCTCCCCCCCCCCCAAAAAAAAAAATACTGAATATAAATGTGACCTTGCACCTCAAAACAAACAAAAAGTCGCCAGACATGAATTTTTAGTGAAGACCATATTCTGAAAGAGCAGACTTTAAGCTTTAAAATGATGTATAACCCAAATCAAATGGATCTAAATATTGGAAAGAAAGCACAAACTCAGGAAAAGTGTGAACTGAGAAAAGAAGCTCTGAAGTACAGTGTCTATTCAAGCGCTTAATCTTTACCAAACCGTGCTGGCTGTGCGATGAATGGGACAAAAAACAGGAAGTAAACCACCAGAGTAACAACAATGAATTGATTATGAGATTAAACTGAAATTAAGCATGCCTCATTAACACATTCTGTTTATAATTAATGCCAACTTTCAAAGTAGTAGCACTATCCTTTCAAAAGTTATTAGAGTTGAAAGTGAAGAGTGTGGACAAGGTTTTTCAGAAATGAAAAAGGGATTCTAAAGACACACCTAATCACACTATTCTACCAAAAATGTTCAAGAAAAACTGCGAAAAAACACACTTTCCTGCCCGTTTTATGATGCAAAATTTTAGCATAATGTAAAAGAAGACCAGCTCTTTCAGAAAATATGAAAAAGTCAAGTTCGGCTAGGTTGACCCATTTCACTTATTTTCAGTCCTCACGCAAAATCAGTGTGTGCGACTTTATGTTCATTTTGAGGTGCATGGTCACAAATAATTGGACAGTTTCTTATTTTGAACCCTGTCCTAATGTCTCTCATATGTCAATCCTGACATACATTTATCTTAGCTTTGCTTTGTGTGTCTTGTAAAAGTAACATGTGATTTTTGTTTCCATTGAATTTATTTGTTTAATTTATACTTACAAATTCTATTTGGAATGTTCAAAGCATGATGGCATTCCGGGATAGGAATAATGGCTTTTACAGGAAGTATACATGGGTTTTCAGAAGTATATTGCACACCGAAATGTTATGAAAAATGATTAAAAAGAGACAAAATGTTTGTGTGTGTAACACACATGATATATATATATATATATATATATATATATATATATATATATATATATATATATATATATATATATATATATATATATATATATTGATAATGACTTCTCCCATGATGTGTTCTTCTCCCAGGGAGAGAAGGGTAAACAGGGTAAGAGAGGGAAGAGAGGACCAAAGGGAGTACCAGGAGCACCAGGCTTAGATGCACCGTGTCCTGTGGTGAGTAGAATCTTGTCTCTATGGTAACCGTCTCTTTGCATCTCATACCATATCTCCTCTGCTTTTTTTTCCCCTTGGTCTCAGTGAAAATTGTCATCTTCATCTGCAGTGAAATCCTTTGTAAAGAATAACCTACCATCACTTTAGGCTCTTAATCCATCAGTAAATTGAATCGTCATCTTCACAGAGTTCATTATTATCATAATATTTCATATTAATCAAATATGATAGATGATGATGACATCAAGCCATCATTGGGTCATAATGGTGATTTGATGGAGTTTTGTGATTCCATTCTATTTCAGTTTTATGGTTGATAAATGCATTTAGTGTTTTACACTGCAAGTGTCATATTCTCTCTCTAGAATGATGAACTTTGACACATATACGTATATGCACTTTCTGGTATTTATTTCTAATCTACTCTTCTAATATTCTTTTTTTATTTCAGGATAAGGATGGCTTGCCTTTCCCGAATTGCTTTCCTGCGGCATAGTGAGGTAAGGTAGACAATCTGACGAGGTTGCCAGGTGTGTTAGAATGACAGAAAATATGAAGACACCTTGGAAAACACTGACTGTTTTCTTTCACTGCCTCTGTGCATATTCAAAATAGTGTCATTCAAACCAAAGTTGGTATATTGTGTGGCATGACAAATATCAACATTTTGATACTTTAAACTTTCAAAAATGTTAATTGTACATGTATGTAATAATAATGTAAATCAAATATTAATTGTTTCATGACCATGGAGAATGACAATACAGCAATATCCACTATTCAAAATATCAGTACTATTATGTCAAAAGTCTTTGAAGTCCATCCCTCAAACTATGGTTACTTGAATAAAGAAATTTGAGCTAATTGAAGGGAAAAAAAGGTGGTACTGAGGTTACGATGGATATTATTTAAAAAGAATTAGAATGAATACAGCCAGAGAAGAGACAGGGAAGTGAATAGGAGGAAGAATATGGCATTAAAATCTCTGTTATCTATTCCCTTCTCTGTTCTTGGCAGTCACCATGACAACACTGGAACCAAATAAGATTTGAGCCCACTGGAATCTTCTGTGCGCACTCCTGTGAACTCTAGCCCCAGTTTCTTGCCAAGATCTCTTGTCGGTAGACCCAGATTTGCAGCCGGCAGCTTGTAGCCGAGTTACATCCAAAGCGTCCTTGAATAGCCACCTACGCCCTGCATGTCCGGCCACTATTTGATGGTGACGTTTTGTGATGCACATTCAAACTCACAGTCCTGCCAGCCAAAGACTTATTTTTCAAAGGGGAGTGGATCTGAGTAATCATAAAGGCATGTATTGTGGGAGGCCACTGCGACTGAAACTAGAGTCATATTATGGAGTACATGCCAAAATCTGCGTCAATGAGACAGGAGACTCTATAAAAGCAGAAATGAGAATTCTTGGAGACACATGGCCGGGATGAGGTTGGTTCATCCTCAGACGACTGTGTTTCAATGGCATAAAGGCATTGTTTGATTGGTGGATGGGACTAGCACAGCAACCAATCAGAAGGCAGCGATGAAATGAACATCTGAGAACAGCTTCAATGCATGGAGTCAGAACTGTCATAGCTTGGGTTTGTGATGAAACAAGGAAAAGAAAAGATTGTGTATGGGGGAAAAAAATGGAAAAGAGAAGAGAAAAGAATTCTGGACTTAAAAACCAGGGCAATCACATGATACCTACTGGTCATGTGACTTTCAGTGTCCCATGAAACAAGCAAGCATAGCTGGCATTGTTTAATATAAATACTTTTATATCATATTGGGCCTCTTTATTTCATAATTGGCCCCACTAACGTATCGCAGAAATGACTCTAGACAGAGCAAAAGCAAAACGTTATCAATCTATTGTAAATGTTGGGTGTTGAAAGCTGAGAGAAAGACTTGATTTGCACCTGAGTGATATTGAGGTAAACATATCATTTAAATCTTTTATTCATTAATTCACTTCTTATAGCAGGGCAGTACTTGAGCCCCATATGAAGTAGTGTGATAAAGCACAGGAAAAATCAGAGCCTGGCTCTTGTGCATTCTCACTTGAAAGAATACATCACATGTGGATGTATGCTTAAGAACAAAAATCCAAACACACACTGCTTTACAAAGATATTTTTTTGTACAAAAGACTGATATAATATATGAAGGGACTTGAGGAGTTATATATTTTCCATGTGTTCAAATTACTGTTGCTACTCTTCACAATACTTGAGTGTTTAGCAAGATCAAACGACTTTGTTCAACAGGTCTTCATAATCACAAAGGAAGGAAAAGATGTATAATCTTCAGCACTTTAAATAAAAATTAGACTTATGTGATTTGAAAACATTTTTATCACCTAATCCTAAATATTCAAGATAGTGATTCTGAACTTATAAGCCAAGTAATGTCTTTAAAGAGTGTTTTCTTTGCCGATCTGCTGCTTTGCTATTCAAGTTTCCAACAGTAATCTTTGCTTTTCCTGCGGCTATTTTTTTTTTGTAAGATAGAGAATATATTATTCAACATACGAGTACTAGATTAAAAAAAGATGAATGGTTTTATGGTGTGTTGTAAATAATGTAAATTCTCTTCAAAACAGACAGTATGTGGAAAAGCTGAGCAGTAAGAATTCAAACTTGTCGTCGGTGAGAATGTATTCCAAGCATAATATTATGCAGACTTTCTTGTGATATGTCATCCTTGTGTTTTTAATGTAAATTTTACGATGCCATATAATGCCTGCTGTGTAAAAATGTATATAAAGTATTTGTGAATAAATACTGTTGTTGCTGTTGTTTTTCCCATGGATCTATGCAGTTCATAAGAATTTAAGCTTTTAGCTGTGTTTGCCCTTTTACTGGCATTTGTGAATTGTTTTACTGTGTACATACTGGAGAAGGCCTATTCATCATTAGATGAATCTTTTTATAGTAAGAGCTATTTTCAAACTTTCATATGCCGCCCTTTCACTATATCTATGCAAGCAAAATGCTGTATAAGGTATTAAAACAAAAAGGCCATGATACTTTGAAGTAAATTAGTATATATTAGAAGACGTCTAAATAGTATATGGACTGAGGAAGGTTGTTTCTGAGAAATCATATCAACTGGTTAAAACATGGCTGTAAATTCATGCTTTTTAAAAAGATGTTGATTGCAAGAAAATGTAATTTTGAATTACGCAATACAAAAAGTCAAATGTATACAAGGAGTTTTACAATCACAGAATTGATTTCATCTTTGCAAAATCATGTATTGGTTACCTTTGCTTAATGGTCATTAGTCTTACACGCATGGTAAGATATGAATCTTAGTTGAATATCTCATTTCTTTTTTTTTTTGATATACACTAAAAAAAAAAATACTAGCAATCTCACCATTTCTGTCACTACTAAGGAAGTCTTTAGCCGTGTGTCTTTTCAAACCACAACAAACTGAATCTTTTCCCGTAATAATATAGAGGCACCATGGGCAATCATGGAGAATTTTCTCCTGTTTTTCTCAGTTGTTGTTGTTGTTTTTTTCTCTCATCTGGATACGTGACAGCTCAGCCATCGTGTTGACAATCCTGCTTAAGGAAAACTAACAATTCAGTGTAAATATTCCTTCTGTGTACAATACTTTAAATCTTGTATAAATTTCTCTATTTATTCATCTCTAATGCATCTATTCAGTTTTTTTATTTACTTTACATGTGTAGCTGCCATACAAAGGCAAGATAGCAACAACAACAAAATCATATAGCAAAGAGAACATCACCCTCTCATTTTGCTGATGTAAAATAACAGAATGAAAAACAATTCTAAAACAAAAGAAGGAATCACAAACTTAGTAGTTCAGATGCCCTGCCTCATGGATCTATTTAGATATTCAGATATGATATTTATATCTTTCATCATCCTATTAAAAATTGTGTAAAAACATAGCTAATGTACAACAATACATTATTATAAAAGCCAATTTCTCTACAGCATTCACAATTTGTAAGAAAAGTTTACCACCTATATTCTGCTTGCCAATTGTCTTTTATTCTATTTTATCCATAGGGCACTAAAATATGGAATGACTTATGATATTGATGATTTTATTTTTGAATTGTGATACAGGAACTAATTTCAACAGTAAAACTTAATGCTGAAAGCAAAACTTAATGATCCTAATTAAGACCTAAGATCACGATTTGCTGTCAGTTTCTGCTTCCTAGACGCCCATTGCTTCTGTGCTTTAAGCTGTTTCTTTTCATTGTGTTTCTTTTTCTGTGAATCGCTGACACTATACAAGAATATGTATTTATCTTGCTGTACTGATGATTGTAATGGTTGAATATAACCAGTCATTCCCTTGAAAAGATTTATGACATAATTTGATTTTTTATATTTATGCAGGACAACATTGTAGGTCTATATCAATCCTCTTCTGTTGAAATATGTCTGTTTGGGTTTACATCAATTCAGATTTTGATGTAGGGCCTACCCCGGAATAGGATGACAATTTAACAAAATAATGTGTTTGGTTTTTTTTAATCCCAGGTGCATACATTTTGAGATCGAGTGAATATGAATCATATTTTGATGAAACTGCGGGAATGATTGTGAATCACAAAGACCATTTTTTTTTTCTTTTGCAAGAGTCTAAATTCCCCTTTTCTGTCATGTAAAATCAAGGCTGTTGTTGTGTACTGTATGTTCAGATAATTCTCCGTGTATCAAATGAGTATATTTACCTCTACATACTAATTCTTATCACAACAGAGATTATGCATTGTACCTGCTTACTATTTAATGTGACTTGCTTCCTTGTTGAAAAGGGTTCATGTGTGAGCACAGTCCATAAGTCAGATATCGCATTTTTATGTGTTTATATAGAATATATCTTATTCAACTTTTTGATATCTGTTTTGATAACTGCCAGCATATTGTGCTTATGTAGTCAACAGTTGTGTAGCTGTTACATGTCTCTTTTAAGGAGTACATTTTATGAAACTAGCAGCTATATTACTACATTACAATCAAGTGGTCTTGATCTTGCTTTGCGCAGTTTAGATTCGGTGCCGTTCCATCCTGAACAAATATCGTCGCTGGGGTGACAAGACCTTGTATCTGCAATTTTGGTGAAAATGACTTTTGGATTAATGGTCAGTTAATCAGTTAAGTGATGTCCTGTCCAAATCCTAGATGTCTTGCCCCCAAAATGAAGCCACCACAGCATGTCAAAGGAATGTCTATCCCATGGGATTCAGTGCTTTGACTGCCATGTTTTTTTGCTCTCCTGAGCATTTGACATTTTGTAGATACAAGGTCTTGTCGCCCCAGCGACGATATGTCATTGTCATGGCAATAAACAGAAATTTCCAAACCTGTTGAGAAATGTTATTGTGGTGATCACTGCTACTGTAACTTACTGTCGTAATAAACCTTTAAGACACTAGACCTTTCATGAATAAGGTTTGTGTCAATAATTTGTCGTTCTACTCCTATTTATGAATACTTGTATTATATGTTTGCTTTTATTTGTATTTATGCCTTGTATGCATGGCTGGTCAAAGCATAACATAAATGAGAAAAGATACGTTAGGCAGTTACAAACTTTGTTGTTACTCATCAAATATTCCTTTCTGATGACAGGGCTGAAGTGTCTTGTGTATTTGAGTTGTTTTTGTCTGTAGCCTTTAAAGCAGACTGTGTCTGTAAGAGGGAATATGTGATAAAGAAAAATCCTTCAAATTTAAAGTGCTGCAAAGGTAAATAGAGGAAACAGCAATGAGAGAAACTACTGATAACACTGATGTTAAGCTATGTATATTTACGATCAACAGTTTAGTGATGTACACTCATAGACTGTCGTGTTGTGTTGTGTCCTCAAATATCCATTGCAGAGAAGAGAATGAATGAAAGGTCAGTATAAATCAAATAATTTTTTTTTTTCGTTGTTGTGTATGGATTTATTCACACTCTCACCACGTTGGAGTTTAATATGGAGATGGTTTGCAACTTCAGAAATGCAAGATGTCTTCAGAATGGAATATGATCAATAAAGATAACATTTGTATTATTATTATTATTATCAATCATACCCTGAAGTTGTATTGTGAAGTCATTTGGTACTAAACTGTTTCTGACTGGCGAGGCAGAAAAGAAGGTCTTTTTTTTTCCTTTTTCTTTTTTTTTTGTTACAGAAGGTACATGATCAAAAAGTGCAGTATGTAATCCATCCACAAGATAGCTTGAACTCTTCTCCTTTCATGAATAATTGCCCCAAAAGAACCCAAACTTTGACTGAAAAAAAAAACCCAAATCAAAACAAAAACAAAACTTGTGAGCTCTAAAATCTGGAGTGGGGGGGGGGGGGGGGGAGGGTTTCTTATTTTTCTTTTCTTGAACTTCTTTTCCCTAACCACCAACAGTCTTTGACATGTGAAACAATGTAAAAGTCTAAGAAGGAAAAGAAAAACAAGTGAATTATGCATTCTAATAATAATGTACACTGTATCTTGATCTGCACCCTTCAATCATGTCCAAGAATTGCTCCAAAAATAAAGAATATATAGAGTATATGTATATGTATATATATATATAAGTAACAAAGCTGCAACAAAGTTCATGCTGTATTCACCAACGGTTTATTTCTTCACACAAATTTTCGGGAGAAGCCAAAAAGCTGTTGTACGTCTCGCCGCCCTTTCTCAAGTGTTGAGAAACGGCGAGACGCCCGAAAATTTGTGTGAAGAAATAAACCGTTGGTGAATACAGCATGAACTTTGTTGCAGCTTTGTTACTTATCTCTTTGCCCCAAAAAGGAACGTGCGCATGCCAACACGTATGACGTCTCCGTGGCCGACTAAGGCCTTATGCCAACATAGACCAATTTTTCAACTAAAAAGGAGGAACAGTAAGAGGAATAATGATGTCAAAGCTATTTCTCCTTCCTTTCTCATATCTTACATATATATATATATATATATATATATATATATATATATATATATATATATATATATATATATATATATACATGTATATATCATGTATATATCCCCAAGTTGAATTATCCTTTGGGTTTATGCCAGGTTTAAGTGCGTGCGTGTGTGTCACACACAAAGCGCACTGCTATAGCTTCTGACCATCCGAGCATTGAGAATTTAGGGTTCTGGGACGAACACTGAACTAGGGCTTTCTATAGTTCAGTCGGTAGAGCACCGGGCTAGCAATCTGGAGGTTTTGGGTTCGAATCATGATGGAATCCCATTTTCTTTGCTGAATTTTCCAATAATAAGTTATATTCATTACACACACACACACATATATATATATATATATATATATATATATATATATATATATATATATATATATATATATATATATATATGTATATATGTGTATATATATATATATAATGGTTATATCTATCCATCTTTATCTCAATCTATACAGAAATATCTATCTATATATATATAATATATAGATATATAGATAGATATTTCTGTATAGATTGAGATAAAGATGGATAGATATAACCATTTATAGCACATATTACAAAGAGTAAGTCAACTTCTCTATGCACATTGAAGGAGGGGTAAATATAGAAATAGAGGAATGTAGACATATGAGAGAATAGAGACAAGGTGAGATGAAAGGTACAAAACTTTGACAAGCAGCATAAAGCCTTATTCAGTTACAAGATAAAAAGGATGTGTTTTCAAAACACTCTTAAAACCATCTTCTATATTAGCCCACTTGAGGTGTGTAGGTTGTTTGTTCCATAGCTCTGCGGCTTCCAGTTGGAAAGGTCTTTCCCTGGAAAGATTTGATATTGCGAGGATAGCTAAATGAAATTTGGACCGAGAGTGAAGGTTTCTTGCTGCACGATATTGTGATATGAACTGTTGTAGGTAAGCAGGGTCTAGTTGTAAGCATGTGAGCACCAGTTCAAGATCTCAATGTCAATTCGCAGCTTGAACAGCAGCCTTTGCAGCTAAAGTTACTGACATAATTTACATGTCATGAAGTTGAGCACCAATTACTAATCTAGCCACAGAGTTTTGTATGTATTGCAACTTTTAAATTTCCAGTGTTCACTAGACCAAATGAAATAACCATTACAAAAATTAAGGCGATACAACATACAATACAATTGGATCTTTTATATAGCGCTCTTACACAGTCAATGACTGGTTTCACAGCACTTTACAACAAAATTCAGTCACATATTAGCATAAAAAAGGAAAGTCTTAAGATTCTTCTTGAAGACATCAAGGGATGGGGAAATGCGGACGAACCGAGGTAAATCATTCCACAATCGCGGTGCAGCCGTCACAAAAGCATTGTCCCCTGCTCTTCTGTTGGTTTTGGGTACATGGAGTAAGGTGTTATCTGCACTTGAACGTAGTCCAGGTCGAGCCGAACAGTATGGAATGATTAGAGACTTTATGAGCTCACGAACAAGTCTCTATGTCAAATTTTTTTTTAGAAAGAAATGGTCAAATTGTGTTATTTATATATATATATATATATATATATATATATATACATACATATATAAATACAATGTATATACCCATTATAGATGCTGTAAAATATATATTCATGGCATGAAATTTTCGCAAATTGCCACTGGCATTCAATGCATATAGTGTAAACAAGAACTTGTGCATGCATTTTAATTTTGTGAATCTTGGCTCTTGCGAAATTTGCAAAATTAAAATGCACTCGAACATTCCTTGTTTTACAGTTAACGTTCAGTAATTGTCATTGTCATTTCCACATTCGCATACACCATATGTCAAACTCAGTATAAAGTCAGTAGGCAGGACAGTTGCAGTACCTCACTTCATTTCATGAATGCATTCTTTATTTTCCTTCCTTTTTAAACACAGAAAACACCAGGGGACAGTCACATTCTCAATGCTGACAAGAAGTTCAAATACACACGTTGGGTTTTATATTTTCAAGGCACTTTTGAAGGCACACAAAGTTTAAGCAGAAGTCTAAAAACAGGACACCCTCTACGGTGATGTCAGGAGAGCTTTAAAATGTTGTTATGCACTAACTTATGACTGGTTACGAATGCCTAAAAACAAATACTAATGATAATATATAGATAATAAAATAACAATTTTCACCATCAATAAGTACAAAATCTTTATGAAGTACATTGCATATGGGCCTGTGAGAAACAGAAAAGGGCAGTATGCAATTTCAAAATAATGAATTCTCAAAAAGCACATGAGATGACGTCTTTATGACATTGAGCGTCTGATTTGCATTAAGAATCATTTCAAAATGTGACAAATATTATTAATAACATGGCAATAATATAGAAGTGAATAATAGAGATAATACATAGAATTCCAAAATTATGACATTGAGCGGCTGATTTGCATTCAGAATCATTTCAAAATGTGACAAATATTATCAATAAGATGGCAATAATAAAGAAATGAATAATAGAGATAATACATAGAATAATTCCAAAATTATGACATTGAGCGTCTGATTTGCATTCAGAATAATTTCAAAATGTGACAAATATTATTAATAAGATGACAATAATATAGAAATGAATAATAGAGATAATACATAGAATAATTCCAAAATTGCAGAAGAAACTACAAGTAGCGATACAAAAAAATATATATTTCATTCCATATTTTTCATTCTCTTTATGCATCCGCAAGCTGAGGCACTTCCACTATTTCAGTCATCAAGAACTCAAGCACTTACTCTGCATAGTTTTGGCTAGTAACTGGGCTGACTTTCACCTTTAATGGCATCACTTTACATACATAAATAGATGTTCATGAAGACAGTGTCTAATGGACAAATGTCACTCTTGTTTTCACTGCTCAAAGAATCACAGTTTGATATGTACATATTTATAATGTAAAAGGAACTCTTATTTGTAGTGTTGAAAAACAAAAAATATGAATCACTCATTAAAATGGGAAGCCTGTGTCACTCCAAATCATCTCATAAGCCTTAGATATACCAGGAAAAGTATAATGTGGAACTACAGAAATTGTATAATATTGTAGAACACAGATACACGCCACTTTGCGTAAAACATTGGAAATGAATGATTTTGATAAAATTGTTGAACCGCTCTTGGAACCAATTCAACCTGGACATTGTACGTGGATGAAGCATCCACTGGAATATTCTAAGTCATTGCTGCATTTTGATATTTGAAAGTGACACATTGAAATTCACAAATCACCTGTAATCAAAATATCGATTATGATAGGATTTTGCATATTGAGTAAAATATTGATGTCAATTCATCTTTGAAATCTGTGTTCAAAATCTAACTTCTTTCAGTACATGCCTCCAGTATGCAGAATTTTGAAGAGGAAGTAGATGATTATCCTATAATTATCCTATGCAAGTGTAAATTTGTATTACCTAAAAGAAACACTGAAGTACTAAAAATCCAAAAATACACAACTTATGAATCACTTTAGTAGGAATGTCACATGTGACATTGATTTTAACCATAGAAATATTTCCCCAAACATGTGATCGCTCAATTGCCTTGCAATTGTACATGCAAATGCCATGCTTAATCACAGTAAACTTAATGATCTACCCTAGGTTCAACGGGTAGAGAACCATCATAACGGTACATCCTATTTTGAATGTCTTCACATGCTTCTTGAATTTCAACTTTTCAATGTGAAATTAGTCAATTTCCCTCAGAATAGACTCTTGCCCTCCTTAACTTCAACATCTCAATCTAATGTCACATTAGTTCCTTTCATTACAATCATACACAGATGCGTATGCAATAAATAGGTGTGTGCATATATGTATTAAAAAAAAGTTTTGTAAAGTCTTCTGCTGTTTCTCTTGTTAAGTTCTTAAGTTTTATAACTAGTAATGAGTAAATCCAACCTACGAGGTTGTAATCTCAAAAGATTGATGAGATATTATAGTGATCGGCACACCATCATTCAGACAATACATGGGTTTTAGTGCATTGCTCGAAACTGAACATGGTACTCTGAAATGATGTAAACGAACAAGACGAAGCCAAGTCTGGTTTTCGAAACCCTGCACACACGGTGGCTGTTCACGTATACCAGCCACATTTTTACAAACATTTAACAGTACTAGCATCCTCTTTACAAACTTTGCTGAGTCTTCTATATTTCACAAAAATCACTGAAAAATATTTCAGCCAGCTTACAGACACACTGAAATACTGACTGAAAAAGTAATGATACCACAGTGATAATACCAATGATAATATGTGACCCGCTACAACAAAATGATCCTAAAGTTGGGAAGGTCGATTATTTGAAAATTGCGTGACACAATTCCCTAATCTTTCTGCTTTACATTGATATATAACACATCTTATAAAAATAATCGGCTGTGGAGATATCGATGTTTAAAAGATAGCATGTCGAGACGTCTGGGAAATCACTGTTTCGAGAAAAGCACCCTAAAAGTTTTCTTTGCGACGCAATCACGATTAAGGGACACGCAAGTCAGTATTCACCTCCGGACAATAGAAGGTAAGCCCTAGCAACCCCCGAAATGCTCATTCAAACACAGCGTCGGCGGTCTCCTCACCGACCAATCAGTGACCAGGATGAGGAGAAGCGGCTGGGCATAGCGCACCCCGCCAGCACGCACCAGTCGACTGGGCAGTGTGCGAGCTTCACGCTTCGGTTAGCGGCAAGCAGCAAACTGGCCAATGACATCACTCTGGTCGTTGTTAGGGGCGGAGCCTATCTGTGGCGCTCAATCCAAATGTTCGAACCAGTTTCTGCTTCCTTGAAACGCCAAAAAACATGGCCCCAAAAAACGCTATTTTTTGGTCTTTCCTTCATCATTTTGCTTCAAAATTTCGACAGATGACAGAAGACATGCCATACTCTAATAATATGTCAAATTCAGAAAATTGTTAGTTTTGACCAATTTTGATGCTCTGACTTCAAACTCGATTTTCACGGCTTCGACCGTGCGCGACTTTACGACCATTTTGTTGTAGCGGGTCACATATGGTCTTCTTTATCCAGGGTAGCCTTTTCAGTGTTACCTCTCCTCTCCCTAGGGGCCCTAACAGGGATTTACCCCAGCATTGCCAAGTAACCATTTATACACAGGGACATTGTTGGTCAAACGTCTTGTTTCAAGATGAATGCCTTGAACAAGATCTGAACCTCAGACCTTCTGATTACAGGTCGTGATATTTATCCTCTGTACCATGGTGCTCCCACTGAATAGTGGAAGATACAGTCACAACAGACAAAGAATAGATTAGGCCCACCTGGCAGGTAGCTAACAGGGAATCCTCTGCGATAAACCATAGTGAAACAATGCGTGGCTAAACATTATACGGACTAAATGCCAGTACCAAGGCCTAACCCATGGCCATTAAGGAGGGCTCTCTACTAGAAGCAGATTAACATGAAAGATTTGACAGAGAAATTGACAAACTCAGACAATCCTACATGAATGGGTCAACATGCACCACAACTATGGAAGCCCTTGTAGGTGTGTGACTGTAACGATGCATTCTATAGTTTGCCTCATTGCTGTCTGTGTGTACAAACTAATAGGAAAAAGCATGCAAGGGGTTTATCACACGACCAATATGGCTATCTTAAGTTGTGACATCACTTGACTTTGAGTTTATGTCCATATGCAAGTATATTTTTGTCGTACAAGTTTAAATTTGCATGGGTTTTTCTATTTTATGTGTGTGTTTGTCTATGTGTGTGTTTGTCAGTGAGTGTGTGTGGGTATGTATGTGACTCTGTGTGTGTGTGTCTAGCTATTACCCTTATTGCACTCTATGATATCAGAACAAAGAAATGCAAGGAGTGAATTTGCCCATATTGGGGTCTGCAAGAGTTTCAAAGAGTTCAATTTTCATGCTATTTCAGAGAATTTCAGTAGTGTAGCTTGGTCCTGAAAATAAACTGATAATACACATTAATGAAAAAAAAAATCCACATAGCACTCACATGTTGCCAGGTAACAGCAATCTTTACATATTTGCATACTAAATAACATGGCAAGAGCTGGGTATATCCGAAACACACCACTCCCGATGGTTTGATTGCAGACACTACTCATTAATATTCCTCAATCACACTACTTAAATAGTAAATATCTACAACATGTACAAAGTTACAATCCCCTTCAACAATATTTGATACATTCAAAAAACTGAGAACGCAGGAAATGTTACATTTGTACATTCTGTGATGAGACCTGTGGTCAGGACCTTTACACAAGTAATAAAGGTTTAGTTTTTGTTTCTGTGTGTTTGTTGTTGTTTCTGGGGAGGGGTATACGAACACAAGATATTGCATTTTATGGTTTGTTTTGGTCTCAGAATAAGGTACCTTTATCATGCTAGACAGTACATGGGTTGACACATACCTGAAAGTTTGCATCTTGCACAAACGCTGGAAGTACTATACCATGCGTTGTTTAATTTGCACTGGATCCATTATCCTGGGCTTTGTCGGTGACGGTGGCTTGAATGAGAAGCTGTCCATCCAGGTCACTAATGACCCTTGTCTCCACAGAGCTTCCCTCACCCTGCTGCTCCCCCTGGGCTGTGGGGGCCATCTGGGTGTGCTCCTGGTAGTCACGCTGCTGGTGGGTCAATGGGGACCAGGCGTAATTGTGGAAGCCCCCCTGGGCGTGGTGAGGTGGACGGGGCTTAGCACTAGATGGGCTCCTGTTGATCTGCAGATATCAGTGATGTGATTAGTAGCATGAATTTCATGAATTTAAGTGGTCAAAACCACACTAAAGTGACTGCCAAGGCAGAGAAGTTTTTAGGCGAGCGAGCATCATGATCGGACGCATTTTTTGAAGAGCTCTGTTCAAACGTACCTTGTCGTTCATTTCTTTTCACCAATGTGTATGGGAAATCTGTATTCTTCCATGGATCTGTGGTCTCTACATTCTTTATAGTCATGTTGACAGGATGACATACCAATTTATACTCGTAAAATAACGTTTCTAAGACATTTCAAGGACATTTGGATTTGGGATTTCGTTCTCACCATGGCAAACACTCGGAACTCAAAGCTTCAAGCCAAGGAACTGCACAATACCATTTGCAGTGAAATCAACAAAGCTTTGGAAAGTAACGCAGTTGCTTGCAAACTGAAGAGTGCCATAGAACAAACTCTCATTGATTAAGTGACTCCAATAATTACAGAAAAGTGACTGAAAGTTTGCAGGAATACATTGACTTTGAGATGCAGATGAGAGATACCCGTATAGCATCCTTCGAGAAACACATCGAGACTCTACTTGACCAGTAGGACAAGCCAGACCAGCATTCTTAAAGAAACTCCTTAATATTTCATGGGATCAATGAGAATGTGAACGAAAATACAGACAAAACTGTGATTAAGTTGTGTGCTTACAAGCTCAACACTGTTGTCAACTCAACAGACATTGACAGTAGTCACAGATTGGGACCTTGCAAGGAAAAGAAAACCAGGGAAGTGATTGCAAAAATCACAAACTACCGTATCCAAAACAAACTCTACAGAAAATTGCAAAAAGCTGTGAAATCTACAAGGGGGAGGCATCTGCGTTCATGATAGTCTACCAAAGATTAGGACAGAACTTTTTTTTTGAAAATCCAATCCAAGTACAGCAATCATATCGATGCCTTGTGGACCCAAAATGGCTGAATTCTTGCCGTTCTAAAGGACATGAAGAAACTAGATATATCGCTACGGCTACTGATATGCCTCCGCCATAATGCATGGTTCTCCTAATAGGTCAATAGTACAATGTCTTGACAATGTGTGATGACAGTTTCATACAATTGGCAAAATATTAAAATGACAGGTTTGACACAAATGTGCTGAAAGTTCACTTTCCTAAAACTAGGTTCAATTGGATGAATGATTAAAACGTCAGAGTGCAGGTATTTGGGGAACTGATGATTTTTACTTGACTTTTGACCCTTTTATAAGTTTATGCATTGAGTAATTTTCAAGGTATTGAGAAAAAGTATAATTTCAGTATCAAATGGGAAAATAGCATTATCTAAACCTGGCCTTTGACCTTTGACCTCACAGTTCCAAAGAGAATCACTGTTAGGTTGAACATGCATAAATATGTAAGTTTCATGATGATACCTTGAGTTACTTTCGAGATATGGAGGAAAAAGTGCAATTTAGCACTTTCACTTGACCTTTTACCTTTTGACCTTTGACCTTTTGGCAAGAAACTTCCTCAAAAATATATATTGGGTAATACATGCCATACATCAAGTTTAAAAAAAAAAAAAACCTTCAGGCATATTGCATTTTAAGGAAAGTAGTGATATTTTGAGGAGTTGACCTTGACCTTTGACCCCCCTGACCTTTGACCCATGACCCCCAACTTCCCTAGATAATCACTGCCCACCGGTACAAGCATATATACTAAGTTCCATGAAGATACCTTGAACCATTTGCGAGATATGGAGAAAAACATGAAATTTCAATTTTTTTTTCTTCACAAAATAACCTATGACCTTTGACCTTTGACCCTGTGACCCTAAAATCCACACAAAGTATTATCCCCCAAGGATATACCCTCATACCAAGTTTGATGTAAAACCACCACACGGTTCTTGAGATATCGACAAAAACAAAACGGGACGGACGGACGTACGGACGGACGTACGGACGGACGTACGGACGGACGTACGGACGGACGTACGGACGTACGGACGGACGGACGGACGGACGACCCGAAAACATAATGCCTCCGGCCACTTCGTAGCGGAGGCATAAAAAGTTGTGTTCATGAAAGAAAGCGATCTGCACAACTACCTTCGCATAATCCCTCTAGCAAAAAGGGTGGAGTTGACTTAATTTCCATTGAATAACTGGATCTTTTGCGGTCAAGATGTCAAGATGTCAAGATGAATCAAGTGGTATTTTGCTGTCAGTTGAGTCTTAGGGAATCTCCTTTTGGAACAGTCTTTTGTGATTAACTCTGTATTACAGTGTGTAGCCCTCAAACCATAAGAATAAGATACACCCCTGAATGCAGTACTCAACATTCAGGCCCGTGGTTACCATGAATACCCTTACTGGATGTTGTTTACTGCAATGTCACCCCACCCCTTCTTTCATGAACTAACGCTGGACTGAGCTGGACCGAGAGTATTTGAGGTTTGTGGTGCTGGACCAACTTTGACAGTATTCATTCACCATTATAGAATGGGTTGCGAGAATCCTGCAATCTCAGTGGTCGAGAGCTATGTATGATTTTGTACTGGCCGCACGCTGAGTCACAGTGGTAAACATGTTATCGTGCACTTGTAGCAAGAGTACGCGCACTTGTAACAAAGGTTTGTGTATTAAGCAAGCGTTTGCGCACTCAGTACTAGACGCCTATTTGCTGAAACAACCACGCACCAGTTTTTACTGGATGCGTGGTTCTGAAGGGAAACCATGCATCCAGTAAAAACTTTTCTATGATAAGCCAAAAGGAAATGCATCCAGTAAATTTGTCATCAGGTAACATGATAGAATTTTTTTTTTCAAGAAAATTACCCATTCTATAAAACAGATGACACACATGTCTTTTCGTGCGTCAGTCGGAATATAGTGTGCATGCGGTAACTAGGGAATTTAGCTTAAACCCACTCGGCTTCACCTTGTGGGTTAAGCATTCCATAGTTACCTTATGCACATAATTCCGACTGACGCACTCAGACCTGTGCGTCATTTGTATACTGTGCAGACTATGTTCATATCTACTGCAGAAGAAAGCAACATGCGAGATTGCAATAAAGCACTGTCACAGCTAGTGGTATGCACTTATTTTTTCCTTTAAAGGAGAATTGCATCCCAAATACACATGTAAATCAAGGGAATCAATGGAATGCAGAAATATTGATGGAACACATCAGCAAAATTCGGACAATCTGTTCAAAAGTTATGAATTTTTTAACTTTTCGAGCAGCAATCGCTGGATGAGAACACTTCAACGCTTTGAGATGTTAAACACAGATGATGATACCAAGAATATATAAAGAAAATTTGCAATGAAAGAGTACTTGGCTTACCTCTTTGAGAAAGCAGGGGCATGATATTACCCTTAATACAAATGTATATGCATCAGGAACAAGTCGAGGTCCCTTTCATAAAACATGACATTGTGTTAGATTCTCTTTATATTTTCTTTTAATCATTGCAGTTACTTGACAACAATCTTTCACTGATGTGTAATATTGCTACATTTACTCCATTCCCACATATATTTGGGTTTTATTCCCCTTTAAGGTTTTTCACTTACATTTAGAGCGTTCTGCTGCATGGTTTGCGATGCCATGTGTTCCACAGAGGGGGTCTCGTTGGATCTCTCTCCGTTCCCGTTGCAAATGTCCAGCGACTCGTAGACCAGGTTCCTGAGTTCCTCCTTGATCTCGGCATGGACGTCACTCTCGCTCTGGTTGTTCAAGAAGCCTGACAGCAAAAGCAAAATGAAACATCATCTCTATTCTGGTTAAGGTGAACCACAGAGTTTATGTTAGTGCAAAAAGAACCACTTTTAAAGGGACACTGCACAGTACTGGTTGAGTTGGGGATTCATGTTTTGAATATTCCTAAGTGAGATAAATGAGAAACCTCTTATGAAATATGAAGGAGCATGTAATTTTATGAAGGATTCAACATTTATATAATGAAAATTGGTTTCAAATGGCTGAGATATACAAAAAGGTGATAATAACAAAAGGCGACAGGCCACGCTTTTTATTAGGATCTCTTTGTTTCACCTTGTTTGGGGATATCTCAGCCATTTCAAAGCCGATTTTCATCAAATAAACTTTTGATACCCCTTAGAATTGCATGTTCTTTGATATCTCATAGAGTGGTTTCCGAATATCTCGCAAAACGTTAAAAGCTAAATCCTCACCTCGACCAGAACTGTACACACCCTTTAACCAATTGAAGACTGGTCCCAAGTATACGTGGGCAGGTGTCTATCATAAATGTATGTTTTGCAAAATCAACTTGTCCTTTTACAGGATAAAAACATGATCAATATTGTAATTTCTATTTGCCCTGATGTTGTATTACGACATTGTTGTCCCACCTCTTTGTCATTATGCAGTTGCCTCCCTATGAGGTTTCAAGAATTTATCACTACGTTCTACTTGAAATCTTACAAAGAATGTGACTGTCTTTAAAATTGTCCACTTTATAGTGAAGCTGTTTAAAATCTTGCACCATCTGATCATGTACAAGCTTCCACTAGTTAATATCATGTTATCACATAATCTAGGGAATTCATTGCTGATGCAGTAAATTAAAAAAAATGAAACTACTCAGTACCGGTACTCTACTTGTCTTGAGTAAAAAAAAAATTGACAGTATATGCTCCAACTAGCAATAATCAAGTATCTTACAGATATACATTTAGCCGGTCTAAAGTGATGGAGTTTATATTACAGACCTTGGTTCTGGTTAACTTGCTGGGCCTCGGCACACACGTCATTGTTTGGCACAGCATGCTGCTCCGTCATGTGGATACTCACAGGTCTGGGCTGGATGGTCACTGATCGGGCCTGGCCCATGGGGCCGTCCATGACTGGGGTACTACTGTTGCTGTTGTTGTGGTTGTTCTGGTTGACCAAGGCTGCACTGATAGCTTGATTGAATGCTGGAAGGTAATGCAAAATTTCATTGCCACATCAAGATAGAACCAACAATTTTCCCTCTTTTTTCCTGTTTTTTTTTTCTTGGTCATTCATTGCTATGAGCTATCATCCTACCCACCAAAAAATGAATAAATAAATAAATAAATAAATAAAAAATAAAAAAAACACTTATGGTGTTGGTTAGATTCCTTCATGAATCTAAGATATATTCCAAAGTATTATTTTGATTTACTGTCAAAGTCATGTGGTAGATATAGGAGCTCCATAAAAACAAACTGGCAACTCCGATTAAAACCCTGTCCTTGGTTCTGATAGATTCTTTTAAGATTACATTGAAATTTACTTAAAGCCAAACAGCAAAGTGTATAAAATATGTAGATGATAATATTTGGACCTGAATCGCTACTTCATTATAACTACATTTTTTTATATAAATGTGTTTGTTATCCACTTGATTTCAAGATGTCAGTAACTATGATTAATATGAGAAAAGTGGGGAATGGACCTTTAAATCCTTGGTAAGAATGCTTGGCTTACCAGCGTTGTTCTGCAGGGCTTGCACACAGTCATTGGTCTGTCCAAAGTAACCTGCACGCCATAGACATGAGGATGAATATAAAATGTGAAGATGTGGAAGGCACGTTCAGACATGTTGACTTTCTGTCTTAATTTTACTAGATACGGTGGGACACGTCAGCGTTAGATCATCAAAACACACTCTTCTAGTATCACACGACAATTGCAGACTGACATTCATAAATTACAGGCCATGTTAAACAATGTTTTGAAAATAAAGTTCACTAGATCACACGCAGTGCAAGAATGTTTTACTATGCAAATAATTCAGACCTCAAAAGTGGTACTGAATGTTGCACAGTATGATATAGCTTTGCTTTACCTGCAAGATATTCAAATGAGAGCTCTATAGCCAGCCTCTTGAATGAAGGGGGGGGGGGGGGGGGGGTTGGGGGTCAGAGAGAAAAGGAGAAGAAGGAAACTAACCAGAGATCTCCTCATAAACTATTTGCATACATTTATGAGAAATGGCAAGGTTAGTAAGGTGACTCAGTGGCTGGAAAAAACCTGCCATATGGATGAGAATTGAGGCCTAATAGGGCAAATCTAGCAATATTGTGAATTATGCTGTTCCCTCAAACAAGAGGCAACACTAAATCCCTCCCCCCCCCCAACACACACAAACACACACACACACACACACACACACACACACACACACACACACACATACACACATACAAGCATCCCTCAGATATTGGAAATAAAATGGAGGTCTAGAGTTCAGAGCATCACAACTGATCCATGTACAAGACCCCACTTCACCTCACCTTGCAAAATGCTAGGTGTGCATCTTACAAAGTGATATGTCCCACATGCATGCTGTAATGTAGGTGAATGACACCCACCCCTATGGTTCCCCCTCCCATGATCATCAAAGATAGCAAATGGTATCATACCTCCATTATTATGTCATACAAACAGATATATTGAAACACAGAAAGTGACTGTCCAGTGCCTTATTGCACATCCACAGACTTGCCTTCTAGATTGTGATGTCAGTATCAAAACTCTATTTCTTGACCTGCAATTTCAGAAGACAATAGCCAATATCTCAAAACCAGTACACATATTTTTCCCTTGCCCTCTTTGCTTTCATATTTTAACACTTCCCTGGATTTAAGCCATGATTCAGGCATTCATTTTCCATGCTGTATGTTTCACTGTCACTAAATACTTTCTTTGATATGTTGCTGCTTAGGGATGACATATCATATAGGACCATGATACATATTAACTCATTGAGGACAGGCTGATTTTGCTACAACACGCACTTACCATACACACTTGCCCAAGTATACTTGGGACTTGTCCTCAACGGGTTAAGAAACACAGAAGGCCTACCCACCTTGCAATTATTAACATGCTGCAGAAGGTAAATGCAAGTTCAAGCAAATTTACGTACATGAGGTAGTAAAGTAAAGGGTTCAACTTACCAGTGTTAGTGATGAGTTGCTGCTGTTGTGGGTTGCAGGGAGAGAAGCCTGCCATATTCCACTGACCCAGGTTGAGCTGTGGCAAGGCGGTCTGCTGCAGGGGGAATTTCTGGCCACCTATCATGTAGCCTACCGCTGGGGGGCGGTAGGCCTGGTAGTACATGTTGCTTGCTGTCTGAACCGGGCCCGTCGGTCCAGGAGAGAAGGTGGCCTGCATGGGATGGGCCAGGGGCTGGGGATGGGGTTGGGGCTGGGGCTGAGGCGTGATCTGGGCCGGCAGCTGCTGCTGCTGCTGCTGGAAAATGATAGGATTGGCCCGTGTCATGTGATAGAGCGGCTGCGGGTACTCGTTGCGTGTGTTGCCCAGAAGTCGTTGCTTGCGTCTGGCTGCTCCCCTAGGCGCGCCGGAGGATGAGCGTCGGCGGGTGGAGGGAATGGCAGCGGTGCTCTCGTCCCAGTTATCGTTCAGGGACCAGCGGCAACCCCTTCGCGAGGAGTGGTCTCCTTCATCTGGACTGAGCTTTCGGGACTTGAAGCGTGGTGTAGTGAGGGCATGGCGCACAGAACTCTGTTACAGTGGAAACAGAATGAATGTTTAACATCACAGACAGTAAAAGTACATCCTGATTTGAAGCTCAATGTACTATTTTTTCCCTTGAAGTTGAAGAAAAACTTTGTTTGCAACCGACCACACATAAAGATAATTGCCAAGGCACTTCCATAAAGCTTGCACTTTAGTGTGAACATAATGATGTCTCTATAGCAGAAACAAAACTTCCCAACATGGAGTGACCCTTTTTTCAATTATTTTACAGACAAATGTTACGTAATGAATCATTTCTTTTATTTTTTTCATGGTTCACTCACATTCATCAAAAGTATATCTCGAACTATAAAAAGTAATGTCATTTTATCACAACAACTGCATGTTCTACAGCAATAGTTGCAGTTAACTGCTTTTTGAAGGGAAACCCTGAAATTACTAGACATCCGTTTGTCAGAATCTCTTTGCACATGAAATGTAAGCTGTTTAATGTGTTCCAGCAAATATACATATGTAGTACAGAAAACTACATAGAAGAGTTCTTACCATCCAGCTCTTTCTCTTCTGGCCAACAATGTGTTTGTAGTAAGGGTAGACTTTCCTGAAAGAGTAGAATGACAATGCATCAAGATTGTATGAAACATCCTGACCAGAAAAATGCTCTTATCAAAATAAAAAAAAAATAAAAAAACATTGTTCACTTCCCATATGCAGGATTCTTCTAATTTATGCAAAAAACAAAACCTTCACAAAAAACGCATACACGCATGCATTTTCAATGACTAAAATATCTATGAGAAATGAGAAATGAAGTCGCTCTTCTCTCTCACTATGATTATTCAATTTCATACCATGTTAATTTCTTTCGCCAACTTTGTCTGGAGCACTATAGACATATATCTCGACAAAAGTGCTGAGAAGATTATGTGTACTTACAGTCTGTATGTGTAAATTCTAGATAACATTAGATTTGGTACAAACTCCTCAATTCTATTATCAAGCAAGTTTATTACAAGCATCATGAATAAAATTCTCACTAAAAACTCTATAAGTAGCGATGTAAAGGATTGGTTTGAGGTACACTTGTTTTTGCTTCAGTGTGCAAGATTTTGACAATGTTATTTTGCCTCAAGTGAATAAGTGACTTGCCTGCGTAGCCCTATGAGAAAGTGGAAATGCATCATTTTTTTAAAATCTTTGTCATCTTGTAATTATAGGTGAGAAAGAAAAAAAACATGATTCTGCAAATCTCTAAAAAGGAGACTTTTCAGAGATTTTTCTCCACCAAAGTTTTCTACATCTGTGCTTTTGAGATATTGTAAATTCTCCACAGGTGTATAAATGGCATACAGTAGTTTGTTTTACCAAGCAATAGGTCCATCCACCCCCCCCCCCCCCCCCCCAAGTTTCAACACTCACTCCATTTCCCCATAGACCTCCGAGGGCAGCATTTCCTTCTTGGAGCTCTGCTTGAATGCTTCGGCCACCTGCTGTACCAGTCCCACAGCAGGGCGCTGCAGTGGGGCACAGTTGACGGCAAGGGTGTGGGCCAGGGCCTGAGCGGCCCCATTGTTGTTGAAGTTGAGGAAAGTAGGCAGCTGGGGGATGACCTGGGCACCTGAGACCATGGGACGCCAGAAGTTCTGCTGACACTGGGCTAGCGGCTGGGCTCTCAGGCTTGCCACCCCAGATGAGGCCTGGTAACTGCAGCATGGCATTTCAATATTCAAAATGGTGTTTTCTATTTTAGGTTCACCTCGTCTGTCAAAGTATCTGAGCCTTTGAATGTATTTTTTGAACAGATATATGGCACCATACAAATGCTATGAATCCTCATCATTAATATCATCACTTTGCAAGTGTGAGTGAGTGGGTGTGTTTGTGTGTGTTTGTGTGTGTTTGTGTGTGTTTGTGTGTGTGGTTGTGTGAGCAGGGAGGTGGGTCTTCCCACCTCCCTGCTGTGAGTGTGTGTGAGTGTGTGTATCACTGCAAGTGTGCACATGTATGATAGGTTATTCCATCAAGTGCCAGTGGAATATGGAGCAGAAATTTTCATCTTGTTATAAAACTAGCACCTCAGGGTTTCACTGCACATTCCATATTGGAGAAATCCTATATGAAACTTGTGTAATTCATTATATCTGCATTAACAGAAATTTGCATTTTTTTTTTGGGGGGGGATCTGGACTTTGACCTTCTAACATACACATGATATGTTATCAATTCAATATTTAATCATAAATCTAGCAGGAAGGAAGCTTTCAAAAATTCTTTGCCAATCCAGATTTAATCATGAACAACAAAGGATTCAAATGAAGGAAGATTTTCATTTTAAAGTATGAAACATAAACTGTGAATAGCAAAAACATAATAATGAAAAGATACAGCATCAAAACACAGAAATACTGTAAAAGTGAATATTTTTGCGCGACTAATGTTTTGCGCTTGGCCGGGTAAGAAGAGTTTCGCGTGTTTTTAATTCCGCGGAATCAAGACGTCATGCACAGGAACATATGGGGGCCAATGATATTTGCGTGCATTTATTTTTCGCGCTAGTTTCTGGTTGCGCGAAATGCGCGAAAATTTCCACTTTAACAGTATATGATTTCCTTTATTTGATAAGGAATCCCTGAAATATTAACATTCTAATGGGTAAAAGTGCAAAAATGAAGCACTACAATCTTTGTTAATGCTAATCTACCTAAGATGTGAAAGAAGTACAGGTATTCATAAAGCAAGTGTATCAGGACACTGGGAAATGAGGCAAAGTATTGGCTGGCATGATCATGACTCCTGTACTCTAAATTATACTGCTAAGAAACTAAGTGTTCAAAAAGACATTAAAAAAGAATGACATTCATGGAATAGTGTATGGCATGGTCCAAGAAAGAGCTACATGATAAACACTAAGTACGAGGTATTATGTACACACTACAGAATAATGGAAAGCAATATCCTTCACTTAACCCCTATTCTTCACAAATAGAAGAAAAAAAAATTATATTAAAACTTTAATATACTAGTATAATAAAACTACCATCAAACCGATGAATTCCTTTAGCAATTTTTTTTTTAAGTTCTTCAAATTGTTTGCTAATATTAAAGAAAGACAATTAAATCTTGCAACTGAGCACTTTGCTCTTCCTAGCACTATGTAGCAGAAGTTGAATAGATTAGGTTAATTGTGACAACTTTGATATTTAGACAAAGATGTAAAACTTTTAAATCTTATGATTATCTTAATATGGTACCGTAGTTATGGGTAAAATTGGCATACTAGTAGCGGGTAAACCCAGCCCCCAGCGCACACGTTACAACTATCTATAATGTGAGCGCTGGGGGCCGAGTTTACCCGCTATGCCGAGTTTACCCATAACTACGGTAATTTCTAATTTTATGATATACTCTTGGAGTGGTAGTTGATTAAAATGCCACTCAGTCTGCCATGCATTCTCAGCAGTCCTGATTTTGCAGAAATATCATTGTTTTTGTAGAGCATAGGCCTATTCAGCAAAATGATAGGTTTTTTGAGGATTGAAAAAATAAACAAAACTGTAGTGTTACACAAAAGTGATGAGGCCCTTGAGGGACTCACCGAGGATCCATGGTGATAGCCTGTGGGTGCTGCCTCTGGGAGGCGGGCTGGAAGGCCACCACTGTCGGCTGCGAGTCTCCCTTTGGGTTGTTTTGATCCTGGGCCACAGCAAGGTGCCAGCCCTGCTGGGGAATGTCTGACGGGGAGGCACTGCATGCTAGACTAGGACTGGTGTCAGTGGAATCTGTTCTCGTAAAGAGAAAGGAAGACTGTCTATTGTCAGTAATTCAGAGAAACTAACCAGTTACTGACACTACTGCTGAGTTAGGTGGAAACATCTAAGAATTCTAATATTTATTCGACTAGTCTACGTCTAACGTTAGTGTGTGTGAGTTTTAGGTAGCCTAACTTAACTGTTAGTGTTAGACTTTTCTACATTGGTCATTGTCATTGAGGTGCTTTTTAGTAATATTACTAATAACTTATAACGTTAGGCCCTAGTTAGTTCGTAGAAATGTCATGATGTAGCCTAACACTTAACAGTTAGGCCTGGCGTTAGGTTAGATTCTACGTTTCTATATTAACGTTAAGACTAGCGTTAAGAGAATATCAGGCGTTTGCCAGAGTCTCGACTCAGAGGTAGGCCTACGCCTGATAAAAGGTCTCACGTTTAGACGTGTCTAAGGGCCTAACGTTAGAAAAAAACTTCAACGATCGGACTCCTCACAGCTGCAGTTAGGCCTAACCAGTTACAGCACAGGTGACTTTCAGCTTCAGTTTCAATAGGTAACCGACCTGTCTAACGTTAACCTTTTTTTACATTTCTAAGTATTAGATTACGTTTCTGTCATAATGAATTACCTCCGCAACTTTCTTGTTCACTGCTTTCCTCTCCTAACACTGCCGACACTACGTGCTGCAATTTACTCATCTCGCTCTCCTTTGTTTTCATTTTTGTCGTGCTTTCCGATGTCGATTTCTTCCAGTCTGCCGGTGAAATTTACACATCAATTATGTGTAGACTCTTGTACACGGATACGCTAACGCTAATACACTCTGCGTATACACGCAAATACAGCAAGGGGCAGAGGAAAAATTCTTATTTGATTTTGTACCATTTTCGAGCGCGTACCGAACGCAAGTTCGGTACAAATACGCAGTTTCACTTGTGATGAACGCGCTAGATTAGATCTGATTGGTCGAAGTTTCAGAAAGCAGCGTAGCTGTTAAACTACGAAATATAACTCCCACTTTTGTTCTCGTAATCTTTGCCAAAATTGCCACGTAAAAACTTAAAACAAAGATATGAATGAAATAGGAACGCGATTATTATGGACACAATTGTATTTCATACTTTTTTTCTTTATGACAAAAGAATTTTGACAGCATTTCCTTCACAAATGTAATGAATCGCACGATTTTCCGGTGGGTGTAAGTTTTAAAATACTATCGGCCAATTAACGTGAATCAACACAGTGCTATGCTATAGCGATCGATCAGGTGGAATTCATGCGAAGAGTCCTATACAAATTAATTGCAGCAATGTCAGTGGGAATTGGATTCAAATAGTCACGAAGTAGGAAGAAGTCATGAATATAAGCATTAAACTCGATTCTCTCGAAACGATTGATCCTCTGCATATTATCTTATAAACATACTCCCCTCCCCAGCCCACCCCACCCTACCCCACCCCACCCACCCCCAAAAAAGAGAAAATAAATCACCAATCATAATACAAGACTCGCCACTGCCTTTTTTTCTTGATGGCCCATTCGGGCCACCGAAATCATCAAATTTCAGTTTTCGGTGACCCAACAACAAAATTCATTTGCCCAAAAAAAAAGAAAAGCACTGAAAATGAATGATTGAAAAGCGTCAGAAGAATTATGAATTATGATATACGCGTAATAATGGATATGCAAAATAAAGGACTGCAAACACAGCGCACTGTGACTAGAAAGTAATGAAGAACATTACACAATAAAATGGTTTAAAATAAAACGTTAAAATAGTTATGAAACATGAGAATTGTGTTTATCTTTACGTTTGTCTTTATGAAACATATGGGTGAAGATATGGGGTTTGAGTTTTTTTTTCAGTTTGTTCCCCTTATGTACAAATGAAATGTCTAAAATCGCAACTGCTGATCTACATTTCAACAGACATATCGGAAAAAGGAACCAGTGGGAATGGAACTCTCTTCACCCTATAACCCTCTGCTTAATTACTTTATCGGTTTTATCTAAATGCATTGTCAGCCTTGGACTAGTTGCCATAATAATGTCGGAATTTCGGAGCTTAGCCTGGTGATAGTGTCGCTGCATGCCCCAGAAAGTAGTATAGATGACAAGTTCGATTCCCGGTGGTCCCTTTTCCGACATGTTTCTTAAAATGTAGATCAGCAGTTGCGATCTTACAAATTTCTTTTTGGTTACGACAGAAAGATTGTTAAATTCTCTGTAAAATGATACCCTAATTTTGATGCATCCAAAGGAGATGGAAAAGAATGAATTTTATTCTTCTGTTTAAATGTGTCGATCACTCTGCGCCTGAATACCTTGCCAATCGAATATGCATCCAAACTCCACAATATTTTCCTCGAAATACTTTATGTGAAATATTTTTGCCAAAACCAAATACAGATTTTAAACGGAACAGTTTTTTTTTATATTTGAGCGCAATATTTTTTAATAATCTACCGTATGATATTCGATCGAGTGATACAATCTGTATTTTTAAACAGAGTAGAAGACACGATATATTTTGAGGCTGCGTTTTAAATATACATACCTTTTGTTGTTATTACATATACATTGATTGATATTCATATCATGAATGATTATTTGTATACTCTAGCATAGAATAAGATTTATGAAGGGACACTTTCCGTGCTTTTGAAGTGAACAAGTATAAATGTATTTATTACGTTGAGTACTTTTATCTTTGTTTCTTTTGTTGTGTAATTTGTATTTGTTGTTTTACCCTATACGTCATTGTATTTTCTACGTGGACCCCTTTGAAATCAGTCTTGTACTGAAAGGGCTACCCACCCTGTGAATGGAATGTAATGAATAAAAGATAAAAATAACAAGGCTTACATGGAGGTGCAGTGCTTTGAAATGAGGGGCGTAAGGTCAACACTTTAAACATGTTAAAGTTGTAAAAGTTTATTAAGTCATTCTTTTTTTTTTCTTTGTTAATTAGTGAGTTTCCCATTGTCTCTTTGGTTGTTATGCATTTTGAATAAACTTTGACATGGATTCAAACGTGTGCACAAGCAAACAAACAACAGACATGAATAGGCATCTAAAACAAGACTCAAATCATTAAATCTCACAGAACCTTTATTACATTAACACAACAAGATGTTAAACACATGAAGCGGCAGGGGATTGATTTGCATGCATGATTTTCATCTTTATTGTCACAGGGACCTTTGATTTCATCACTTATTATGTTTATTATGATTTCATCAGTGGTCATTGATTTCAGTGACATGATCAGGGCTCAGACCACCCAAGTGTCAAGAGCCTATTGAAATCAGCATTTGATGGCTGACCAGCTGAGAACAAAAGACACAACTCCATACAAAATAACAAATTCTTTATTGATTCTTTATGGCCACTGGTGTTCATTTTTGCAACTTTTCAGCTCAGACCATATCCCACACTTTCAAATATTGCCTTTCCCCGGATGGTATATAATCATAACACGAAGAAAATTGAATAATCTTTCTAATGGTAACAATTAGCATGCCTTGATCATTATACTAAGAGAAGGGGAAATGTAATCGATGAACCTCAAATTTCCAAGCTTTTTTTTTTTAGGAGTTGTTATATATGCATAACCACACACACATAATTAACACTTATGTTTTAACACTATTAAACTGATTTGCACAATTCCTGCATCTTAAGTAACAGTAAAGTATACATGGAGTAAAGAAAATTGTCATTTTTAGATACAGTTACGTGTAATATTCTGTTTAATATAATGGAAATGACTATTATGGAGTGTGTTTGTGGTGATCATACAGAAGTACAAGAAGGGTTAAATGGAGGCAATAGAATGATGTCGTCCATTTTTTGCTGAGGATGGAAAGTACCTGAAATCTCGAACACGATGAAAATGATATCTAAACATAAATTAGCTGCTTAAAAGAGCACTTAGTGGAGAATGCTACAGCAAACAACATAATCATGTCAAAAGAAAAGAGTGTATGAAAGAGAAAGAAGTTGGAGAGCTGCAGTTTGTTTTTCTGTTTGTTTTCCTTGTTCAACTGATGCTGCTTCAGGTGATTCAGTCTATTTTCACAACGTCTTTGACTTCAACGCCGGCCGATATACGAGCTCCAGCTCCGTGTCAGGCTTGAGCTTTCATCCTGGCCACACTCGGAGTGGTAGTCGCTGCAACAGTCGTTTGCAAAGAGGCAGTCTGCGTCACACTGACACAGACCATGGTCAAGGTATGTACCGCATATATCTTTACAGGAACCTGTATTCGCATGAAGAGAAGTAAAGTATAAGTACATACAAATAACAAGAGTACCATGTATACGAATAATATATACATATATACGAATATATATAATTATGTATATATATACACTGTATATATATATGTGTGTGTGTGTGTGTGTGTGTGTGATATTATATATATATATATATATATATATATATATATGTAATTATATATATATATATATATATATGTATATATATGTATATATATATATATATATATATATATACATATATAGATAGGTGTGACGGAGGAATGACTGCTCGCATTCTCCCGAGCTTTCGACCGAGTTACCGGTCTTTTTCACGGGCTTGGGACGTAAACACAAAAGCAGAAAAGCAACCAATTTGCATACATTTGAACGGAATAAGGCAAAAACAAGGCAAATTAAAAAAGGCAAAAGAAAATCAAAAGGAATATATATACATACATATTATATATAGATATATTTTACAGGAACCTATATATTCATGTTAAGAGATGTCAAGTATAAGTACATACAAATAACAAGAGTACCATTTATACCAATACATATATGTGTGTGTATAAATATATATATATATATATATATAGCATATGGTATGGATAATATTCTATCATTTAAATGTACATTATGGATTTGATTCTTATTCTCTAATATCTTTACTTTACTTTCTGTTACATGTCATTCTCGAATATCGATATGTTGTTGTTACGCCAATTTGAATGAACATGTTTGGAATTTGACTGCCCATACGCGAAATTGAATGACTGAAATACCATTTTCCGCCAGTGCTGGCGAATTTGAATGACTGAAGAGCACGTGCCAATTTGAATGCCCGTTTTACGAATTCGAAAGGCACTTGTGCGAATTTCATTGATCGAAATGCTGAATTGAACGAACAAGTTGCAATTTTGAATGACAGAATGTGCAGTGACGAGGATTTTCGCTAAACTGAATGAACCTTTCATCAAATGGACTGACAAAAATGCGAAATTGGACGGGAAAACCTATATGTAGTAACTATCTGATCAATGGTATCAATTAAACAAATTAGAAGTAAAGTAAAGATAATAATAGCAAAAATGTTAATGAAAACAACAAGCTATTGGCTAATGGTTCCTTTGTCATAATACTACAGTTCTACCTTTGGTCTTTGGGTTCAAAACACATTGCAATGACGGTAAACAATCATTATACCATGCACTGAGAGGCTTAAGTTAAAATTGTAGATTCCGAGATAACAGGAAGAGCAATATTTTCAGAAAACAGTGCCATTTCTGTCACCGAGGAATCCATGAGGTCACCTGTTGCTCAAAATCAAGCATTATATGTTTTATACATGTATTCCTTCATCGACTAATCTTTAAAAGAAGTAACTAGACATATCTATTTCGAGACTCAAGTTCAATAATGAGTTGTTGAGATAATGGTTCAGATGTGAAGTCTAAGGTATACCTTGCGAACAGTATGTACCCCCAAAGCCCGTTGCGCACGAGCAGGAGAAATCCGTTCCATGGTTGACGCAGATGCCTCCATTTTGACATGGTTGGCCGGCATTGAAGCAGTGGTCAACTTTCAATAGAGGATTAAATATAAAAAATATATATAATACATATATAAGGGAAAGACCAAACTGATGCATGTATAATGATGATAATAACGACCAGCTAATCAATGGTATCAATTAAACAAATTAGAAGTAAAGTAATGATAATAATAGCAAAAATGTTAATGAAAACAACAAGCTTTTGGCTAATGGTTCCTTGTCATGATACAACAGTTCTACCTTTGGTCTTTGGGCTCAAAACACATTGCAGTGATGGCAAACAATGAACCATGCACTGAGAGGCTTTAGCTGAAATTGTAGATTCCGGGATAGCTTTAAGAGCACTATTTTCAGAAAACGGTGCCATTTCTGTCACTGAGGAATCCATGAGGTCACTCGTGGCTCGAAATCAAACATCATTTGTTTTATACATGTGTTCTTCCATATACTAATCTTTAAAAAAAGTAACCAGACATATCTATTTCGAGGCATCTTACGTATGTCCTCCGTGTTGTTAAATTTTGGTTAAGAATACTCGCTAGTAGTACCATGATCGACCTGTACTCAAAAGGGGCGAATTTCAACTACGTGATTGTATATGGTATAACGCACACAAGCCTTCCAACAAAATATGACCTAAAATATGTTAAACCATCTTTGAAAAAAGGCCTAAAGTCACTTTAGTAAGTCATATATCTTCCCAATAACGCTCTTGTTTATGAGGCAAAGTGGATACTCTCTATATAGATTACTGATAGATAAGCCCTGAGCATTCCTGGTGGTTAAATCATTCAATTGCAGTATCGACCGAGAGGTAATAAGCTCCTACCTTCTGAACAAAGCTGATTGGTGTAGCCAGGCGGACATGCGCAGGAATATCCTTCTGTTGGGTTGGTGACGCAGCTTGCACCGTTCTTACAAGGTGCGCTCTGACAGAAGTCAATTTCTGTATCAAAAATAACAAACATGTTTACAGTATAGATCATAATAAGCGGAGAAATAAGTGCAATCTAAAAGTGGAGTAGCATTCACATTTTGAACCCCGTATATCTTTTTTTCTTAATTACAGAATGTCGCAGAAGTGTGTGTTTATTTATGGGGGTGCATGCTTGCTTTTGCTTGTTTGTCTATATACCACAAATATGGAGGAAATTATACTGCTAAACTGAAGCCCTAAAGTACAGCAAAGAAAACAAGCAATTTAAAATTAAGTCAGATATTACTGACAAAAAAAGTGTTCTGAATGTGATCGATGGACTTGCAAACAGTTGCATAAAGCTATATGAAATAGCTAACCCCCTTTTGCTGGGTTGTAAACCGACTGATGGATTGCGCAATCTTGATCGTTTAATATGTCCAAACCAAGATCACACGGGGCTGGACATACAGCATCTTCGGGAGTCTACAGATGCACTTTGACACTGTGACACACCCACTTCCATTTCATCAATGCCATGTACAAAGCAATGCTTTTCTGCGGAGTATATACACGCTCATCCACTTAAAGATATCTTGGCGCGCACGCAAGAAGTCAAAGGCAAATGTTGGTGTCCCATAATAATAAAGTCAGTATGATCACATATTATTCAAGTATCATCTGAACATTCAGTTCATGACCTACCATCGGAGCAGTTCGTGTTTGTGTACCCTGGCGAACATGTGCAAGAGTAGCCCTCCGCTGGGCTGGTTGAACAGGTGGCGCCGTTTTGACAGGGCTCGTCTTCGCAGTAATTTATTTCTGAAAAAAAAAACAACAGCAAAATATATATGTATATATATATATACATATATATATAGGTTATATATGAATAAATGTAGTAAAAATTACGTGCCTTTGAAATCAACATAAACAAAAAATATATGAATTAATATATATGTATAATATATATGAACCAAAAAAGACCTACCTACTAATCATGTTAATTGTTTGTGTACCCTGGCGGAAAGGTGCAAGGGCTGGTTGAACGGGGGAGCCGTTTTAACAGGGCTCGTCTTCGCAGTAATTTATTTCTCTTAAAAAGATTATAAATACATATATATAGAATTACCTATGAAATCAATACAAAAAAAGACGATGAATAAATATATAAACAAATGACCTGCCTTCGGAGCAGTTCATGTTTTTGTACCCTGGTGAACATGTGCAAGAGTAGCCCTCAGCTGGGCTGGTTGAACAGGTGGCGCCGTTTTGACAGGGCTCGTCTTCGCAGTAATTTATTTCTGTTCAAAAAAAGGGGAAAGAAAAAGTTATACAAAATGTATGAAAATTGACCTACCTTTGAAATCAACATAAAAAATAGTAAATAAATATATAAGTAAATGACCTACCTTCCGAGCAGTTCATGTTTGTGTACCCTGGCGAACAGGTGCAAGAGTAGCCCTCCGCTGGGCTGGTTGAACAGGTGGCGCCGTTTTGACAGGGCTCGTCTTCGCAGTAATTTATTTCTGTTCAAAAAAAGGGGAAAGAAAAAGTTATACAAAATGTATGAAAAATGACCTACCTTTGAAATCAATATAAAAATAGTAAATAAATATATATATAAATGACCTACCTTCGGAGCAGTTCATGTTTTTGTACCCTGGTGAACATGTGCAAGAGTAGCCCTCCGCTGGGCTGGTTGAACAGGTGGCGCCATTTTGACAGGGCTCGTCTTCGCAGTAATTTATTTCTGTTCAAAAAAAGGGGAAAGAAAAAGTTATACAAAATGTATGAAAAATGACCTACCTTTGAAATCAATATAAAAGATAGTAAATAAATATATAAGTAAATGACCTACCTTCCGAGCAGTTCATGTTTGTGTACCCTGGCGAACAGGTGCAAGAGTAGCCCTCCGCTGGGCTGGTTGAACAGGTGGCGCCATTTTGACAGGGCTCGTCTTCGCAGTAATTTATTTCTGTAAAAGATCATAACAAATTATGTATATATACATATGAACAACGCTAATCATATAGATGAAAATCCCGAGAGAATTAAGATACTCGACATTTAGTCGAGAACTGACTTGAAATCAATGACAGAAACGCAATGGCTAACAGAGAATCCTCACGAGGATATCTATTTGTAGGCAATGCTTCATAGCTGGTAAAAAGTAGATTATGCTATTACTCTATACAATAACGAGTTAAAATATGCAGATTTCTTTGGTGGATCGAATTAATTCTGATGCTGATCTGTAAAGAGTTCAAAACTTCTGCGCTCCTTCTTTGGACAAAACATAGAATGGTAAAGGAATCTAAATGCAATTAAAAGCGAAAGGGGCAGTAAGCGAACACTCAGCGAATGTTTACAGGGGCGTCACCAGCTTTTTTTCAAGGGGGGTGCGTTTTGACACTAAATGTTTACGAGATTTTTGGGACAGACATTTGAAATATAGGAAGCTCTCAATCCCTATAACTTTTACTGTTTTTTGAGGGAAACCAAGCGGGGAAAGGGCACCGGCGCGCCGGTAGCTAGGATTTCATCTTGGGGGGGGGGGGGGGTGGGGGTTAGTATGCGAGCGAGCAGAGCGAGCGAGCTTGAAAATTTTGACATTTTACAGTCCAAAAACTGCCGTTTGTAGCCATATTTTTTTGCTTTGTAAATTAAGGGGGGGGGGCGCACCGGGCGCAACTGCTGGCAATTACTGGCAGCAACATCAGGCGAATGGCATAATAATTAAATGCGAGCGAGCAAAGAGAGCGAGCTTGGAAATTTTGACATTTTACAGTCCAAAAACTGCCATTTGGAGCCATATCTTTTCGCTTTGGAAATAAAGGAGGGGTGGGGGCGCAACGGGCGCAACTGCCGGTAATTACTGGCAGCAACATCAGGAGAATTGCATAACAATTAAATGCGAGCGAGTGAGCGGGCGAGCTTGAAAATTTTGACATTTTACAGTCCCCAAACTGCCGTTTGTAGCCCCATTTTTTTCGCTTTGGAAATTAAGGGGGGGGGGGGCGCACCGGGCCCAACTGCTGGCAATTACTGGCAGCAACATCAGGTGAATGGCATAACAATTAAATGCGAGCGAGCGGAGAGAGCGAGCTTGAAAATTTTGACATTTTATAGTCCCAAAACTGCCATTTGGAGCCATATTAATTTTTTTCGCTTTGGAAATAAAGGAGGTGGGGGGGGGGGGCGCACCGGGCGCAACTGCCGGTAATTACTGGCAGCAACATCAGGAGAATTGCATAACAATTAAATGCGAGCGAGCGAGTGAGCGAGCTTGAAAATTTTGACATTTTACAGTCCCCAAACTGCCGTTTGTAGCCATATTTTTTTTGCTTTGGAAATTAAGGGGGGGGGGGCGCACCGGGCCCAACTGCCGGCAATTACTGGCAGCAACATCAGGAAAATTGCGTAACAATTAAATGCGAGCAAGCGAGCTTGAAAATTTTGACATTTTACAGTAAAAAACAAACAACCTGCCGTTTGTAGCTATATTTCTTAGCTTTAGAATTTAAGGGGGCGCATCGGGCGCAACTGCTGGCAAATACTGGCAGCAATATCAGGAGAGCATAGCAAATATAATGATTACATTCGAGCGAGCGGAACGAGCGAGCTTGAAAATGTTAAATTTTACAGTCCAAAAACTGCCGTTCTTTTCTTAGCCATATTTTTTCGCTTTGGAAATTAAGGGGGGGCACCGGGCGGAACTGCTGACAATTACTGGCAGCAACATCAGGTGAATTGTATAACGATTAAATGCGAGCGAGCGAAGAGAGCGAGCTTGAAAATTTTACATTTTACAATCCCCAAACTGCCGTTCTTAGCCATATTTTTTCGCTTTGGAAATTAAGGGGGGGGGGGGCGCACCGGGCGCAACTGCAGGCAATTACTGGCAGCAACATCAGAAGAATTGCATAAAGATTAAATGCGAGCGAACGGAGCGAGCGAGCTTGAAAATTTTGACATTTTGCAGTCCCCAAATTGCCGTTTGTAGCTATATTTTCTTGCTTTAGAAATTAAGGGGGGGGGGGTGCACCAGGCGCAACTGCCGGCAATTACTGGCAGCAACTTCATGATAATGGCATTACGACTAAATGCGAGCGAGAGGAGCGAGCGAGCTTGAAAATTTTGACATTTTACTGTCCAAAAACTGCCATTTGAAGCTATATTCATGATATTATTTTGTTTCGTTCGCTTTGGAAATTAAAGGGGGGGGGGACGCCCGGTGTGCCCGGTGCGCCCCTCTCCCTGGATCCGCCACTGGTAGTCAAGGGTGTGGGTTTATGTTCATGACTGGGGGAGGTATGACCAGCGAGGTGACGTCGAAGTGACCAAGCGGGGAAAGGATGTCCAAAATCTGCACTTTAGAGCATCCCCTAAACTAATTGTGCGTGTTTGTTTGTGTGTGTGTACTATATGTACATGGAAAAGTTAGGAATTAGCCCAGGTCAAGTCTTTTTATTGGCAATGCAAGACATTTTTACATAGACTAGTATGTAAAGCAACACCGCAAAATCAATGATCTAGCTTTCATCGAAGCGTAAGGTACAAAGGTGTACATTCTACATCACATTGCGCAACATTGTAGCGACTCTTCGTTCGGATGTACTGAGTACACTGCGCACATCCTGCTTATATGCAGAATGCCAACCAGGAATCACGCTGAATCACAATCTTTTGTCGGGTCCGGGCTTTTTGAACAATGTTTCACACTATATACCTATCTAATTATGGTTAAAAGAAATCATAGAAAAATATCTTATTTCTTGATCACCCTTTCATTCAAAAGCAGTTTACTAACACTTGAATTACTATTTCGGTAAGTCTTTTTTTTTTTACCAGCGGATTGGGAGGGGGCGCACCCCCCCCCCCCCCCCCTCCGTATAGTTACGCCACTGCTTTTGGGTGAAATAATTGGACAGATTTCATGAATTCTAACAAAAAAGCAAGAAAATCTTCTCATTTCGGGAATTATTAATTATGGGGGGGGGGTGCAAAATTAAAATATGCTTGCCCCTCCAATATCTTTATGGGGGTAAATTTTGTTTTTCTGTCAAAAAAAAAAAAGATAAGAAAATCTTCTCGTCTCTGGAATTATGGAGGGGGGGTGGGCAAAATGATATGCTTGCCCCTCCATTTTTTTTTTTCATCTTTTTTTAATGAGGCTAAGGCTCGCTCTTGGGCTGGCAATATGGATTGGTCAGAAGTAACGTACATAGACCCTACATACTTGTAAGTAGCACACGTACATGCAAACGTGTATAAGTGCTCTGTATCGTACGGATGTACAGTACGGTCGATAAATAATAAACCATGGGCGTCACCAGGGGGGGTGCGCTGGGTGCGAACGCACCCCCCTTCAGATCCTTAAAAAAAAAAAAAAAAAAAAAAAAAAATCAGTCTGCGAGCGACCTCAACGCCGGACGCTAAATAATTACTCTTTTCTTTTTTCTTTTTTT